>NC_090934.1:17370074-17672648 GCF_040938575.1 Ambystoma mexicanum | reverse complement strand
CACATGGTAATTTGATCCACAAACCACACAAGATCCACTGGGTCTTGAGACATAGGGAGGCTTATTGTAACCAGAGTTCTGCTTGAGAGGATAACTCCCACTACCCTGAACATTATCTTGGGACTTACCCTTGAATTTCTTTTTGCGGCTCTTTTGATAGGAAGTTTGATCAGATCGTCCACCCTCTTTATCTTACCAGGAGGAGTCTTGTCCTTATAGGACACTCTGTGTGACACCTATAAATCTGCTGATATAGCCAGCTTTGTAGGATCTAACTCCTTTGAATCAGCCAAGTGCCGCTTAAGCTCAGGGGAACAAGATGCAAAAATATGTTCAAGCATGACAAGACATATCATACCCTCAAAGGTGGAGACCTTATAGCCTTCAATCAAGTCAGTCAGGTTCTTCAAAGAATCAGTAACATAGGACACCCAAGTGTTACCTTCTTTCTTTTGTACTCTCTAAATCTCTAAGTATTGGGCAGGGGTCTTCCCAAACTTTAAGATGAGAATTTGCTTTAATTTTCCAAAGTCTACTTTTTCAGCCTTTGACATTTCTATAATAGCTCTGCAGCCAGAATGGGGTAGTCTGCTGAGCAGCCATGCAATCGTACCAGCATCCACAACATCTTGAACTTCACATGCATGCTCAAATGCAGTCATCCAGGCCATAATGTCATTCAGCTCATCATACACACTGAGCAGATCTTTAGGAAACCGTGGAAGAGAGGAGGACCGAGACCCATGTCCATATCCTTTGGAGGAGCCAGTTGTAGCCTGAATCTTGGCCAGTTACAACTGGTGATCCCTGTCCCTCCGTTTTTCTGCCTGCTCAACTTTCCGCTTTAGCATGTTGAACTGAAGCTCCTTCTGCTTAAAGAGCAGCTCTTGCTTCTTGAATTCAATCTGGCATCAGCATCAGAGCTGGCAGAGGTAACTTGGGACAAAACATCATCTCGGTCATCATGGGCACCATGGATAAGTGCAGCGACAGATCTCTCAGATCTGTCAGTGAGAGCAGCCCCACCACTTCTGCACTTTCATCTGAGGTAATGGCATCGAGTTGCAACTCTTGCCACTCCATGATCTTTTGGATCATTTCACCCTTTGTCCCTTGAGCAGATAAGCGCCTCTCTCAGTTCCCATCATTCTCAACGTTTCTGACTTGGAAGCATTCAAGGTTATGTTGATCATTGTTTGCATGTTTTAAGATAGGTTGTTAGCCTTTACTGTTATTTTACTACTAAGGTCACTATGTGTCCTAGGTAAGTGTAATCTGAGTACCTTAACCAGTGTGCAACACTGGGTACCTTTGATCCTATCCCACCGCTGTACACCAATTTGTTAAGATGGATTTCTGAACTCTGACCTGGTGGGCAGAGGTTTGGAAGGCCAGCCTAGTTTCTTGGAACAGGGTAACCTTCTGGACAAGCCAGACCAATCAAGGTAGCGATGGCGGCAGTCAAGACTAGGTCTCAGGAATTGTGAGGGTGATCGAAAGCCCACAATGAGCACACACAGTAAACAACACTACAAATTATTCTCAGTCAGGTGTATATATCAAAAATACATATACATTTATCAAAGGCCTTTTAAATCAAATACAAAGCAAATATCAGCAGTAATAACTAAACCAACAAAACACTACTATGAAACATATATACAGTTACCAATGGCCTAAAGGAATAGTGCACAGTAAGAGTCCACAACCTGTGAAGAAAAGGAGCAAACAGTACAAATAACGTGTAGGCAGTCCTTCACTAATCAAACGCTAACTAAGAGGCAGTCCAGTTCCTACGATGAGTGGAGCTTTGAGCTCAAAAGTACTTTTACTGCTGATGCACGCGATCGTGCGGTTGGGCCTAAATGGGGTCTCTTGCAGGGGCTGTAGCAGCTCAGCAAGGCGGGTGAGGAAGAGAAGAATGAGTTCCCACTAATCGAGGAGGGTCTCCCCAAGAGGGCAGAAAAGGATCCAAGAATTGGGAATAGCTCGGTAGCACAGGCTACCTCGATACAGGAGAGTGGCCCTCAGGGGACACTCGTGCGTAAAAATTGATGGATGCGCCAGGGGCCAAGTACTCACCGAACCCTGGCGCACTCCGGACCAAACTTCAGCAGTTGAGTCCACTTCAGTTGCAGGTTCGAATCCTGCAATTGTGCGGCTCTGTGGCTTTCAGGGGCTGCGTTCCAGGGATGATTCCGTGGGGGAACAGTGGCGATTTCTCTGCTCCTGATGAAGGGATCAGGCCAATCCCACTGCAGCAGGTCTGAGGGCACAGGGGGCACAGCAACAAGGCACCCACGAAGTTCATCACCACGGGGGGAAACACAGTGACCGCATATGCTCAGGTTCAGTCATACTTTCCTAATTCCAGACCTAGGAATGCTAGGTGTACGATTTTGGCAAGAGAGGGCCTTATACACAGCGCTTATAGTCTCCAAAGGCTCAAGTGTCAACTCGAGACGACAGCAGTTCCAGGAAAAAAGTCCTGTGCAAGCTGGTCAGTTCCCTGGTTGGTCCAGGAACACTTCCAAAAAGGCTGGCTTACAGGTTAAGGTGGCGGTGCCGAATATAGTTGGTCCCACTATTCCAATGGGTCAAAGTGCCTTTGCAGGCCTTCTAAGTTCAATCAGAAACAGGGGGTCCAACGGGACGACAGCAGGCTCAGAGTGCCAAACCTTCCCGCGGGTCACCAGCGGTTCCTCGGCTTTGCTTCTTGGTTTGAGGATACGTGGCTCCTATCCTAAATTCAGTGTGAACTCAAGAGATCGACCTAGTAGGGGTGTAAGATGCCTTCTCTTATCCAGAATCTCTTTTGCGCCAAAACAAAGAGGACCCAATGTGAGATCTGCTCACATAGAGCCATCCCAGACGTGGACCAATCACAAACCACAGTGGTCCCAGTCATTCCCAGCACACCAGACATCCTGGCACCCAGGATGTGTATTTGAACTAAACAGTTCCAGCCCACATCCTGGAGGCACACACACAAGGCATGCAAAACCCTGCGAAAGCTTCGGTTTGTGCAGGGATCTGCATGACCAAATAAGGAATTTCCCGGGTCTGCTCGAACTGGGGAAGACAAAGTGACAAAATGGCCAAAGGACAGAACAAAGGACCTTGTGGCATGGCCATTTTGGGGCCAGGCCACTGCCCTGGGCCAAAAGCGGTAATTGCGGTATGGATCAGCCAAAAGGGTTACACATATATGAAAAAAAGCAGCTGCCACCAGCTCTGTCCAAGGCACATCTGTACATCTCTACCGAAAAATCCTTTGAGACCCCAGCGCACTGTACTGTAAGGTACTTTGTGCACTGATAAAATGTTGCTAAGAACTAGCAACAAAGTGAAGGACTAAGGGAAACGATGTCTCCCAGTACTGATTGTCTTTAAGGGCATGACTGTTTCCCAATAACAAAGTGAACAACAACCCAACCGAGACCAGCAGAAGGCTGGGCTCCACTGGCAAAAGTCAGGCTAGGATGGTCAGACAACAGCAAAAAGATGGGGGTTCACAACTGGAGGGACAATTACACATAAATGGAAATCCTTCCTAACAGGAACAGGCAAGCAGACTACAGCATTCAACACGCTTTACTAGCTTTGCCCGGAGTCAGACGAGCGTCCATACGGCACAGGCAAGCAGAACTAAGCATTCAATAAGCTTTACCCGGATGAGTCAGACGAGCGTCCATAGGGCGCAGCCAAGCAGAACTATAACATTCAACAAGCTTTACTAGCTGTGCCCGGATGAGTCAGACAAGCGACCATAGGGTGCAAGCAAGCTGATTTTATAGCATTCAACAAGCTTTACACAAATGGGTCAGACGATCATTTTTAGGGCTCAGGCAAGCAGAACTATAGCATTGAACAAGCTTTATCCGGATGAGTCAGACAAGCGACTGTTAGAGAGAATTCTCTCTTTAGGCTGAATTTCCTAACCTAGTGAGTCCCCCAGCAGCTTTGCTGGATTTCTGGAGTGTGTTTTTTTTCCTGTCAAGAGTGAGACTCTTTCTCCCACTCTTGGATATGATTTATGGTGTTCCTTTGACTGTTAATGTGTTTTATGGGCTATGGGGTCCTTTACTCCATAAGGTCTCATGTGTTTTTACTATGTGTGTTACACAGCACCCTCCGTGCAGTGACACAGGAGTGTCATAGTGACACCCCACCATAGACTCCATACCCTGGGACTGACTACTGTCTCCCAGGGCATGTAAAGTCACCATTGGCTTTACTAGTCCCAAATTATTAACAGAAACCAGTACAAACCATCATATTGTGGACGTACTGGTTGGGGCAATGATTTCCCCGAGGTCTGTTAGTTGAGGGGACACGTCTCCGTCCCCCCTGATCGAGTTTTGGCTGGTGGCAGTGGATACTACTTTTTATATTCGACCGCGAACATATCCCTATGGGATTTTCCCATTGTTCGAGGCTACCAACTTTAATTATTTAATTCTCATAGCCTCGAACATACCGCCGGTTTATTTAATTAATATTAATTCGCTGGTTGGTATTTTTTGCTAGGACTCAATTCTAAAATGGCGTTTGTGTTCTCTTCTGTGACTCCAACCCAAGTCGAGCCCTTTGTTCCACTTTTTGGCGGGCTTCTCCACAGAAGCCTCCAAAAGTGGTGCCACTCTGTCTGGGTACGGAACAAAAGGAGTGCTCCAACCACAGAAGTATTTCTAAACACTATTTTTTTGGTGTCTAAATGATTGTTTTCAAGTTATTTACAAATTGAGGTTTCGAATAGTAAACCTAGTATCTAAATGAGTACACAATCGTATCCCCTATTATAGAAAATAAGGCACAAATACCTTATTTATGTAGAAAATATGTATATTTTTAATTCAATTTATTCTTTGTCAGTATTATTAGCTCATACACAATCTCAGACTATTTGTCTGAAAGAATGAAGAAATTACAAAAAATCAAACCAAAATCACAAAGGAGAAAAGACCAGAGCTGGTATACTGGTTATCTAAAAACCACATGTTAGGTGGGTAAGTAACATTTGTGTGATGCAGAATTCATTGTACAACATCAAGGAAAACATGTAAAGGAGAAAACACTAGCAAAAAGTTAGCACTGTATGGCAAAAATTATTCAACATTTGCACACTTGCACATCGTAATGAAATACGTAAGGGCACCAGATATTGGGTCCCTGACTGTTGGCTCAGGTTGTTTGATAACCTGGTTTACCTTTCAATGTCTAAAGGTTTGTTTTGAAGGGTAAGAAGGAAGAAAGGAAAGAACTGGTTGGTCTGGTCTCGGATTCAGCAAGGCACACACTGTCTAGCTATGCTCCAAGGACCTGAGCGATCTAACCAGGGTGGCTGTTAAATTCTATAAACAGAGGACCAGAACCATCGGTCAACGCCAGGGGGAGAAGCCCCCTATCTAGTTGGAAAAAAGGCAAAATAAGCACAGTGTGTGCTTAGTCCTGTGGCATTTCGGCTTGTTGTTGGAACGCCTTTGTCTGGGCCTCCGGGATGGGGATCTCTGTGAAGTTAATGAAAAAGAAAAATGGAGTGTAGGTGAGATCTCTAAGAGGTCGCAAGTGCTATTAAGAACAAGCTAAATACTTGTGAGAAAGAGGTAAAGCCTAGCTGCCTGTTGTGTAAACATATAACGAAGAATCTATAAAATTAAGATAAACCATGTTATTCCTGGTCTGATGTAGATGTTAAAAAAGGAGGGCGAAACTGCATGGAGGCCAACCTGTAGGGAAGACGCCACTTGGCGGTGCCGCAAGGAAGAGTTGTCCTGTATTCATTAGTAATACACTTGAAGGTGGGATGCTGCTAAACTGCTGGCAGTGTTCTTTCGGTGGCCAATGGGTCTGGAGCAAAGTGCTCGGAGGGTCACCATGGATAGGGTGAACCTGTAATGGATGAATGGAACAGTGCAATAGCTCACGGCCTTAATGAGGCTAAGGTGACATGGGATTGAGCACTATACCTTCATCCACCACAGCTCTTCCTATCACCAACAGCTGGCTTATGTCTACCTCAACAGAAGCCAGCACCACACTTTACCCTGAGATGTATGGGAGTACTAGTCTCCCACACCCTACGCATAGGTCCACCCTTTATATGAAATGATAACAGACCCCATCTTTCTGAGCACCTACAGGTTTGCGATCTCTGTACTTACAGTAGGTCTCCAGCCTGCTCGCAGTTTAGACTGAGCCCCGAGGCCCCTACTACAGCAATCACCAACACAGACATTCTTTCCTCCCTTATTTCATATATATTTACCTCCCTAGGGGTCCTAGTGACTCTTGCCTCTCAGCAGCAGCAGATCCACTTGGCCCGAGCCGCATAAATTTTAGATCTCAGAACGCCCAAGCGATACGCTGCCATGACAATAGAAAGAGTTTGCTTTTTCCAACCCAGGCTAGCTCACCTCATTTATAACACATATATTTACTTCTTTAGGATTCTACTTGACTTATGTCACACAGCAGTAGCGGATCCACTTGGTTCGCGCCACATACATTTCGGATTACAGAATGCCGAAGCAACACGTTGCTATGACAACAGACAGCAATTGTTCGTTCTACGCATGCACGAGACTTTCCACACTACACTCCCACGCCTGCGCTGAACATCGCTCCCGGACACAGCTCACTCGTGGCAGCCGGAGATTACAGCAGTCTGACGCTTGGCAGACCCTGGACTCAGCTTTAGCGAAGATTATGGACTCAGCTCCTGGTAAGCCCTCCGCATGTTCCAGGCCCCACTCAGGCCGTCCATATACCCTGACCTTGTTCCTATGCCCGCTGCATACTACATTTCCTTACGACAGCAACGCTTACGCTTTTCCTCATTTTTACAGCTCTGTTTCTGCACATATGCAACACACGGCAACAGAGACCCATCTAGCCTACAGCTAATCTAGGATTCACACCTTTTCACCCAGCAGGAATCAAAGCCCCCAGCTACGTGACACAAAGGTACAGTATATGTTCCTTCCATACAACTTTACTTTCTACTGACTCCGTCACTGTCCACCAGCGTCAGACACTGAGTGATCTCTTCCCTTTGCACTGTTCCATTCATCCATTACAGGTTCACCCTATCCATGGTGACCCTCCGAGCACTTTGCTCCAGACCCATTGGCCACCGAAGGAACACTGCCAGCAGTTTAGCAGCATCCCACCTTCAAGTGTATTATTAATGAATACAGGACAACTCTTCCTTGCGGCACCGCCAAGTGGTGTCTTCCCTACAGGTTGGCCTCCATGCAGTTTCGCCTTCCTTTTTTAACATCTACATCAGACCAGGAATAACATGGTTTATCTTAATTTTATAGTATCTTCTTTATATGTTTACACAATAGGCAGCTAGGCTTTACCTCTTTCTCACAAGTATTTAGCTTGTTTTTAATAGCACTTGCGACCTCTTAGAGATCTCACATACACTCCATTTTTCTTTTTCATTAACTTCACAGAGATCCCCATCCCGGAGGCCCAGACAAAGGCGTTCCAACAACAAGCCGAAATGCCACTGTGCTTATTTTGCCTTTTTTCCAACTAGATAGGGGGCTTCTCCCCCTGGCGTTGACCGATGGTTTTGGTCCTCTGTTTATAGAATTTAACAGCCACCCTGGTTAGATCGCTCAGGTCCTTAGAGCATAGCTAGACAGTGTGTGCCTTGCTCAATCCGAGACCAGACCAACCAGTTCTTTCCTTTCTTCCTTCTTACCCTTCAAAACAAACCTTTAGACATTGAAAGGTAAACCAGGTTATCAAACAACCTGAGCCAACAGTCAGGGACCCAATATCTGGTGCCCTTACGTATTTCATTACGATGTGCAAGTGTCCAAATGTTGAATAATTTTTGCCATACAGTGCTAACTTTTTGCTACAGTTTTCTCCTTTACATGTTTTCCTTGATGTTGTACAATGAATTCTGCATCACACAAATGTTACTAACCCACCTAACATGTGGTTTTTAGATAACCAGTATACCAGCTCTGGTCCTTTCTCCTTTGTGATTTTGGTTTGATTTTTTGTAATTTCTTCATTCTTTCAGACAAATAGTCTGAGATTGTGTATGAGCTAATAATACTGACAAAGAATACATTGAATTAAAGATATACATATTTTCTACATAAATAAGGTATTTGTGCCTTATTTTCTATAATAGGGGATACGATTGTGTACTCATTTAGATACTAGGTTTACTATTCGAAACCTCAATTTGTAAATAACTTGAAAACAATCATTTAGACACCAAAAAAATAGTGTTTAGAAATACTTCTGTGGTTGGAGCACTCCTTTTGTTCCTTATCCTGTACAATAGCCCTCCCAGCCTTCCACAGTCGGGGCTTTCCCTTTTGTTACCAAAACTCTGTCTGGGTACCACAGGGGGTGTGGGAGGGGATTTGGGCATCCTGGACTGAGTTACCTTGGTAACTCCAGTCGCACTCTTGTGTGATTGGCCCAAGTGGTGTGCCGGCCGGCTCACCACTTAGCATGTTTGATTGACTGCTAGGCTGAGTGAATGGGTCTATGCTGCATACAAGCAGGGCTTTGGGGACTGGAACTTCAGAAGTCGCCACAGGACCTGAGAATCCGACGAGGGAGAAGCTGAGCCGACCTACCACGACGACATCACCGGTGGAGCCCTGCGGAACCAACTCACCACTTCCCGACGACAGAGAAGATCTCCCGGCTGGAGAGGCTTCTTCCCCTGACTGGTGGGCACAACCAGTTTACCTTCTTCTCTTCGCACGCCAGACCGGCTTGTGGTCGAATTGCCCGTGCCAAGCACCCCGGCAACCGGATAGCCACTTAGCACTGGACCGCGAATTACAGGACCGCTCCTTTTACCCGAGAAACTCTGCGGCTGGTTTCTTCCCTAGCAGTGCAACAGACTCCTGTCTTCCTCCCCGACGAGATCTTCTCTTCCCCCGGACGAAGCACCGACTTGCATCCGCTGCCAGGAACAACTGCCCCCGCTGGAGTATTCTCACCACTTTAAGGTACCGTGTCCGCCAGGCCTGCCTTTCTAAAGATTGCTACAAGGTAATAATATCCCTTAACCTTCTGGACTGGGCTGGCCGCCTTGACCCTCTAACTGGTCTCTTTCTTTGGTCCAACACTTTTTGAACCTTTTCAAGACTTTTGTGCACTGCAACCGTGTGACCTTGGACACATTTTCGTTTTGATCCTCTTAAAGCGGATCCGGCCTACTGACTCTAAACTCACGGTGTTACTTTGCCTTCCTCTCTTGTTGTGTTCGTGAAAAAGTGTTGGGATCTGTTGCAATTTATTCTCTGCTTTTCTCTCCCTTTTTAAAATGAATTATTAGAGTGCCATCTACGTTAAGCGCTCACCGCTGTCTGAAAATAAGTGGGGCTTTACTTTAGACTTGTCTAATATTCTTTTAAGGGAGTGTATATCTTTTAGTGACCGTGTTTTTGGATTGCTTACTATTAGTGCCTGTGTGTTTTTCTAGATGTGGTTTTAAATAAATAATCTTTTACACCAAGCTCTGGTCAGTGTTTACTTGTTCTATTGGGTTCTTTTGACCTATTGTGAATACTCTGTATACTGCCTAACTCTTCTTGAGGGAAGTCTGACTGCTCAGCCCCAGCTACCAAATGAATCTGTGTGGTACAGACTGCTACTAAGTGGGTTTACTGCCAAACACCTGTAGTCCTAAATCTTTTGCAGCGGTCCCAGAGGGAACTGCACAGGTTTCTGCCTAACACTGGTGGCAGCGGTGGGATTTGAACCCACGCCTCCGAAGAGACTGGAGCCTCAATCCAGTGTAATGACATGACTGTGAAGATACCTGTCAGCATACAAAGTGAGGTGCCAGGGAGGGTTCTGCTGGGTAATGACTTGAAAACTCTTGGAGTAGTGTCACATACCCCCAGACCTCCTAGTAAAAGGTTACAGGAGCTCACCAGACCTGCAAGGGAGAGATCGAGATCACTCGTACTCCACTGGACATGTCAGCTGCTGTCTCTAAGAAACTAGAAGAAAAAGGGAAACCTAAAACTTCTAAAAAGAACCTCACAGCCAGCACTCCAGTGCAGCCAACAAGGACTTCCCCTAGGTTGTCCAATGTTACACCAGTAACTCCCCCTCCAGCTGAGGCTGAGATGGAGGTTCAACCCTGTGTGGTTGAACTAGACTCTGAAGAAGAGCTAGTGGAAGGTCAGGAACTCATTGGAGATCTGGATCATGTTGACCATCCTGAGCTGCAGTCTTTACTGGCAGAAGGTGGACCCAACAGGGCAGACTTCAGTAAGGGACAGAGAGAATGTCCAACTCTGGAAGGTCTTCGCCACCAGGCAGATGCTCAAGCTGAAGGGCAAAAGCCCGGGAAATATAGGTTACACTGGGAAGATGGCCTCTTCTACAGTGAACCAACCGAGTCTGCACCTGGGGACAACAAACGACTTGTGGTACCCCAAGAGAACAGACCACAGTTCTTGCAGTTAGCCCATGAGATTACTTTGGCTGGTCACTTGAGTTTCAAGAAGACTAAGGAAAGGCTCTCACTCTACTTTTATTGGCCAAAGATGGGGGCCGAAGTAGAAAAACACTGCAGGAGCTGCCACACCTGCCAGACCTCTGGTAAGGTTGGCTCCAAGAATGTGGCACCTTTAGTGCCTCTCCCAGTTGTGGGAGTCCCATTTGAGAGAGTAGGGATTGACATTGTTGGTCCCCTTGATCCTCCAACCTTCTCAGGCAACAGGTTTATACTTGTTGGAGTAGACCATGCTACTAGGTACCCTGAGGCAATTCCTACGAGGACTGTTACAGCTCTGGCTGTGGCTAAGGCCCTCCTTGGTATTTTTACCAGGGCTGGGTTTCCTAAGGAAGTAATCTCCGACAGGGGGTCAAATTGTATGTCCCACTACATGAAAGCCATGTGGAAAACCTGTGGAGTTACTTACAAGTTCTCAACCGCATACCACCATCAGACAAATGGGCTGGTTGAAAGGTTCAACAGAACCATGAAGAGCATGATAGGTGCTTTAGAGGACCCCCTTAAAAGAAAGTGGGACCTTCTACTGCCATGCCTTCTCTTTGCTTACAGAGAAGTCCCTCAGGAGGGAGTAGGTTATTCTCCCTTTGAACTTCTTTATGGTCATCCGGTTAAAGGTCCATTGGCCCTGATCAAGGAGGGGTTGGAGAGTGCTCCTTCCCCCAAGCCAGTCAGAGTGACTGACTATGTGATAGGCCTCCGAAGGAGAATGTCACAAATGATGGCAGAAGCAAGTGATAACTTGAAAGCTGGACAAGCATTGGTCAAGCGCTGGCATGACGAAAAGGCTAACATGGTTGAGTTTACTCAGGACCAGCTAGTTCTCGTTATGATTCCAACAAGGCAGAGGGCCTTTCAAGACAAATGGATGGTACCCTTCAAAGTTGTGGGTAAACTTGGAGAGGTCAACTATCTGGTGGACTTGGGCAACCCCAAGGAGGCTCCAACAGTCTTCCACACCAACAGACTAAAAGCATATGTCTCCAGACCTGATGTAGGAGATTTGCTTCTAGCATCAACAGAGGAAGAAGAAGAAGAGAGTGAAGATCTTCCTGATCTCCTCAGAGGCTTACCTTTAGAAGAAAAGATTGAAGGAGTAAATCTCTCTTCAAATCTGACACCTGAGCAACAGGAAGCGTGCAAATCCATGTTGAATCAGTTTGCCTCTCTGTTCTCACTTTCACCAGGCTTGACCCCTTGGGGACAGCATGACATACTCACTGGTGACTGTCTGCCAGTCAAAAGCAGGGGATATCGAATGTCAGAAAATGTAAGAACCCACATCAAAAGTGAGGTCAACAAGATGCTCGATTTCGGGGTAATAGAGCCCTCTACTAGCCCATGGTCTAGCACAGTTGTGTTAGTACCAAAGGCAGGATCTAAAGAACTTAGATTCTGTGTGGATTACAGAGCTCTTAATGCAGTCACTAAGACTGATGCCCACCCTTTGCCAAGGACAGATGAGTTGGTGGATAGACTTGGTGCAGCCAAGTTCCTCAGCACATTTGACTTGACGTCAGGCTATTGGCAAATAGCCCTGACAGACCATGCCAAGGAGAAAACTGCATTTTCTACCCCAGTTGGCTTATACCAGTTTAAGGTTATGCCTTTTGGATTGAAAAATGCACCTGCTACATTTCAAAGGATGGTAAACCAGGTTCTGAATGGGATGGAGGACTTCTGCATGGCATACTTGGATGACATAGCAGTGTTCAGCAATTCCTGGGAAGAACATGTGGACCACCTGAGATATATGTTTTGCAGGCTCTTGGAAAGGCCAATCTGACCATAAAGGCAAGTAAATACCAGATTGGACAGAGTAAAGTGGTCTACCTTGGACATGAGGTAGGAGGTGGAGAAATAAGGCCTTTGCCCAGTAAGATTGAAGCTGTGCAAAAATGGACAACACCTACTACTCAGACCCAGGTGAGAGCCTTCTTAGGTCTCACTGGGTATTACAGCAATTTCATTGAAAACTATGGGTCCATAGCTTCTCCACTGAATGTCATCTCCTCTCCTAAATTCCCTAAAAAGGTTAGGTGGAATGAGGAATGCAATCAGGCCTTTGACACCCTGAAAAATGCTTTTTGCCAAGCCCCAGTACTCAGAGCTCCTGACTACCACCAAACTTTCATTGTGCAAACAGATGCTTCAAATGTAGGAATAGGTGCAGTCCTCAGTCAACTGGATGGGAAAGGTAGGGAGCACCCCATTTGCTTCATCAGTAGAAAACTGAAGGATCCTGAAACAAGGTGGGCAACCATTAAACAAGAGTGTTTTGCTATTGTGTGGGCTCTGAAGAAGTTTAGGCCATACCTGTATGGTTCTACTTTTGTCATTCAGACTGACCACCAAACCTTGAGATGGTTAATGCAAATGAAAGGGGAAAACCCAAAACTATTGAGATGGTCAATCTGCCTGCAAGGGTTTGATTTCACCATTGAGCACAGGTCAGGGTGTCACCACCAAAATGCTGATGGTCTCTCTAGGATGTATGTCATCAACTAGAGTTATGAGATTCACCCAGGAGTCGATTAAATCCTGTCCCTTAGTCTGGGGGGGCGAGTGTTAGGGAGAATTCTCTCTTTAGGCTGAATTTCCTAACCTAGTGAGTCCCCCAGCAGCTTTGCTGGATTTCTGGAGTTTGTTTTTTTCTCCTGCCAAAAGTGAGACTCTTTTTCTCCCACTCTTGGACATGATTTATGGAATTCCTTTGACTGTTAGTGTGTTTTATGGACTAGAGGTCCTTTACTCCATAAGGTCTCATATGTTTTTACTATGTGCGTTACACAGCACCCTCCGTGCAGTGACACAGGGGTGTCATAGTGACACCCCACCATAGACTCCATACCCTGGGACTGACTACCGTCTCCCAGGGCATGTAAAGTCACCATTGGCTTTAGTAGTCCCAAATTATTAACAGAAACCAGTACAAACCATCATATTGTGGACGTACTGGTCGGGGCAATTCGATTGCCCCGGGTTCTGTTAGTCAAGGGGGCACGTCTCCGTCCCCCCTGATAGAGTTTTGGCTGGTGGCAGTGGATACTACTTTTTATATTCGACCGCGAATATATCCCTATGGGATTTTCCCATTGTTCGAGGCTACCAACTTTAATTATTTAATTCTCATAGCCTCGAACATACCGCCGGTTTATTTAATTAATATTAATTCGCCGGTTGGTTTTTTTTGCCAGGACTCGATTCTAAAATGGCGTTTGTGTTCTCTTCTGTGACTCCAACCCAAGTCGAGTCCTTTGTTTCACTTTTTGGCGGGCTTCTCCACAGAAGCCTCCAAAAGCGGTGACACTCTGTCTGGGTACCACAGGAGGTGTGGGAGGGGGTTTAGGCACCCTGGACTGAGTTACCTTGGTAACTCCAGTCACACTCTTGTGTGATTGGCCCAAGTGGTGAGCCGGCCGGCTCACCACTTAGCATGTTTGATTGACAGCTAGGCTGAATGAATGGGGATATGCTGCATAAAAGCAGGGCTTTGGGGACTGGAACTTCAGAAGTCGCCACAGGACCTGAGAATCCGACGAGGGAGAAGCTGAGCCGACCTACCACGACGACACCACCGGTGCAGCCCTGCAGAACCGACTCACCACTTCCCGACGACAGAGAAGATCTCCCGTCTGGAGAGGCTTCTTTCCCTGACTGGTGGGCACAACCAGTTTACCTTCTTCTCTTCGCACCCCAGACCGGCTTGTGGTCGAATTGCCCGTGCCAAGCACCCCGGCAACCGGATAGCCACTTACCACTGGACCGCGAATTACAGGACCGCTCCTTTTATCTGAGAAACTCTGCGCTGGTTTCTTCCATGGCAGTGCAACGGACTCCTGTCTTCCTCCCCGACGAGATCTTCTCTTCACCCGGACGAAGCACCGACTTGCATCTGCTGCCAGGAACAACTGCCCCTGCTGGAGTATTCTCACCACTTTAAGGTACCGTGTCCGCCAGGCCTCCCTTTCTAAATATTGCTACAAGGTAATAATAATCCCTTAACCTTCTGGACTGGGTTGGGCGCCTTGACCCTCTAACTGGTCTCTTTCTTTGGTCCAACTCTTTTTGAACCTTTTCAAGACTTTTGTGCACTGCAACCGTGTGACCTTGGACACATTTCGTTTTGATCCTCTTAAAGCGGATCCGGCCTACTGACTCTAAACTCACGGTGTTACTTTGCCTTCCTCTCTTGTTGTGTTCGTGAAAAAGTGCTGGGATCTGTTGCAATTTATTCTCTGCTTTTCTCTCCCTTTTTAAAATGAATTATTAGAGTGCCATCTACGTTAAGCGTTCACCGCTGTCTGAAAATAAGTGGGGCTTTACTTAAGACTTATCTTTTATTCTTTTAAGGAAGTGTATATCTTTTAGTGACCGTGTTTTTAGATTGCTTACTATTAGTGCCTGTGTGTTTTTCTAGATGTGGTTTTAAATAAATAATTATAACTCTTTTACACCAAGCTCTGGTCAGTGTTTACTTGTTCTGTTGGGTTCTTTTGACCTATTGTGAATACTCTGTATACTGCCTAACTCTTCTTGAGGGAAGTCTGACTGCTCAGCCACAGCTACCAAGTGAATCTGTGTGGTACAGACTGCTACCAAGTGGGTTTACTGCCAAACACCTGTAGTCCTAAATCTTTTGCAGTGGTCCCAGAGGGAACTGCACAGGTTTCTGCCTAACAGCAACCATAGGGTGCAGGCAAGCAGAACTATAACATTCAACAAGCTTTATGCGGATGAGTCAAACAAGCGACCATAGGGTCAGGCAAGCAGTGTTAGGAAAGATTCCCATTTATGTGTAATGTTCCCTCCAGTTTTGTACCCCCCACATTTTTGCTGCTGTTCAAACACCATAGTCTGACTTTGCCAGTGAGGAAAAGCCTTCAGCTGCACTCCTCTGGGCTTTCACTCACTTTTTATGGGGAAACTGACATGCCCTTAAAGACAGTCAGTACTGGGAGACTGTTCCCTTAGTCCTTTCCAATGTTGCATCTTTTCTGCAACATGTTACAAGTGCACAATGTACCTTACAGTACAGTGCACTTGGGTCTTCCATTCATTTCCAAAGGCCCTGCACAACCTCAAAGGATTTTTTAGAAGTGCAGATGTGTCATGGACAGGGCTGGTGGCAGCTTTTCTTTTTGCTTATTTTTAACCCTTTCTTGCCATGCAAAGTTTACCGCTGTTTGGACAGGAAGGTGGCCTGGCTCCAAAATGGCCAGGATGTGGGCTGAACTGTCTAGTTCCAATACTCCTCCTAGGTGCCAGAGAGTCTGGTGAGCTGGGAATGACTGGGACCACCGTGGTCCGTGATTGGTCAGCATATGGTGTGCCTGTATGTGAGCAGATCTCCCATTGGGTCCTACTCATTTTGGCACGAAGGAGATTCTGGATAAGGGAAGGCCCCAAACCGCCACACCAGGTTGATTACTTGAGTTCTCACTGAAGCCAGGATAGAATCCAAGTATCCTGAACTGAAGAAGATGAGGCGAGGACCGCTGGTGACCCGCTGGAAGGTTTGGCACCCTGAGCCCGCTGTTGTCGCGCTGGACCCCTCTGCATTTGATTGAACCAGGAGGTCTGTGAAGGTGCTTCGAGCCATTTAAATAGTGGGACCAACTACTCACAGCACCTTCATCTAAACCTGCAAGTAAGCCTCTTCGGTAGTGTCCCTGGACCAACCAGTGGGCTGCCCAGCTTGCGCAGGACCTTTGCTCTGAAACCGCCGCCGTTTTGAGGAGACCCTTGAAACGTTGTACATCGCAAGCTCTGTGTTAACGGCACTCTCACACCGGATTTCATACAATTGGCTTTCCAAGGTCTGGAATAAAGAGAGAGTGCACGAACCGGAGTACACACGATTACTGTGTCACCCAGCCGTGGTGACAAACTTCGTAGGTGCCTTGCTGCTGAGCCCCTCTGTGCCCTGAAGTCTGCTACAGTGAAACTGGCCTGATCCATCCACCAGGAGCAGAGGAATCGCCACTGTCCTGCCAGGGAATCATCGCTGTAACTTTGCAGCGGAAAGCCGGAGAGCCGCACAACTGCTGCATTTGAACCTGCAACTGAAGTGGACTTCACTGGTGAAGTTTGTTCCGGATTGCGCCAGTGGTCGGTTCGCACGAGAGTCCCCTGAGGGCCACTCACTTTCCACAGGTATCCTGTGCTACCGTCCTTTTCCCAACTCTTGGAACCTGTGCAGTCCTTTTGGGGAGACCCTCCATGAATAGTGGGAACTCGTTCTTCATTGCCTCACCTACCTTCCTGAGCTGCTACAGCCCATGCAAGAGACCCCGTTTTCACCCCTCTGCACCATCGCATGCACCAGCGTTTAACAGTACGTTTGAGCACTAGGCTCTACTCTTCATAGGGACTGGACTGCCACTCACAGTTCGGGTTTGATAAAGAACTGCCTAAAGACTATTTGCACTGCTTACTACCTTTTCCTTTTAGGTTGTGGACTCATTCTGTGCTTTAACCCTTTAGGCCACTTGGATATGTATATATGTGTTATAGTAGTGTTGTATTGGCTTGATGTACTACTGTTGAATATTGCTTTGTGTAGGAGTTGAAAGGCCTTTAAATAATATACTTGTATTTTTAATACATAAACACCTGACTGGGAGTGATTTGTAGTGTGTGCTGTCTGTGTGCTCATTGAGGTCTTTCAGTCACCCTCACCCTTCCCGAGACCTAGTCTTAACCGTCGCCAATGCTACCTTTATTGGTCTGGCTTATTCAGGAGGTTACCCTGTTCCAAGCAACTAGGCTGGCCACCTGTTCAGAGTTCAGAAATCCATCTTAACACAGAACCATTGCATTCAAAAAGCTTTACCCGGGTGATTCAGACGAGCCTCCATAGGACACAGGCAAGCAGAACTATAGCATTCACCAAGCTTTACTAACTTTGCCCAGATGGGTCATATGAGCGTCCATAGGGAGCAGGCAAGCAGAACTATAGCATTCAACAAGCATAACTAGCTTTGCCCGGATGGGTCAGACGTGCATCCATAGGGTGCAGGCATGCATAACTATAGCATTCAACAAGCTTTGCCTGGATGGATCAGATGAGTTTTCCTATGGTGCAGGCAAGCTGAACTATAGCATTTAACAAGCTTTACCCAGATGGGTCAGACGAGCCTCCATAGGGCACAGGTAAGCAGAACTATAGCATTCAACAAACTTCAACCGGATGGGTCAGACGAGCATCCATAGGGTGCAGGCAAGCAGAACTGTAGCATTCAACAAGCTTTGTCCGGATGGGTCAGGCGAGCATCCATAGGGCACAGGCAAGCCATCCATCCCCAATTTCTAGCCATCCAGTCCCCTACTGCAGAGTGTTTCTCAATTTGGATGGTAGGTGAGTTGTTTGGGGAATAAAGACTAAACAACAGCTGTGTATCATCTGCACAGGTACAAAATGCACCCCATGTTCGGAAATGAGGTTAGCCAGAGAGTGAAGTTTTACATTAAAAAGAAGGGGAGACAGAGAAGAACCCTGAGGAACACCACATGGGAGAATGGTTGAAGCTGAATGAAAGGGGCAAAGAGATGCCGCTTGCGAGCGCTCAGTAAGACATGAAGAAACCCAAGCAAGAGAAGAAGCAGATATGCCAGCCTGTTCAAGGCGGCAGAGGAGAATGTCATGATCTATCATATCAAAGGCCACGGAAAGGTCAAGGAGAATCAGCACTCCGGCCTCCCCACGGTCGCAAGATCATCCAAAGAGAGATCACGGCGAACGCAGGGCCCATAAGAGTCTAAAAGATATTTTGATTCAAAGAAGTAAGAAAGGTGAGGGGTTACAAGGGCTTTCGTGAGCTTCACGAGGACCGAAAGAAGAGATATAAGATGATAGTTAACAGCTTAAGTCGGGCCCAGCTGAGGTTTCTCCAGGAGCCGTGTAATCACAGCGGATCCCCAGAAGAGAAAGAAGAGTGAAGCGCTGCTCTGAAGAAAGGGGGAGACTGGATAACATGCAGAGGGACAGGGTCTGCCGGGGAAGCTGCCTGAAGCTGACATAAAGCAGCCGACACAGCCTCATCAGTAGCAGGTTCAAACTGAGAAATCTCTGCTGAATTCACCCGATTAAAAGATTGTGACGATTGTGTAGAATCTGAAATAGAGCTATCATTGGAGATAGCAAGTCTTCTCACCAAAATGTGAACTCATAAAGTCACATTGAGCTTGAGAGCAAGAGGGGTTGATTTCTGGTTCGGGTGGAGAGGAAGGTTCCTTCGGCACCCTAAAAGGTTCCGGGGAGGAACATAATGCAGATGTGATACGGGTCACAGAAAAATTAGACACTGCTGTCTTAATTGCTCTGCGATATTGATACAGAGCATGTTTATCGATCTGTTTAGATTCCAGGTCATAATAAATATGGCATTTTCCTTCTAAACAGTGACAAGTTGGTTTACAGATAAAAAGATCCGACGAAAACCAAGATCAGCATACCCGAGTCTTGACAAGGACAAGTGTGTCAGCTCCAGCCATCAAGGCATTTAACAAGGCTCTTGTCCCTCTGTTTCAATAAAGCGATTTGTGCTGTCCAGTCGATGGTCCACCAGGGAAGGAAGGGAATCCTTACCCCAGTAACGATGAGTTTGGGGAAGCTTTGAGGGGAGATTGAGAGGTACTAGAAGGTAAATATTAAATGCAAGGAGGAAATGGTCCTAAAAGTATTCATCAGTGCTTTAGATGAAGCCCAAGACATTTCCTAAGCAATGGATTGGAAGATGTTTACGAAGAGAAATGGACATGTCAGCTAAGGAGGTGACCAGATTTTTAGCATAAGAGTCAGCTGGGTCATTCGGCCAAACATTAAGATCACCCATAAGAATGAGTTTCGGGAGAGTTAAGACCAAGTCTGCAGTTAATTGCACAAACGCATCAACGAAGTTAGCCAGTGATTTAGAGGGAGAACGATACACCAAGAGAATGTGAATTGAGGTATTAGCCTTAGGTTGAAACCAAACTAAATTAAGTTCACAAGGCACATTGTGTGTCAAAGGGGCTGAGAAGTGGTCCCGATAAGATTTGGAAGTGGGAGTATTTTACTCCCTATTTTTGGGAGTAAAATGATTTTTTTAGGGAGTAAGTAATATACGTCCAGTTCCAAGTGGGCGTATTTTATATGCGAGTAATAAAATGTTTTAACTGAAAAAACATGAATGTTTTTGTAATAATGATTTTTTGCACCTATTTATTCTCGCACATTAAAAGAAACAGGTGTACTTCTTCCGATCAGGCACGTATAATAGTAGTTTCTATTGTGGGATTACGTGCACTCCCGATCCAAACATATCCATTGAGCTGTGCTGGGGAACTCAGGGCACAAGGTTCTACATGTCAGTTTCCCATTTTTTGTTGGGAGTATTTGTACTCCCTATTTTTATTTTAAAGGAGTATTTGCCTATTTTTAGGGAGTGAAAGTGGACGATACACCACTTATGTTTAGGGCTGGGGCCGAGAGGCAACAGATTGATGTCAAAAGAATTGGCGCTTTGCCACCTCCTGTTGAGGGGGGAGATCTCTCAAGACACAGCAGTTCCTATTTTGAGGGCAGCATCTGCAAACATGTCAGGGTCTGAAGTAGGTGTAAACCAGGTTTCAGTGAGGCATAAAAGGTCAGGAGAAGAATCTACTAGGACAGTTAAGTATACGTCCAACCCCAAAACCACTACTAATTTACTGGTGGTGTACATATCACCCAATAAACATACCCACCCTGACTTGGACATCCCACTACTCCTAACGTCCCTCATCAAACCTAAAACTAAATGCATAGTCCTCGGTGACTTTAACCTAGGATACAATGACCCCCCTGGACTCAGAAGCATCTACATTCTATACAGCCATGTCAGAAATGAACTTCGTACAACTGATAGATAAACCCACCCACTCAAAAGGAAGAACCTTAGACTGGCTTCTCACTCTTAACTCTCTAGTCACCATTGACTCCATCCTCCCAGTCAATTGGTGACTCCATCCTCCCAGTCACTTGGTCAGATCACTATGTAATTAACTTCACTATAGACAATGCCAGTACAGAGCACATCACCCCTAAAAAACAGAAACATTCGAAACTAGAAATATCGAAAAGCTCTCATCCGACAAACTCACTCCAGCCCTGAGTGCTGCCCTTGCCCATACGGCTCTAGGCACCAACAACCCCTCCTATCTAGCAGAACAATACCAACAATGCCTTACCCAAACTATTGACCTACTTGCTCCCATCACCACTAAAACCCGTAGACCTGACAAACGCTCCTGTTTTTGGTTTAATGAGGAACTTGTAGCCTTAAGACGCACAAAAAGATCACTTGAACACCTCCATAAGAAAAACAATACCCCAGAATCGGCATTATCCTTCGCTGAAGCCAACAAAACTTATAAATCAGCAATAATCACCCAAAAAGCCAATGCCTTCAACCTCTGCATTACTAATGCGTCCTCAGACAGCAAAGAACTGTTTACCATCCTTAGAGAGCTTGAAAACCCTCGTCAAACTTCAGCGCCTTCTAACGCTAGCAAAAACTGGTGCACCACTATTCAAAACGCACTCTCATCTAAAATCCTCCTACTGCAAAATAAAATTGATAGTAAAAAACGCTCCTAGCTGACAAAACTCCACCCACCATATCAATGACCACATCAAATGCCACTACTGGCCCCCCATTTCAATTCACACCAGTGACTAACAAAGTAGTATTTGACACCATAATGAAACTCAAAGCTTCCAACTGTAAAGAAGACCAATTCCCCTCCCACCTAGTGAAACATGTGCCCCCACCCTCACACCTATCATCACCGAATTCATCAATGCCTCTTTTTCCTCACAAACACAGTCCCCACCAGTATCAAAAAATCTTGAGTGACACCACTTCTAAAAAAAAACATCCCTGGACCCAACAATACCCACTAATTACCGACCTATTACAACGGTCCGATTTCTCCTAAAAATAATTGACAAAATAGCCTACTGCCAAATTCAGAACCATTTGCAACAACATCAATTACTAGGAGACCGCCAGTCAGGATTCCGTCCCAACCATAGCACAGAGACAGCCCTCCAGGCAAACTCTGTCTACTGATGCTCCTGGACCTCTCAGCGGCCTTCGATCTGGTTGACCACGATAAACTCTGTAACACTCTAGCAAACAATTTCAACCTAGCTCAGAACGCTACCAACTGGATCAAATCATTCTTGGCTGATGGGACTTCCAGAGTATCCATCGGCAAAGAATCAGCAGACCCAGTGCCTGTCCTGGCAGGTGTGCCGCAAGGTTCCTGCCTATCCCCCACTCTGTATAATGCCTACACCAAGCTATTATTTGCAGCGTTGGATGCCATGGGTGTCATCTATACTAACTTCGCCGATGACACCCAAAACCTCATTCCTCTCTCAGGCAATCATGAACAAGACTCCCTCCTGGCTAACCAAATCTACTCACTCATCCAAAACTGGATGGCTAATAACAGCCTTTGTCTCAACGACGACAAAACCGAGCTCCTCATACTAGGCTCCTCCAGCAAAATCAACACCCTTGAGCCCGCTTTCAAATCATTCACCATCGATGGAAACATAATCCCTGTTCTTAAACAAGTCAAGACCCTTGGCGTCTACTTAGATGCAACACTATCCATGTCTAAACAAGTAAACACATTAGCCTCGTCCACTTCCTACACCTCCAAACTCATTTCCCTCAGCTGTAAATTCCTCTCAGCCAACAACTGTGTTACTCTAGCCAGAGCACTCATACTGTCTAAGCTAGACTATTGTAATATCCTATTCCTTGGCACTTCCAAAGCCAATATAGCCAAACTTCAACTCATGCAGAACAAAGCCCTCAGAGCAGCTCTAGGGATCAAAAAATCCGAACATATCTCTAACACCAGAAGAGACCACCACTGGCTCCACATCCAAGCCAGAATTCTATTTAATACCCTGAGCATCACCCACAAATGCAGGGCTAACAAAGCACCCAAATACCTCAACAACACAGTCACGATGAAGCCCCAGACCAGACTCCTCGGGTCCAACAAAAACGCATACCTTGAAACCCCCAGATACAAAAGAGAGAAAGCAGGGGGTAGTAGCTTCAAAACACTGTCCCCCAGACATTGGAATGCGCTACCTTCCCACATTATGAATGAAACCTCCTTCCCTAAATTCAAAAGCTTCTTGAAGACTTGGCTCTTCAATAAGTTCTAACTGAACCAGAGCACTAATCCCCTCCAATTAACTGCTTATACCCGACTGCTTTGTATATTATTGTATATTACTGCTTCCCGACTGCTTTGTATATTATTGTATATTACTGCTTCCCGACTGCTTTGCATATTATTGTATATTACTGATTCCCGACTGCTTTGTATATTATTGTATATTACTGATTGCTGTTCCTGTGGACCTCTGTGTTCTTTCTAAGATTGCATTCTCCCATTGTCTGGAACTACGCCGTGATACCCCCGGGTCTGGGCGTATAACAAATGTAATAAAATAAAATAATGTGTGTATATCGGTGCGGTGTGCAACTGCAGACCTGGCATTAATCAGGAAGCCTGCCATGGAAGGAGGCGATAGGGCAACTCATCACCCAGAGGATTGTTGTTAGCAGTCCCCTCTATGGCATCTAAGTCCTAGAACTACAAGAGGGACATTTGAGGAACCCAGGTGGAAAAGCTGAATCAGGGGGTGCCCAAGCTAGTAACACGCTGCGAGAATACTGCAGTGGCGAGCTACCCGCACAGCATGGATCTCATGTCAGCAGGCGCTGATGGCTCATACCCCGTCCTTGGCACGGACTGGTACAGACGGGCTGGCCTTCAGTGCGTCTTTGACACGCCGGAGGCACGCCCACTGCACGCATTAACTGCGCGTCTGCTTCCCCGGCACACACGTGCGAGAAATCATGTGGAGGTGACGTGACAGGTGACAGAAAAGGAAGAAATACTTCCTACTAAGAGTGGCGTAGAACATGTTGTAAAAATCTAATTCCCAACAGTTTCCTACAAATCAGTTTCCTAAAATTACGCATGTACGTAGGTGTGCATGCATGGGAAAGGATGCTTGTATACGCATTTTAATCTCCTTGCATGTGTTGGGATGCCTATTCAGGTCGCCTGCCCCCCAAAACTATACAGGTTGAGGAAAATATATTCGAGATTTAATGATATGGTGTTATGTTGAAGGTTGATCGTAGTGGGGAGGAGGGCGCCCTGTAGGGGCGAGAGAATTGTACATCTTATAGTAATGAAGGGTAAGGGAGCAATTTTAACCCTGCAATAATAAGCTCTGAACTATCACCATTCCTGATATTGAGACCTAGAAAGGCCAGGCCCCAGCATTCGCAAAAGTACACCCTTGCATTTTAGTGCCAGTACACCTTTCCTATCCCTGTTCCCAGCTCAGGTGGCAGACGGAAAGGCCTTCACACCGAATAGATACAAACATCCCATTGTCGCACGATTGCAGGACTATGCAATTAGAAAGGAATGTGAATAGGCAAGGGCGAGCCGGGCTGTGCCTGTCCCTGATGGACGATCTCCTGGGAGCCAGGGCAGAGGTCCTGATCTGACAAGGCAGACCTCTTCACATTTAGGGCCTCAGTGCCCCTACAATACTGGTCACTACATTTGAACTACCAGATGCCCACCATTAGAACCCTTAAATCCCTCACTGGGTGACTGATTAGTGTGGTCCTGGCATAACCCAGGTGAAGGTCCAGTGAGGGGGCGGCTGCCAAGAGGGGAGCTCAGGGCAGGGTGTCTTGTGATTTGTACTGCGAGGAGCACAGGGTGAGGATCACAAATTTAGCTCAGTGCCAGGGAGGCATGTTGGGGCGACTGCGTGTCTGGGATTCAAAGAAGTGCCTCGCTTTTCAGAGGGCCAATATTGACCTCGAGAATATCCACTGCGCTCGTGTCCAACTACCAGGTGCACATCATGTGAATTATTAGCGTGGAGAGGAGCAGTCATAATTTGGGATCCAATCATATCACGGGAACATAGAGTGGCAAGGCCAATGACATGTCTAAGGGGATTGACACAATGGGCCTCCCTCATTATAAGATTGCCGGTCCGGTAAGCTACCGGCGCCGTTACTACCGGACCGACAAACTACGAGTTCTGCTCGCAGGTGCATTTTTGCCCTGACCTGGCGGGCGTACAGTCATCTGCGCGCAAAGCATTTCGGATGCACCGGCACCATTCACGAAAGGTGCCGGTGCAAAATGGGAATGGGGACGAATATTTAACGGCGCCCGCGAATGAACAATTACCGGATCAGGCAAGGCCATAGCGACCCGGTAATTGCCCATTCGCAGGCGCCGGAAAAAAAATTATACCGGCGGTTGCCGTGTCGGTTTTACTGGCATGGCTACCCCCCCAGTATCATAATGAGGCCCAATGACATAGTAACCAATCGCTTGGTATCCTATACGAAGCAGGTGGTATAATTATAATATATACATAGGGGGGGCCAATGAGCTGGGGGAATCAATGCCGTATATTTCTTGCATCATATGTGTGAAAACATTCTCATAATAAATATCTTGTTCTATAACTAACCAGTGCGCACTCCATGGCAGTCTGGATCAAATGCCCCTAATGGCTTGTTATGACTTTATTTGGGAGATAAAACCCCGTTATCTTTGCAAGAGGTGCACCAGGCCTTTTTCCTTAGAGGATTATGAGTTACCCTTGTGGTTGCCAGTGGTACGCCCTACAAATTTGGTGACCCCAATGTGATCCCAGATTTTCCGCAGAAATGGAGGATTTCCGGCCACACATACACAGGAGCCGTGCCCAGCTGCAGAGAACAGTCCCTTGTGCACAACCTGAAGTGGTTTACAGGAGCCGTGTTGCCAGAACTCCTGTGTGTTCATTGGAGCGGGGCTCTGCTACCGGATTGTGCAGGCCGTTGATGGGACCCCATGACAGAGAAGATCGGGAAAACACACATATGTAAGTGCACCTTTTGCGGAAGAGAACAACGTGGAGAGAGGCATGAGTATGTGTATTGAGGAGTGTGGAAAGGTTTGGTGACACAGCAATTGAGTTGTGGGAGAGGTAATTGAAAGACCATGTGGTGGTTTTGACTTTTTATATTTTTTATTATATGTTAATGTTAAAGGACATTTATACTGCGCACTATCACCATCGGAGTGGTCCCCTGGCACTCTGAAAGAGGGTGGGGTTAGTGGGAGGAAGCTGGAAAAGTGCAAGAGAGCAGTGATGTGCTGTTGGCGGCCTCAGCCCGGTGGGTCAGTTGGCTGGGCCTGGGGTGTTTGCAGCCGGCATTCGTTGTGTACTGATGTGAGAATCTATGTGTTTTTGTTTTGTTGTTGCAGTGTAGTGAAGTTTGTGCGGTTTGTTGTGCTGTAGGTTTGTGGTTGTGTTTGGTTTGGAGTTTGAGAGATGTATGTAGAGGGGGGAAATTGTTAGTGCAATTGGTTAGCAATTGGCATATCTATCCAGAATTGAGGCGCTGGTCTTCTGTAATCTCTCCAAATGGGTTTCGGTAGCATCCCTGCACCGCTTTCCTGATCTGGGACAGTCCGGCCTTCAAGGTCCCTTTCAAATCTGGTCCTCTCCTCCCCCAGCCTCCCTCACAGCCCTACCTGTCTTCCCTTCCCGCTCAAACGGCCAGTGCACCTGCCAATGTCCACAGCTCAGCTTATGTGGCGATTTCTAATATCCCGACAGTTCTACAACACTGTGCTACCTGGTGGCAACTATGTGGCGAGTGCGGGTGTAGGGTGGGGTTATTGATTACGTCTCCCTGGGTGTCGCCCGTGTTCCATTCTACCCGCCGTGACTCGTCCAGGTGGCGTGGATGCTTCCTAGTGGGTTCTGGGAATTGTCCGTGTCCACTCCAGTTTAGTCATCCCTTTTTTCCCTTTTCCGTTTCAGTTTGAGTCTGTGATGTTGAAGAGCCAGGTTTTTAGCAATTTCCTAAATTTTAGGTGATCTTTGGAGTTTCTTATTTCTTTTGGGATGTTGTTCCAGGTTTTTGCGGCTAAGTGGTAGAAGGAGGTGCCTCCGTATGATTTTGGTTCCAGGCGGATTTCATTGCTGGACCTGAGGAGTCTTGTTGTCTTGTAGATTGTTATTTTCTTTTGTATGAATTCTGCTCCCTGTCCGCTGATTGCCCTATGCGTTATGCACATTGTTTTGAAGGTGATGCAATGTTTTACTGGGAGCCAGTGTAGTGTCTTTAGGGCAGAAGTGATGTGTTCTCTTCTTGATAGTTTGAAGAGTAGTCTGGCTGCTGCATTTTGGATCCGTTGTAGTTTCTTCAGGAGGTATTCTGGTATTCCAAGATAGAGGCTGTTTGCATAGTCGATTTTTGACATGATGAGGGCGACGATAGTGAGTGTTTTGTGCGGGAAGGAGAGGAATGGTAGGATTCTTCTTGCCATGTGGCGGAGGAAAAAGCATTTCTTGACTGTTGCATTTATTTGCGGCTCTAAGGTTAGGGTGTTGTCCATCACGACTCCCAGATTTTTTAGTACCTTAGATGGTGATGGTGCGGTTCCCATTTCCGTTGGCCATGGGATGGCAGTTACGTTCTCTTGGTCTTTGGATCATGATTTCTGTCTTTCCTGTGTTTTCAGGTTGTTACTAATCATCCAGTTGAAGGCTTCTTTTAGACATTCGATTAGGGTTGAATGGTCGGCTTGGATGTCTTTGATTTTGTAGATAATTTGAGTATCATCTGCGTAGTTGTACTTTTTGAAGATTCTGATAACCAGAGTCTGGTAGATGTTGAAGTACAGTGGTGATAGTGAGGATCCTTTTAGCACTCTACAGTTGTTAACTCTTGGAGTGGATCTGAAGGGTTTAATCTATACGGTTTCTGTTCGGTCTGCTAGGAATTGTTAAGTCCAGAGTAGTGTTGTGTCTATTATGCCTACATTTTCTAGTCTTTTGGCTAGGGTGTCATGACTAACTGTGTCGAAGGCTGCAGAAAGGTCGAGTAGAATAAGGGCTGAGGTTGTGCTCGAGTCTGCGTTAGTTTTGAGGTCGTCCCAGATGGATAGTAGTGCTGTTTCCGTTCCTCCTGCGGGTCTGAAACTGACTTGAGCTTGGTCTAGCAGGTGGTGTTTTTCTACATGTTCTTGGGTTAGTTTATATACGTAGGTTTCCAGGAGTTTTGCCAGGTAGGGAATGTTTGAAATCGGCCTGTAGTTGGAGATGTCTTCTACGTCGCCACTTGTCGTTTTCAGAAGTGGTTTGATATGTTGATTTGAAGGTCCTTGGTACCGTTCCTGTTGCTAGTGATGGGTTCAGAAGGTTTTTTGTAGTATTCTGCTGGCATTCCTTGTGCGAGGATCGATTTGTAGATGTCCGGGGGACAGGGATCCATGGGTGATCCAGCTTTCTTGCTCTGTTTTACCAGCATTGCGAATGCCTCGGCTGATATTTCAGGGAAGTTTTTGAGTTTGTGCTGAGGTTCTGTGACAGGTTCACTTGGTAGTATGTTGCAGTTGGTTGGTATGTTTTGTATGGTTTGTCGGATGTCATTGATTTTTTTCTTGAAGTTGTCTGCCAGGTCATTGCATAGTTTCTCTGAGAGGGTAGGGGTGTTGTCAGAGCCTGGTGGGTTTCTCATCTCTTTAATGATGTTAAAGATTTCTTTTTGTGTGTTGGTGGCATTGGTGATTCTGTCATCGTAATGCCTTCTCTTCGCCTTTTGAATTTCCTTCTTGTAACCGCGGATTTGTCTCTGGAACAGTGTTTTTTTGTCTGGGTTGTATTCTTTCCTCCATTCCAGTTCCATCTTTTTGTTTTCCTTTTTTATGGTGCTTAATAGTGGGGTGAACCATTTTGCCAGTGCTCTCTTTTTAGATGAGGTGAATGGTTTATCTGGGGCGATCTTGTCAATTGTGTCTGCAATCCATTTGTGTAGTAGCTCTGCTTTCCTTTCTAGGTCTGCTTGCTCTAGTTCTGTAGTTGAGGGCTTGGTTGACTCCAGTTGTTCGAATAGGTTGCTTTATTTGACGTTTTTCCATTTTCTTTTTGTGGTGGTTCTGAGTATATGAGGTTGGATGCAGACTTGAGTAGGCAGAGTGATCACGAATGGGATGATGAGATGGTCGCTCCACAGTATTTATATCGGCGGTGCCGTGGTGATGAGTTTTTCCTTGGTGAAATTTGCATCGAGGGTGTGCCCTGCCGAGTGTGTTGCCCCTTTGACTAGTTGTCATAGTTTCATGGTAGTGAGTTGTTCAATCAGTGAGTTTTGGGAGTTGGCGTGACTGTTTTCAAACCAGATGTTGAAGTCCCCTAGGATGATTAGGTGCTCGTGGTTGATGGCTATGTTGGTGATGGCTTCAATGAAGTTGTCGACGAAGGTTGCATCGTAAATCGGTGGTCTGTACACCAGGATGAATGTGACGTTGGTTTTTGGGCTTGTTGTTAGGTGTATTACCATGGTTTCGCAGTTGAGGATGTTGAGCGGTTCGTCCGTTTTTATTTTCAGGTGTCCTTTGAATGCTATTGCGATGCCTCCTCCTTTTTTGTTTTTCCTGTTTATTTGAAGGTATTTGAAGTTGGTTGGAAGGCAGCTTTAAAATTTGATTTTGTAGTTGTGGTCCAGCTGTGTTTCTGTGATGAACAGGATGTAAATGACGTTGTCATCGAGTAGGTCGAAGATCTATGTTGAGTGTTTTGACATGTATCTTGCGTTTATAAGATTGCAGTGGAGTTTGGAGGTGTTGTTTGGTTTGTACTTTCTTGTTGAGGTTGTCTTCTGATCGGTGTTGGGGTTTCCTTCCTGGTCGATCTCTTGTTGAGGTGCAAGTTTTGGGGTGTCAGCGTCTTTAAAGAGTTCTTCTAGGTTCTGTCTCTGGTTTTGTCCTTCATCGGTTTCGTCTTCCATGAGTTGTGGTTGTCGATTGGAAGTTCTTCTTGCTTTGGTGATGTAAGGTGTTATTGCATCAGTCGTGTGTTTGTTGTTTGTGTTGTTCGTCCTTCTTCTGCGTGTTTGTGTTGGGTAGTTTGATGTTGCTGTTTCTAGCGTTGGGTTGGTTTGCTCTGGTGACCAGTTGTCAGCAAGGTAAGGAGTTAAGTAGAGGGATTTGTCTCTTCTCTCAGTGTAGGCTCGCTCCTTGTTCCTGACTGCGGGGGTGCGTTCTGTAGTTGTGGATCTTTGTTGTCGTTCGGGAGTGTTGTTCTTTCTTCTATTTTTCTTTCCCACGGAATGGTTCGTTTACGCAGCATTATAAGATAGAGGGAGTTGTTTAGTCTTATTTTTTAAATGTTATTTATTTATTTTTTGTAATTTATTTTTGCTGATGTCCAGTCGGTTCTGCTTTGGTTTGGTTGTCTTGTGGTGTAGTAATGGGTGTGCAGGGCTGCCTGCTACCAGGGCTCTGTCTGTAGATGGTATTTCCGGCGGAAGTTGCCAACTCGTTCAGTCGCTGTCTTGAGAGGGGTAGGGGAGGTGGTTGGGGTGTTATTGATGGCTCTTTGGTATCCGTCTCCCTATAGGCGGTTCACTGCAGTGAACAAGCAGTGTGGGTTTAAGAAAGAGATCTACTAGTTGACGTGTGATTTAGAGGGGAGCAGCGAGGACTTACGCCTTATGAGGCATGAGCCCCTAATCGGGGTGTCGCTCCACAGTAATTCACTGTAGGGTTCTGTCTCACTGTAGGAGTGAGTTGATCAACCTGTCTAGAGGTTGATCAATGAGATCTATCGATGAGATTTGAATATCGTACTATGCAGCCTGCAAATAGAACCCCTACTAAACTTGACAGACCTGTATGGTGGGCGAGAGGCCTATCAATGCAATCTAAAATATCAACCCATGCAATATGTACCCAGGACCCCTATTAAAGTTGAGAGACCTGTATAGTGGGAGAGAGGCCTATCAATGCAGTTTGAATATCACACAATGCAGCCTGCAAATAGAACCCCTACTAAACGAAAGACCTATATAGTGGGAGAGAGGCCTATCAATGCAGTTTGACTATCACACAATGCAGCCTGCAAATAGAACCCCTACTAAACTTGAGAGACCTATATAGTGGGAGAGAGGCCTATCGATGCAATCTAAATATCACACAGTGCAGCATGTACCCAGAACCCCTATTAACTTTGAGAGACCTGTATAGTGGGACAGAGGCCTAATCACGCTGTTTAACGTTGGTTTGCTAAGTGGCTAGGATTTTGGAGTAGAGTTGTAGCTCTCCTCTAAACCAGGCCACTCCTACCTCATTGGTCCTTGTAGTTGATGGTTGACAGCTGGTCACTGGCTTCCCCTGCGGACACCCTCTGAAGTCTCCTCTGTTGGAGCCGCCATTTTCCTGGGGCCCTTGGCCGTAGGGGCTGCCGGGCAGAGACCTGCCCAGGAAAGGCACTTAAGTTCTTGGAGGGGGGCCTATCATGGGCGATGGGCAGGTCCGGAGGCGGGGAAGAAGGAAGGGGATTCGCAGGGGATGTGAGCGCAAGGGGAGACTTTCTTTCTTTGTCTTTATAAAGAAGAGGATCCCAAGGCCAAGATAGGTCTTGGGGTCGCAGGCACTAACCTGCTCGAGGTCGCAGCAAAGGCCTTTGTTGAGCCAATCAATCAGGGGTGGAGGGAGCTTTGGGAGGGGGGCGGGTGATGAAGCTATGAGGAAGGGGCTTGGGAATGGAGATGCTGCAAGCAGTGACCTTGGGGCTGCTAGTTGGGTCCCAGGCGCACTGATCTAGGCCCAGGAGGATCCGGGGGCACCTTACCTCACCTGGGGGCTGGTACGGGAGAAATCAGGAAATGGTGGCCGATGTACGCGAAGCACACGGGGGGATCCAAACACTTACCAGGTGTTTTGGGCAGAAATGGGGTCGTGTACAGAAGCTCCACTCACCTGCTTCAGTTCTGGGCAAATGAAGCGGGTTGCTGCAGATGCACGCTAGGCCCTGATGCTGTGGGATAACCAGCCAATCACAGCCCAGGGGCGGGATGGGAGGCGGGAGGGACCGGGAGAAACCAGTATTGGTGGCCGATGCATGCGAGGCACACGGGATCCAAACACTTACCAGGTGTTTTGGGCAGAAATTGGGTCGCGCACAGAAGCTCCACTCACCTGCTTCAGTTCTGGGCAAATGAAGCGGGTTGCTGCAGGCGCACGCGAGGCCCTGATGCTGTGGGATAACCATCCAATCACAGACCAGGGGCGGGATGGGAGGGGGGAGGGACCGGGAAAAACCAGGAAATGGTGGCCGATGCACGCGAGGCACACGGGGATCCAAACACTTTTACCAGGTGTTTTGGGTAGAAATGGGGTTGTGCACAGAAGCTCCACTCACCTGCTTCAGTTCTGGGCAAAAAAATAAATAAATAAATAAAAGGAGTATGAAGGATAATGGAGTAATGGGATCCTTTCCGAGTTAGGGAAGAAGGCAGTGTTGCATCTTTAAGGAAGAGACTGAAAGATGTAGAGTCTCCATATATTGAGGGGGGTCTGGGATCTCCCCACCCGATGTAAGGGGGGTGGTGGACAGAAAAGTAGAAATGTTTCACTGTGTTTTTATATTGTATTGGTGAGGACTACCAAGGAGGGCCCGACATGCTTTACCACTCTATAAAGAAAACATTTTAAAGTACCACAAACAGTGAGTGGCCAAGACAAAGAGAGTTGTTTCAATCTTGGTCCGAGCTAGGGTAGCATCAGGTTACACACACTCTATGTAGGTCCCTCCCTCTACAACAGCACCAATTTAGTAATCAGTAGCCCAATATCGGAGTATTCCCAATCCAATAACATCTGTGGAAACAAGAGAACTGGACCGGAGGGTGCAAGATCGGAAACCTAAGAGAGTTAGAGGCAGCATTGTAGAGAACTCAAGAGGAGTGGGATCTGCTGAGACTGCACAGGAGGAACGACCAGAGGGCACCCGTGGGGCTGGATGAAGAATGGAGAGCAGGAGACATGTTCAGGATTGACAGCACTGCCATTAGAGAATTACACATAGAGAAGAAGGATGTATAGTTTGTAGGACAGTGCGGTCAGAGGATGAAAGGGGAGGGGACGTAGGAGAGGAGGAATAGGACATAGTCAATGAAGTAGGAGAAGGGGAGGCTCTGCCCATGAAATCGCCCAAAGTGAAGAGCTTATGGGGACCCAGCCTAAGGAATAGGTATAAGAGCATGGCAATGGCAAAGGCTAAATTGGCGGAGAAGAGAAAGATAAAAAAAAGCGACAGGGACAGTTCCCCTTATTGCATAAAGGACCAGGTAGAGCCCAGTACATACCATGGCTGCATATGGACAAAAGGAATCTAATACAATCAGAGTCTGATCACCAAAGAACCACTCCGAACAACAGATTCAACTAGGAAAAATCCACCAGCAATGGAAACCCAACCAACAGCACACCGGGCCGAACAATACAAACAACAACCCTAAAGGACAATCAAATAAACTACACTGCAGCCTTCTCAACGTTAGATCCATGGCAAAACACTCAACAGAAATCCATGACCTCTTAAGTGAAGCATGCACGGACATGCTCTTTCTTAATTAATACACGCCAACAGAGAAAACCGAAAAGGAGAAGGAATTGCATTCATACGCAAAGAACACATCCGAGCATTTCAAATCATCACAACCAACACAGAAGACCGAATTACTGCTCATCAAGATTGAACTCAATGACCAATCCAACATAGTATTCCTCCTGATCTACAGACCACCTTCGTACATGCCCAGATTTGCCAAGAAACTAGGGGATGAGGCTGCTATGCTCTCAACCCACCACGACAACCTAGTCATACTGGGAGATTTCAACATATGTTTCATAAAAGAAAACAAATCCACGGCAAACTCACTCTGCGCACTCCTGGAAACCTTGCAGTTCAAGCAAATAGTAAATGGACACACCCATGATGCCAGACACACCCTGGATGCAATTTTGGGCAGGGAAGGACTATGCGCATCCGCGCCACCTACACCAGTGGTATGGAGCGACCACTACTTAATGTCATTCTACATCACTTCCGATACCCGCCTACCGGCTGGGAAGGAAGTACTCCATACCAACACGAAAAGAACCTGGAAGAACTCGGACCTAGAGGCCCCAACAAACCTCCTAGACTCAACCGCCCCAAGCAAAAGAGAACCCACCAAAACAAGCATAGACACAGCAGAAGACACATTCAACAATGTTATCACCAAGGCTCTTGTCCAATTAGCAGCAGTGAAAACTTTCAAAGCAACGCCACAAAAAACAAGCAGCAAAATGGTTTATAGAACTCAAAGAACTCCAACTCAAACTATACAAATCAACAGTCCTCAAAGCAAATAAGTTCTAATAAGCCACAAGAATAGAATCAACAAACTCCATCACCCCGACATAAGCACTCTGTGACAACCTCACCAACCACCTAGGAGGGAAAATTGACACAATCCTGGAGACCATCAACCTACCTCAGCCAAATACAACCACGATGGCCGGTTCACAGACACCGTAAGAAACACAGATTACGGCACAACTCACCTGCCTAGAACCAATCACAGAGAACACCGCTGCCACACTGAACAAAGACACCAACCCTGCAGGATCCCCAAGGGGCTGCTGTCCCCGGATATCTTCAAAGGGATAGTCAACCAGAGAAACCCAGCGACACACAGTTCCAGAACCTAATGAATCTATCACTCGAAAGAGGACTAGTACCGTCCTCCTTCAAATCAGCATTCATTAAACCACTGATAGAAAAGGAATCAGATAGAGCAGAAACCCAGAGCAAATACAGACAGATATCCAACCTGCCCTACCCAGCAAAGATCCTGGAGAACCACGTGTACAAAATTCTTCTTAAATACAGAATCAGCACTTCTATTGATCTGGGACGACATGAAAATAAACGCAGATGATGATGCCCAATCGGCCCTCATAATATTCAACATATCAGCAGCTTTTGACACAATCAGCCATGCAACACTAAATAAAGGATTGATGCAATGTGGCATACAGGAATCTGCACTAAAGTGGATCACCTAATTCCTACCAAACTGAACCGAAATACCATACCTACCACCGTTCACCTCAAAGACCCAAAATATATCCTGCAGAGTCCCCCAGGGATCCAGCCACTCCCCTCTGGTTTACAACATCTACATGTGCCCACTGATGAAAATCAATCGATCCCACGGACTAACCGCCTACAAATACAAACACGACACACAACTGATTGTGAAAACTAACAGCACAGGAACAAAATAACAGCCTCAACAACTGCCTCACAGTCATCTACAACTAGATGACAACAAACAACCTCAAACTGAACTCAGCAAAAACAGAAATAAAGCTCCCACCCGCAGGATTCGACTATGGGAAACCACAACTGGACTGGCTAATCGGCATGGGAACGCAACCAGAGATTACTGAAGTAGTAAATAACCTAGGAATACTCATGGACAATGGACTATCCCTTGAACCGTAATTCAACGCAATTGCCAAAAAATGCTTCTACGACTGCTCAGAGCACTACTCCCTTACATGTCCTTCTGCCACAGTACCCTCACAATCATATTCCTGATACAAGAATTGACTACGCAAACAGCCTCTATCTAGGAATGCCGGAAAACCTACCAAGAAACTCCAAAGGATGCAAAATATGCAGCCAGGATCCTATTAAGACTAAACAGTAGAGGCTACATCACATCAGCAATGAAAAGCCTGCAATGGTTACCAGTAAAAAAGCGCATAAAATTCAAAGCACTTAGCATCACCCACAAAGCCTTGCACAGAAAAGATTAGCCGTTATCGTCCAGGAAGGGACCTAAGATCCAGCAACCACCTACAAATAGAGGCACAGAACTACGAAAAAAGGAAATTCAAAAGAACAGTGTTCTCATTTCTCATTGCTAACATTTGGAACAACGTTAAAAATTGGAAGCACAGAAAACCACATCACCTTCAGGAAACTGCTCAAAACCTGGTTATTCAGCAGACAATGACAACCTAGAAGGAACACCAGCAACAACACCACAGACAAACAACTAGAGAGGGGACGAGTTGAGCCAATAGAGCCACAAATAAGAACCTGCTAAGATTCCGTCAAGCGGCACCCAAAGGGCCACGCCAGAGAGGCTCAAATAAACGGACCGACTTTACTAACCCGTTTGCCCTTCCTCCTCCTCCTACATAACTGACACTACACCATATCGAGATTAACCACACTCCACATCAACACAGAACCATTGCTATGCCCACACCTAAAGTGAACCACACACAAAGTTCATAAATCGACAATGCAGCCACACACCAAGATGCAAGACTATCTTACAGCTACGACCACCCGTGATTCTGAATCCCTTGTGCACACTATCTAACCAGCGCACACGACAAACCCATCATAACCCACACTACACACTAACACCAACACAAAACACTATCACACACCAGAGGCACCAAATCGTACCCATACAGTTACAATGCACAAGGCCTCTCACAAACTACCACATGCAAAACAGTGCTCACAGACACCAGTTCCTCCTGGTTCTGAATTTATCATCTCATCTTATTCCCACTAACCACTAGTACCACTACCCCTCCACCCCCGCTCACTTGAGAGCCACGCGAGCGTCTGGACACTACCCCTGGGTGGTAGCTGTGCACAGTCCAAATCAACATAACATACCCAGATGGTTACAAAGCTACACATGCTGTCATTAAAGAAATCTTGACACAATGTGAATGAGCCTGGCAACGGAGCAAGTTGTGTAGTCATAGATTTCTTCTATCCACCTCCACAAAAGCTCAATGTAGGGACCCCCGTCCCCCAGCTACTCTTCATTCTAGTAGTGCAGAAGTACCAGTGGAAGTTGTAGCGCAGGCTCCTGGCAACTTTGGGAGGAACCCTTTGGAATGTTGATCGGCTGCTCCACACAGGGGATATTCATGCTCTGATAAGCCCCACTCTCTCAGTGACTATTAACCCATGGAGCCCAACCCCTATTTTCAAAATGACTAAAGACATAAGCCCAAACAGCTACCAATCCCTTTGCGTGAGGAGGGGGATACTATGCATCTGCTCAGCACTCCACATAAGGTGGGGTGTGCTGATCTCACAATGGGGACTGCAGAAAGTGTAGAGGAGGTGCCTACTATCCCCTCAAATGGCAGACAGGTAAATATGATAGTTAGGCCAATATCGCCCCCCCGTCCAACAATGTAAAAATCAGGAGTATTGTCTATTTAGGTAGTTATGGTGCCCTTAGTCAAGGCAAAGTACATTGGAAACAGGTAACACGGTGCACACTTAGGGTAGCATAGGACATAAACAATATGCTTACATTACGCACAAACATTAAAACACAGAATATAGATTTTTGATGTCAAATATAGATTAGCAAAAGCCAGTGTTTTATAAATGGCTGTAGGCCTCAGAATCAGTGTTTAGAAAGTGTTGAAAACACAGAAATGTAGTGCCGTGTGCAGTAAAAGGGAGTACAGTGGACAAAAGCCAGTATGAGGCGATTCAGCAGTTTAAATGGTAGGAATATACATTTTCTAACGGTGGTGTTGAAAGGTTGTCTATAAATACAATGTGGCAGTAGGTTGAAGCAGATAAGCAGATCAGCAGAGCAGTATGGCCATGGACAAAATGTGCTAAACACTGAAACAAGAAATGCGCCACTTCTTAAAATTGTTTTTGTCCAGCATAAAGGTTGCAAACACAGGCCTTGTGATTTCAGAAAAATGGAAAACCCTAGTCATCATAGGAAGTCATGCGTTTCAGGAAAGTGTTTTTGTCCAATAGGGCATGAGTGGTGTATTGACCGTTAGTAACAGGACAAATTCAAATTTGTTAAAATGTAAGGTCCAGATTAGCATACACATATTGCGCAATCCTGGATTTTCTATAAAAATGTGGTTAAAATTGGCATGCTTTGAGTCCTTGCATTGCCAACTGAACAACAATGGCTTGGTGTTAACAGCTTCCAGTTGACTGAAAATAACTCTCTAGTCTGAAAAGGGCCACAGTGAATCATGATTTATCAAAAGGATATAAATTATCGCTCTACCCTTGTGACCAGTAGTTCACACAAGGAACCCAGGAGAAAATAAAAGGGGAGCACAAGGGGCACCCCAGCAACACTGTACTAAAAGTGCTGTGTGCTGCCATAGGAAAAAGCAGATGCCCAAAAAGTTACAGGAAAGTAGAATTCCAAAAATAAAGTATGGACAGTCTTAAAAAAGGGCACCCATAAAGAAAGTAAAAAGGAAGGGTGAGTGGGGAAAAGGGTTCCCACTCACTCAGGAACATCAAAACATAATCCACAAGTCCATCAAAAGTGCTGGGGGTCTCACAGGTGAGGGAGATTTAGCATAAAAATGAAAATCTAACCTAAAAGAGTACACTCAAAGTGCCACACTAATGTGCCTTCAAGAAACATGGTTTTGGAATCTGTGCACAGAACTGGCAAATCTGCGGTAAAAGGTCGAAGGGAAGTCGCTGGTGCCGGGCTCAAGATATTCATCTCGGTTGATTTGAATGCTAAAATAAGTGCCATTCATCGCCATCACTTGGAATTGTTGGAATGAAATGGTGTTTTTAGAAATGGCCAGATAATCCATTCGCTCAACGACCATGTACGACCTGGGCCTACGTTTGATTCATTGGTTGAGTGTCGTGGAATTAAAGGGGGTGATGGGATTCATTAGATAACAGCATGAGAAGTTTCATACACAATTTGAACCATTCACGGTCATTGTTACTATGCAAGATGAGGGGGCCAGTACCCCTGTACTTGATGCCCTCAAAACCCACTCCTACTTACACAAATGCTGGGTTAAGAGTTTCGGTATGTGAGCAGGCAATGACAGATCTTGGTGATTGCCTAGCCCACCCACCCTTTAGAAGAACCACAATGCACAGTCACATTGATGATATATTGGTGGATGTAGCCTGTTGGGGGAGGCTGCAGGTCTTTAGAGTCAAGGGGCCAGAAAATGCGACCGATTCATTTGTGCTATTTTTAGAAATGCTTGGGTCTCCAGTCAAAACATGTAGTTATAGACCAATTAGCTGGTTAACCATTGACTATAAAATCTTTGTGAAAGCTTTAGCCTTGAGACTAGAGGCCTCTCTGCCGGATATAATAGATCAGAGTCAGACAGGTTTTGTAAAAGGTAAGCATGCCTCGGATAATATGAGAAGACTTGTTGACTTTGTTCGAAAGCAAGGAACATCTGAAGGATGTGGTGGTGGTGGTGTCGTTGGATGCGGAAAAGGCATTCGATCGGATAGAGTGGAAATACCTCCTGGCAGCATTGGAGGTTTTCTGATTTGGGAATAATATGATAGACTGGATAAGGCTATTTTATACCTTACCTATAGCTAGTGTGAACACCAACGGCTTGGTCTCGGGCAAATTTTAACTCAAAAGGGGGACAAGACAAGGTTGCCCCCTGTCGCCCATTTTATTTGTCATTGCAATGGAACTCCTTGCTGTGAAGATAAGAAGACAGTGCAATCAAATGTATTAATTATTGGGAAGTCTGTCAAAAAGTCTGGTTTTACACCAATGATATGCTGCTGGTTATCCAAAATGTGGAGTCTTCCATTCCAGCGCTAATTGACCAGATTTACATATTTCCCAGGGTTTCGGGGTACAAGATCAATTGGTTAAAATCCAAAGCATTGCCGGCATCAAAATCATGCTCGCTCTTGACAATGAGGAACTTTGCTTTCAATTGGTGCCCTGACAAGATACGATATCTTGGGATCTGGCTGACTAAAGATGTGTCTAAAATGATGGAGGTCAATCTATCACACGTTACCCAAAATTTGGAGTCAGATTTAAGAAGATAGAATGAGCTACGATTAAGTCTATGGGGGTGAGTGCATGCAATTAAAATGACAACACCACAAATTAACTATGTACTAAGCATGCTGGATCAAAAAGTGCTTTCTGAAGAAAATTGAGAACTTGATCCAGACCTTCCTATGGGAGGGTAAACAACCACATCTAAAACTATGGAAACTGCAACTTTCACATGAATGGGGTGGTCTGGGGGTTCCAGACTTTGAAAACTATCATTTGCCGTTTGGTGCTAGACATTTGGTCCCTTTCATAGAAAATTCAACTGATGTCTGGACAATGGTGGAGGCATGTAGAGCTTCTCCACTTTCGCCCAGAGCAATTCTGTCTATGGTGGATGGGACTGGATGTAAATCGTTTCCACCAACTACATTTATAAGGTAATGTTGGAAAGATCTCTGGAAGAAAAACAGGAAAGAGGTTTCTTCCAATGGTTTTACTTCAATCTGATTAAATCCGGATATAACTGGGTGCTGGGAGGTGTACCGTGGATGGAGGATTTTGTTGAAGGAGGAAAATGGATCAGTTTTAAACAATTGTCTCTAGTTAAAGATCTCAAAGATTGCACAATGGTGGAGTATAGGAAGTTGAAGAAAGTTCTAGTGAACAAGATTGCTGATGAAGGCAGAGGTTGGCAGGTCTGGCTGAGAGAATTTAAATCTGTAGGTGGTATGGCATCAAAGGTGTACAAAAATCTAGACCAGTACAAAGAACCAAACAAGGACTTACTGTCAAAATGGTCAGAAATAATTGGATCAGAGATGTCTGAGGGCAGATGGAGGAATCTGTGTAAGAATGTGGCTCTAACCTCTTTGAATCGGGGGGAAGAAGTCGTCAAATTAAAGTTTTAAACAGAGTTTTTTGGACACCACAAAAACTACATGCAAGAGGTTTAGTTGATTCAGATGCCTGTTGGAGGTGTAAGCATGCTAGTGGAACCTTTGAACATATGATTTGGGACTGTTACGAGTTAAGATCTTTCGGGAGTAGGGTCACTATGAAGATGAATGAGATTCTTCTGTTACATGAAGATTACGATTACATGACTGTTATTCTGGGAGAAGATGACATGGTGGAAGAGCTCTCTTTCCCACAGAGGAGTTGGTTTTTCAGGGCAGCGAATTCCACCAAAAAATTATCTTGAGGAAATGGAAAAGTGAGCAAAGGCCGATGTTTTCAGAATGAATGGTTGATCTAAAACAAGTGTCAAGTTTTGAGAAGATGATCCTTTACAGAGAGCAGAACATGAACTTATTTGATCAAATCTGGGGCTGAAGTTTAGAGATGTACTATTGATGACAATTTGTTGTATCCTAACTGATTCCAGTGATGAAATTGTAATATCTCCTCTTTTGGGGTTTCGAGTATCCTGATTGTGATGAACCTAGTTGTAATTTACAATGTTGGTAATGTTTGGGAATTTTTGTTGTATTGTATATAAAATTAATAAACATGTAAATAATTTAAAAAAATAAATGCTTGGGTCACCTTATTCACAAAGGTGACTTTAGCATGTCAGAAAAGGCTGGTCAGCGGCGCAAAGATGTGCTGTCCGGCCCCTTTGCATACATTACACTAATGTAGGGCCGGTTGCAAACAAGGACATTTCACCGAGATGGGTCAGTATAAAAAAAGGATGCATTCCCATCTCTGTTTGGGGGTTGGAAATGATAGTGCGAAAGACGCAGTTTAATCCAAAGACATCAGACTTCAAATCACAATCAGGTACTACCACATTATGCAGATTTGTGAAGCACTCTGATTAAACATTTGCATGCTTCTATAAAGGCGCTTGGGTAAGTGAACAACCACTGGTACTTGTGGTGGTTGCACAAGCAAGATGTGCAAATTTAAATGTCCCTGGAAAGCTTCCAAGGTCGTAACCCCTGCCCGCTGCAAATATGTGTCCAAAAGACTTCTTGACCAAATAGTGCAAATGTTTTAATCAGCAGCAAAAAATGTATATATAAACGCAATACATCAAAAGAATGATATTATAAATGAGAAGATTGTTGCTGATTAAAATATGTAAACTATTTGCTAAAAAGCCTTTTTGCAGTTGGAAGGTGCACGGGTTAGGACCTTGGAAGGTTTTCCAAGGCAATTTAAATTCCCACTTCAAATCATGACAGGGTTGGAAATGACGCTGCCATGATTTACGCCTTCCCCTGTGTCTGTTCCGAACAGGTGCAGTGGGAAGACCCTCATTCTTCTGCATTTTAAAGCGCATCCAGTTTGTGAATATAGCCTTATAGACTGAAGAAGAACAAGTTACTCTCTTACCTGGTAACGTTCTTTTGATGGGATGGTCCGACGACGTATTCCATATCTATGACAGGTAATGTCCACAGCTGTGCTGCTTCGGAAAATGTTTCGGCGTCTGCGTCAATGACGTCGATGCACCGTCCCCAAGGAGCTCCTCCGACGGCCGACGTCACCCGATGTGATAAGTAGGACGCACGACGCCCATAGCCTCAGTTGTAGTTTTTTCCCCCAGAACGTGTGACACCAGTTTTCTGTCAGTCAGACACACAAGGCCTTGCGGAATGCAAGCTGCAATCGCATAAGAAATTCTGCAGCGGGGAAGGTAGGGAGGGAGCGAGCGATATGGAATACGTCGTCGGACCATCCCATCGAAAGAACGTTACCAGGTAAGAGAGTAACTTGTTCTTCGAGGGGATTGGGTCCTCTGACGTATTCCATATCTATGACAGACTCCCAAAGCAGTACCAAGCAAGGAGGTGGGAAAAGAATTTAGAACACAAATTTAGCATGCCCAATCAAATTGCGGAATAAAGGACTGCTTGCCAAAGGCCAGATCCTGCCCTCGGATGGAATCGAGGGAGTAGTGACGTACAAAAGTATGTACCGAAGCCCAGGTGGCTGCATCACAGACGTGACGAATAGGAACACCCCTCTGCAGGGCAGTAGATGCAGCCACTCCCCTGGTAGAATGGGCCGCAAGCCAGCCGGAGGGTCCTTACCCGCCAAACGGTAACACTCAGAGATAGCTAAAATAATCCAACGAGGTAAAGTCTGTTTCGTCACAGCTTGTCACAAACGCTTTCCAGCGTAACCAATGAAAAGTTGATCGTCCACTCTGACCCGGGACATGCGCGAAATATAAAAGCTCAACGCTCTCCTAGGATCAAGCCTATGGAGCCTCTCCTCTTCCTTACCAGGATGTGGAGGAGGATAGAACGCCGGAAGAACAACCTTCTGGCCCAAAATGAAATTCCGAAACCACCTTCGGAAGAAAGGAAGGACGAACTCTAAGGACAACCCTGTCCTTATGAAACACAGTGAAGGGTGGCTTAACTGAAAGTGCCTGTAACTCACTCACTCTGCGAGCGGAAGTAACCGCAACCAAAAACACAGTTTTCAGAGTTAACAGTCTCAAAGGGAAAGAATGCAAAGGCTCAAACGGAGCACCCATAAGAAACTTAAGAACAAGGTTCAAATCCCAACCAGGCACCAGAAAAGGTGATGGAGGGAACACATTAGTGAGCCCTTTCAAAAACTGAGAAACTAAAGGAATCTTAAAATAGGAACATTATTCAGACGAGCGCTTAAATATGGACAGCGCCGCCCGGTAACCTTTAATGGTCCCCCCTTGCAAGCCCCTGTGGGCCAAGGAAAGCAAAAAAGACAGAACCATGGGAATGTCACACTCAAAAGGATCCACAGTCTTAACTCTGTACCAGCCGCAGAACTTACGCCAGCGGCAACGGTACAGAGACTTTGTTGCCGGCTGCCTGGCCGAGAGCAACACCTCCAACACGTCTTCAGGGAGGTCCCAATCCTTATACCTCAACCTTTCAGAAGCCAAGCGTGAAGGTTGAGGGATCTGACCTCTGGATGGAGAACCTGACCCCCCTCCCGTGAGAGCAGATCATCTCGGTAGGGAAGACGACGTGGAGGGCAGATGGACAAGACGAGAAGGTCCGGGTACCATGTCCTCCGGGCCCACGCCGGAGCAGTGAGGATCATCCAGGAACCGAACCTCCGTAACCTCCGCAGTACTTGCGGGATGACGGGGACTGGAGGAAATGCGTACAGCTGTGGGAATGACCACTCCACCACGAACGCATCTCCTAAGGCTCCTTTTGGAGGAAATTCCCGTGAGCAGAACCTTTCGCACTTCCGGTTGACACTGGAGGCGAAGAGATCCACTTGAGGGGTCCCCCAGAGGGCGAAGATCTCCAGGAGAATCTCCTGAGCCAGCTCCCACTCGTGAGAGATCGTGCTCTGCCTGCTCAGAGCGTCCATTGTCGTCTCCGGCCAGATGAACATCCGAGACCAAAACGTCCTGCTGGATGGCCCAGAACTCGAGCTGCATCGCCTCCCTGCACAGAGGAAGTGACCCTGCCCCCCCTTTTTGTTGAGGTAGTGCATGGCCACTGTGTTGTCTGTTAGAATCAGGACACTTTCCTCGCACAGACGGCCCTCAGCTCCAACAGATTGATATGGAGTCTGGACTCCGACGGAGACCAACGACCGCTGACTGTCAACCTCCGGCAGGGCAGCCTTCATCAGATTGCCTTTGACGGCCCACCACAGAAGGTCACCTGAACAGGGTCCGACATCCTGCCCGAGGACTGAGACCACTGGAGCTTGAGCGCCCATTGCAAAGATCTCATCCGCAACCTGGCCTCTGGCACGAGAAGAATGCAGTATGCCATGAGGCCGAGCAGTCTCAAGAACTCGGACGCTGGGAGAGTCTGGGCAAGATGAAACTTGTGCACTATCTGCTGAATGTGAAGAGCCCTCACCTGGGGAGGAAAACGCAGCCCCAGGGATGTGTTGAGCACTGCTCCGATGTACTGGAGCCGCTATGTTGGCGTCAAATGGGACTTCTTTAAATTGAGGGAGAAGCCCAGCCTGTGAAGGCAGTGGTGGGTGACGGATAGATGATCCAGGACTTGCTCGGGAGAGCTCCCCCTGATCAACCAATCGTCCAGGTAGGGGTAGATGTGAATCCCCCCTTTCCTGAGATGCGCTGCCACCACCACCATGAGCTTGGTGAAAACCCTTGAGGCGGAGTTCAATCCGAACGGCAGGACCCGAAACTGAAACTGCGAGTCGCCAACCGCGAACCTCAGGTACTTCTTGTGCTTGGGATGGATCAGCACATGGAAGTAAGCGTCCTTGAGGTCGAGAGAAACCAACCAGTCCTGAAGTTGAAGGGTCTGGAGGACTTGAGAGAGAGTAACCATCTGGAACTTGTTCTTCCTGAGGAGTTTGTTCAAACCGCGTAAGTCCATGATGGGTCTCAATCCCCCGTCTTTCTTCGAAATCAAAAAATGAGGGGAATACCATCCCTTGTTCCTCTCCGCTACAGGCACCAGTTCTATGGCGCCTTTCTCCAGTAGGGCTTGAATTTCCTGCGCAAGGAGCGGATCCAGACTCTTCAAAGAGAGGTTCCCAGGTGGATTGTCGCGAGGCCTCTGCCGAAAGGGAAGACAGTCGCCGTGGGTTATGATCTCCAGAACCCACACATCTGAAGTAATGGTACGCCACTCTACAAGATGCTGCGCCAGCCTTCCCCCAACCGGCGAACCATGGGACCTGGCCTCATGACTAAGTGGTAGCGGCTGCGGCGTTGCCTGAGGGCAAAGAGGCAACTGCCCGAGCGGCCTTGGCATCTCGAGTACCCTGTTTTCCACCTCTGGCACTCTTACGGTGTGGCCTCGTTGACTGACCGCTCCTCTCGCTTTACTGAAGGACGAGTAATAGCGAAAGGAACCACCTCCTCCATTGTGGTCCCCTAGGACGAAAAGGCGGAGGTTGTCGAACTGCAGCGCCCGACTTCGCTGCTGCTTTGGAGGTCTGCAACCTCTCAAGACTCTCGTCAGCCTTGCTGCCAAAAAGATATTCACCGTCAAAGGGCATGTTTAGGAGCCGGGACTGCACATCAGGAGCGAACCCCGACCTCCGCAACCACGCAAACCAGCGTATTACGGCGCTCGCCGCCATCGACCGGCTGACACAATCTACCATGTCCAAACCCGACTGAACGGCCTCACACATGGCATCCTTGCCATCCTGAACCATAGCAAGGAAACCATCCCGTTCGTCCCCTTCGGGAAGATGTTCAGCTGCTAATGCAACACAGTTCCACAGAGTGTGTGTGAAACGAGACAAGGCACATACGGAGTTGGCTGCCTGAAGCGCCATACCCCCTGAAGAAAACACTTTCTTCGCCCAACAATCAAAACGTTCGTCGTCCCTATCCGGAGGGATAGTAGGATACAATGCCTGCTTTGCCGGGGCTGTAGCCGCCTGCACCACCAAACTCTCTGGAGTGGGGTGCCTGGACAAGTAGCAGGGGTTGCTACTGGCTGAACGGTATTTTCGCGACAAAGACTTGCCCCCTGCCGAGAGACTCTCCGGAGCAGCCCAAGCCGCCGCCACCCTTCTCTGCAGAGCCATATGAAACGGCAGTACAAACTCCCCTGGGGGAGCCGACTATCCCAAGTACTCGGTGACCCGAGACATAAGGCGCCGGTACGAAGAATCGGCATGAGTGCCATGTTCCGGCCTACAAAACTCCACCTCCGGAGAGGTGTCCAGTCCACTGGCATCATGCAGTGACTGCCTCAGTCATCAAATTGGCTATAGCCCGAGAGAAGCTCATCAGGCACCGTAACCGGAACCAAGCCCTCATCACCCTCTGAAATGTACTCCAGGCGGTGAGAGGAAGACACCTGGGGACCAAAGCTATGCCCGACCTTAGCCAGAGCCTTTCTAGGGGCTACCCCCGTGCCACGGGGCCCCTCCGACACCACCGCCTCGAAAGGCGTTGAGGGTGCCAAACGAGTCGGCGCCGGCATCGAGTGAATCGGCGTTGATGTCAGCCGCATCGCCGCCAGCACCGGCGGCGTCGACACAGGCCTCGAAGCCAGGGCACCGAGCGTGTCCTTTTCCGACGACCTAGGCGCCGACAGCGTCAATGACCCCCTCGAAAGCGGAGCCTCGAGAGAGGTCGTCGACGGCACAGGATCACGCGGTCTCGAGCGCATCTAGGACCAGGACCTGGAACGGGTATGGCGAGAACCGTTATCCATGTCCGAGCGGGACCTCTCCCGTGAACCGTGCCGTCCACCCGAGCCCGAAGGCGTGCGAGCGGTGTCTCTCGACCAATCACGACCGACCCCACTCGGAGGCGCGGACGGACCGGTGCCCTGCGATTCAAGAATCGCCAACATCTTCTTCCCGAAGGAAGCCCATTCCTCCGGTGTCGCTTCCATGGTGGGATAAGCGACCCGCCGACGGGCGGAGTCCTCGGAAGAGGACGGGGAAGGCGACCGATGCCAGCGCTTCCGGGAATGCCTTGAAAAGGCAGAGGCGTGGCGACACCGACTCCTGGAAGGAGACCCACTGGACCTCCGACGATGACGCAGAGAGTCGCCTCTCAAATCATCCGTCGAAAGCCCTGCAGACCTCGACTTCCTGGGCTTAGACACCCTACCTACTGACAACTTCTTCTTGGGCTCCCGCAAGGCCTTGGCCGTGAGCGACTGGCAGTCGACACAGTCGTCCGTGTCGTGGGCCTCCCCGAGGCACCAGAGGCAGGCATCGTGCAAGTCCGTTACCGACATCTTGGACCCACAGTCCCCGCATTTCTTGAAGCCCGGACGCGGGGTTGAAGACAAGGTAGATATCGTCACGAACAGGTTTTCACAAAAACCGAACATGTTCAAAGAACCGAGAAGAATACAACTCCAAAGAGTCGAGGCGTACCGAGATTCACGAAACTAACACGTTTGCGGAAAAAACGGAACTGAAGCTACAGGCGTCATGCGTCCTACTTATCACATCGGGTGACGTCGGCTGTCGGAGGAGGTCCTCGGGGACGGTGCATCGACGCAGGACGCCGAAAATTTTTCCAAAGCAGCAGAGCTGTGGACATTACCTGTCAGATATGGAATACGTCGGAGGACCCAATCCCCTCGTAGGGGTCATTATTGCAGGATAATGGCCCGCCACCAAGTTAGCATAACGAACCTAAGAAAGCACAGCATTTCTAAGCAAGACCAAGCAGAACAAAGGGTAGGTTAGTATAGCACACAATGCATCAAACATATTGCATAGTTTAGCATACCAAAGTATAATGTGACGAAGAGTGACAGCACCACAAACGCAGTATGTTCAAAATAAGCGGTGGGAAGAGTGGATGCCTGACCAAGGGGTATAGGGCACCACAAACACTTTCAGCACGACAAAGCGCCACCCATGCCCCAACGCAAAGCTCCAGACCTACTCCTTCCAGTGTACACATCACAAACCAAGAATCAAAAAATAAGTTTATTTATAATAAAAACTGTACAGAAATATATATACAAAGAAAGGGCAGATGTCAATCTTTAAATGGACAGGGCAGCGCCTCCATGGTAGAGGCAGGTTATCCCAATCACAGTGTTGCTTCATAGGCTTCAGCTGAAATCTAGATCTTGCCTCTCGATTTCCCCGTACGGTATATCCTCTCCAAATCCAATCCCCAGCACCGAACTCAAGCCGGAGTGGCTCCTCACACGTACTCGCCACAGTCCGAGATGATCACCTTCTGTTTCGGTTTACCATCTTTGCTTCCTTGAGCCTAGGAAACAGAAATCACTTTTTCTGAATGTAAATAAAAAGAAACTACCAGGATAGGAGAAAAGGAACCCAACACAACCTCCCGCAGATGAGAGAACGGACCCTCCCGGACCCAGACGGTAGAAAAGGTGCCGCTTCTCTCGCCCATGCAGACGGGAGAAAAAGAAACTAAGCTACCCTCGCAGAGCTGAGAAAATCAACTGGCCCACTGCAGATTGAGATCAGGGACCCATCCCTTGCATCCTATCCCTTCTCACCCGACACTCAAGAGTCCACAGGCACTAAGCCCCTCCCCCGTACCCATCCTCAACTGGTCTCAACCACCCTAAATCTTAACCCATTGGGCACCCATGTCCGCCAAGCTCCCGCTGCGATGAGCATCACGATTACCACCTTTCCCTCACAAAGTCACATGCATCCTTTTTAATGCCCGCTACGCAGCAAAAAGCAGACACAGCATCTTTGAACTCCTATCCTCTAACAAGCCCGACCGCATTTGTATCACCGAATCCTAGTTCTCGGACGAGTTTGGCCCAGTAGCACACAAAGCCTTCCCCCCTGGCTACTCGCTTATAACCCACAATAGACCCTCCAGAGGTGGGGGAGTGGCAGTCCTCTTCAATCCTCATTTCTCTGCTCACTCGTCGAATCCCAGACATGCATCGCGCCTCCTGCGAATATCTTCTAGTAAATCTCTCGCTACCACCGACCTTCTCCCACAGCTTCCTACTCATCTACAGACCCCTTCGATACGACAGACATTTCGCCAACAACCTCTGTGATTCAATAGCTACCATTCAAGTAAATCAACTTTCTCTTACACTCCTAGGAGACTTCAATGTCTGGTTCGATATCCCCAACAACCCCATGCCTCATCCGCTAGTTGACAGTCTTGATGCGCTCAACCTCTCCCATCATACCCCTGGTCCAACCCACTCAGGGGTGCACACCCTTGATGCACGTTTCAGGTCCCATGATCTGGTGTACATATCCCGTCCCAAACCACTCATCTGGACTACTATGCCATCCCTTTCTCTATCCACACCCCTGCCCCTCCTTCTACAGCTCCTCCCCGCCTCGGATCCCAAATGCAGGAACAAAGTCAAGATCCTTCCTGACCTAGCTGAAGCTCTGTTTCTTCGTCCCCCTGCAACGCTCCCCCCGATAGACCCTTAACCTTCGATTCCTTTGACACTTGGCTTAAAGACTCACTAATTCCTCCCATCCCCTCGCGCCTGCATCCTCACACAAAAGACCGCCCCCTAAATGGTTCACGCCCCACCTGAGGAATGCCAAAAAACAAAAAACACACTCTTGAACGCAAATGGCGAGCATCTAAAACCAATCTCAGCAGATCCATGTTCGCCCTACAGCACCGTAATGACAAAGCAGAAATCCAAAAGGCAAAAAAAGCCTATTAGAATAAACAAATTCTCAACTACGGCAACCTCCGCAAAGAACTCCACATGATAATATCGGAATTCGTGAAACCTACATGCACATCTACCCAATCCACCCCCACACAATCACACAATCACTCTGCAACTCTCTCTTGCTACATTTCTACAACATCGCAATAGACAGGATGGCAACCCTTAATACCAAACTGTCCCCCCCTCCCCATCACCGCCCTCTCCTGATCCCATTGCCACGACGTCCAATCTCCCTACATTCGACTCCTTCAATCCCATCTCCAGAGATGAGTTCCTTGACCTACTATCAGCCAGCAAACCCTCTGGGTCGGCCCTCGACCCTTGCCCCCCTCTGTCCTGAAAGAAATATTCTCATCTATCTGCGTAGGAGAACATGCGAGAGCCATACTAAATGACTCCCTCACCTCTGGCATCTTCAAAATAGCGCATGTCAAGTCACTTCTAAAAAAAGGCATCCCGATCTCCAACACCAGATTTCCCACGAAACTCATTGACCCGACAGCATACTCCCAGCTCAACTCCTTTGTAGAATCCAACTCTCTCCTCGACCCCGCACAATCAGGCTTCAGACCGTAACATGGAACAGAAACCACTCCGATCTCAATCTGGGATGATCTCAAGGTCACTGAAGACTCTGAAGGCTGCAGAGCACGGATTTTCCTCAATCTCTCTGCTGCCTTTGACACGATTAACCACTCAATCCTCCTCGACCGCCTTTCTCTGTCTAGTAATCAGTGGCACCGCTCTCAAGTGGATCTTCTCTTTCCTCAGCAACAGGAAACAAATAACCCTCCTCTCACCTTTTGTCTCAACTGCTCACGCGGTGAACACTGGAGTACCCCAAGGCACATGACCATCTGCCTGCTTGTTCAACCTCTACATGACCACTCTTCCAGGAATCATCCACATGCACAACATCTCCTGTTACAACTACGCTGACGATACCCAAATTATCCTAAGAATTCCCAAGTCAGGCACCAAACCCCATCCCGACCTTGAAGCCTGGCTTCGCAATATTGATCAATGGATGACAATAAACCACCTCCGTTTGAACCCTGATAAAACTGAAATCATGGTATGCTGCAATACTGCCCTTCTACCACATCAGCTCCCTTGGCCCCTGTCCCTCGGCCCACCCCACGCCCTCCAATATAGTGAAAAACCTGGCTGCACTATGGACTCAGGTCTAACCCTCTCCCGTCAGATCAACAACGTGTCAAAATGCTGTTACTACCCCCTCAAACTTCTCAGACGCATTTTTCCCCACCTCTCCCTACCCGAACAGACTTGCTGCATTTATGTCTATTGTGATGTCGAGACTGGACTATGCCAACTCCTAGGAGTTACGGCATACCAACTCAACAAACTCCAAAGAGTCCGAAACGATGCTGCAAAACTGCTCCTTGCCCTGGGTCTAAGAGACCACATCTCACCAGCTCTCCGAACACTCCACTTGCTCCCAGTCGGACAAAGGCACACCTTCATGACCCGATGCATCCCTTACGAGCAGTGCACAAGACCAGCCCATTGTACCTACAAGAAAAGATAAAACCATACCTCCCATCTCGCACCCTAAGATCAAGCACTGCCCTCCTTCTAGTGATTATTACCTCTAACTTTGTCAGGATCGGAGGATCCGCCTTCTCAATCTTGGCCCCAACTCTATGGAACTCGCTCCCCCCACATATTCGACACACCCAAGACTACTTGACGTTCTGCAAAGCTCTAAAAACGTGGCTCTTTCTGTAATGCCGACCACAACCATCTGCAGCAAATGAACCCCAGCAACGCAATAACTAATGCTCAATGAGATCCCGAGCAATGACCCCACAGAATACACCTATTAAGTCACCATTAAGCAAAAGCCTGCTTGAAATCCGAATAGCCAATTCCTTAGATCATAACGCCACCAAAATACTCTCCTCCCATATCACTATGATTACTCTCTACTCTACACCATCACACAATTAGAGTGCAGCAAGACCCCTCAATCAATTTTGACCTAGCTGCTCACATACGAACATTACTCCATGAACATCTCATCATCCTAATAAAACACAGCTACATCCCATGACTACCAGCCTAGCTACACACAAGCGTCCTACACAGGCCTAATGCAGCCAGAACCCAGTCTTGGTGTCCACTCTCCAGACTGCGCACATTCAACTGATATCAATACCACCACACCTAATGCTAGGATGCAGCTACCATCAGGCAACTGCATCAGCTGCACACATAACTAGGGCACCCAAACACCCTATAACATCTTACGCTCTCAACTGATCTGGACTATGGTCCCCGAGGGCGTTCAACCTAGCAGCGCTTTGAGGTCATACCAATGATATATAGAGCGCTATATAAATGACAAATAACATAACGTGAGAGAATAGGAGTCCCTGCAGCACTACCCCTCGCTGATGGGAGCAATCCTTCCGGAGAGAAGGATTGCACCTTCTTCAGACGGGGCAAAGAGATCCATGCTGTGCAGCGAGGATAGTGGGAAGTCAGGGTGTGAACATGGGAGAGGGGGAGAGCATGGCTGCTTCACTTTTGGGGGGACTTATAAAGATGATCCACTACCAGAATGGGGAGCTATCACCCTAAGCGGCGCTCTGCTCTGCTATCAAGGAGAGCTCTAACCCAACTGGTGTAAATTACCTCCATCTGTTTCACAATTTCCAGCCCCTCCATGACTTCTCCAAATACGACATGTTTGCCATCCAGCCAGTCCGTTTTGTCGCAGGTGATGAAGAACTGGGAGCCGTTGGTGTTTGGCCCAGAGTTTGCCATTGAAAGCTGCCCTAAGGGAACAGAAACGATAGGCGTCAGAACTAGATGAAACCTAATGATGCCAAAGAATACAATAACAAAGGCGTCCCTAACGTACCCTCCAACCCTGTGCAACGACCATCATAACAAGTAAACCATCAATGGACGCCGGCATGGAAGGAGGAATTAATAAGGAGGAAAATCACAAGAGGGGCATTGCATTAGGGAAAAACAAAACTGCGGTCTGTGCAAAGCCATCACTGGGGCCTGTGCAAGATGAGTGGCATAAGAAAAGCCATCACTGAGCAGGTGCAAGGTGGGGTGTGACCAGCAAAGCCATCACCTGAGTCTGCACCAGGTGGGCTGTTGCGATAAGCTCCTCTAGACAGGATAGACAAGGTCAAGCCACAAGTTGATAGCTCCAAACATACCAGAGTCCCACTCATACAGGCTTGCAACCTGTTATTGTGAAGATGGATTTTCAAAATCAGCCCTGATAATAGGCAAACCTATTATGGTCAACAATGTAGACACAGAGGTCAGCCAAACCCAATCAACGTGAGGTAGCCGAGGGGCAGGGCTTTGTCTCAGGAAAGTGGGAGAGTGATTTAGGACTACAGTGAGTTCACATAGAGCAACACCAGCAATTCAAGTTAGACAGGAAAGTATATGACAATACAATTATTTATTAGGCCTTTAGTCCACACACGAAACGGCTCAAACTACTAGCAAATATTGTCACACAAAACTCTTACAAAACAAATATATACATTCACCCTCAAGATAAATAGAGCAGCATAGGATTCAATGACCAGTGAAACACACGGATGTCGTTTAGATGCATAGAAATAGAAAGTACTCTTAGAATCGACATAAAACAGCTTCACTCAATCTTATACAATCCAAACCCGAGATGGTTTAGGGTCTTGTGCCCAAAAGTTGCCAATTTCAAAGTATATGCTTCTTCAGGTAGCTTTAAAGAGAGATGTGCAATACCAGTGGTTGTGATTATTAAAGAGTCTCAAAAAAGCTAAAATAAAGTTCAGATTAAGACCACTCAATCCCTACACACTATGACGGGCGTAGGTAAGGATCCTTGACCCATGTTCAACCACCAAAGGTCAGGTAAGAACGAGATAGGGTCAAATCCTTACACTCTTTATTTTGGTATTATTTTTTATTTGTACATCTGTAAAGCGCCCATAATCCATAGGCATCTAGGCGCTGGAGTTTTGAGAACATGGTTACACAATTAGATACAGTTTGTACTTCAATGTTACAATTGCATTTAGTCAGTTATAGTAGCAGTTGAGCATTTGCATAAGATCATAATTTGCTCAAGGGCAAGAATGCACATTGAATTACAGTAGAGAGCCATGGCATTGCTGATGGGTGTTAGTGCCTATGGTTGGGACGCTAGGCTGAGAAGGCAGATTTTTTGATTTTTACAGCACCGTAAGGAGGTGTCATTTCTCAGATGAGTAGGGAGAGAGTTCCACAATTTTGCTGCTACTACAGGGAAGCTTGAGCCGCCTACTTTCTGTTTTCTATACCTTGGCGTCACAATGAGGTTGGCATATGGGGAACGTGTTGGCCTGTGGGATTCAGATTTGCTGATCTGGTTGCTAAGGTAGGCAGGTGCATTATTGGCGAGGCATTTATATGTCAAGGTTAGGATCTCGATTTTAATCCTATCTTGGACTGGGAGCAATGCATATTTCATCTAGTAGCCAAAATGCGTTGGTTCTTAGGCATGTTTAGTGCTGCTCTGATGGCATTGTTTTGTACAGTTTGCAATTTTCTGATGTTTCTGTTACTGGTGCCAGCACAGAGGGAGTTGCAATAACCAATGCTAGACAGGATCAAAGCTCTGGCTAGGGTGATACTGTTGTTCGGTGATAGAAATGCTCTACTAGCTCTATTTTAGAAGTGTAGTCTGAAGATGAGATAATGGCTTTCACCTGTCTGTTTAAGGTAAGGACCAAGTCAATGTAGACCCCTAGAGTTTTTATTTCATTTGCGACAGTGTTGGTATTGCTGTCAATGTTGAAAGATTTGTATTGTGGTAAGAGGTTGTTTAGTTTAGCTTTATTGCCGATTAGGATTAACTCGGTCTTGTCATTGAGGCATAAATCATTTTGTGCCATCCAAGCCTGGATTGCAAGGTAAATGATGTTGATACTTTTTGTATCAGTGTCATAACATCCTGTGATTGGTAAGAGTATTTCCGTATCATCCGCATCGTTTGTATACACTCGTTATCCTGTGGGAGACGGGAGTGTGGGTTAAAGCTACATGTGTACACTTCTTCCACTGGCTCTGAGGTCTCCGGATACCATTTGGGGAGGTTCCGGACTTCGTTGAAAGCTTGTTCTTCTGTCTCGATTACTTATTTTTTTATTTTCTTTATTGTGCAAGTTTAAAAAAAAGAAAAACTTTACAATTCATGTCCAGAAAGAGGAAAATGACAAAATAATTAACATTCTGTTCAGTAAATATGAACGCTTATTACATTTAAAAAAAACAGTAATTATTACGTTTAAATCTTGGATTTTACCTAAAAAAATTGAAAATTACTATTTAAATTAATGACTTTAGCATCCAAGTATTTAAAAACACTTGATACTTTAAAATGCAACACAATTATTATGGTTAAAACCAGATTATACCTAAAACCAAGCTCATGATGTATTCTACGTCATTCTTAACTTCAAAGAAAACCCTGACACCGCAAACCCCACTGACGTTGGCTTCGCACCTAAACATCTCTTCCACATGTTATCGCTGTCGGCCCAATTTACATCTAGCAACAATTTTCTAAAACAAGCAATTCTCTCTTTTTTATTGTGAATGGTTTGAAAACCTTACACAAATAAGAAAGCATACAAACTAAATAGAATTCATATATTTGAAAAAAATACATTTTAAAATGCAAATTAAGAACCCTCTATGTTTTCTAAAATAGATAAAACTTCATTAAAAAAACGATCTTGAGGCCAAGGACTGCGAGACTTGTCCTTGGCCTCAAGCCCTGGGATTGCATCTCTCCAGCTCTGAAATCACTCCTCTGCATTGTCCACAAGGCTTTCTGGGGCCTAGGTCCAAAATACCTTCAGCTATCCCTCTGCAAATACCTCCCCTCTCGAGATCTTCGCTCCTCTACCTCCAACTCACTCAGGGTCAGTCGTTTTTCTAAGAAACAAGCTGGGGGTAGATCTCTGTCTTCGGCTGGGGCCTCCCTCTGGAACAGCCTCCCTGCCACTCTAAAACTTGAGGAGAACCATCTCCGGTTCCGGAAGCACCTCAAGACCTTCATCTTTTCTTCTGCCTTCGCTCCCCCTCTCCCCTGCTGATCTGTTCTCTCTTGGCACCGTGCACCTGGCCACCCTCTGTCTTTTGGGCCCAGGTAGCTGCTCATCCTGCCACCCTCCCGCACTGCCTCCGGGCCACCCCTTGCACTGGGGTCTGTATCTGTACCCATACAGCCCCCCCTTTTTCTTCCTGCACCTATCAGACCTACCCTGTCTGCTGCCTTAAACCTAGCACTTGCAAATTGCTGGCTGCATTACCACTGTTTGTTGCCTTGATTATTTATTTATTGTTATCGATCTGTTTCTCCTCTGCTTCGCACTTTCCACCTCTCCCCCCTTCCATGCACTTTTCCCCTCCCCCTCTCCCATGCACTTGCGCATGCTCAATGTCACTGGGCCTAGTAAGATCGCTGTTTTGTTCTCCCGTTCCCCTCCCTTGCCTTGCCTTGTCGCGCTCTGAAACACTTGTGTACGAGCGCAATAGAAATAATATCAATCAATCTAAAGCAAAAGTCAAAGACAAGTTGTCTCCCCACATAAATCCTGCCCACAACAATTCCTTAGAATAGTCAGATGAAAAGCAGTCCAGTTCTTTAACAAAAGAGGTTGATCTTATCACATTCAGAAACTGGCAGTCGAGGATCCAGTGTTTAAGCCTTTCAGTTATGTTTGGCGATATACAAAGACGGAAAGCCGACACTGCATCCTTAGATTGAGCGGAGGACCCGTTTTTCTGTCTCTCTTTTGTGTGGAGTTGATTCAGTTTAAATCTCATGCACATTGTACGACTCTTTGGACAAGGGAAGCATTTTAGAACGGTTGACCTTTGACCTCTCCATATTTTCGCAATATGAAGAATAACCGGATAAAGCTTCTCAGTCAGTCTCCAGTCATCCCGGAAGAGTTTATGCTTCACCGCATCAAATTAATTCCATCTCAGAGGAGCCGATTTTCTCCAACAAGTTTTGCATGTCACCCCTAAATGAAGGGACAGTCTGTGTGGAACAATCACTCATTATCTGTTTCATAGTTCCTATTCCCTTTACTTCCTTACAGAAGCGACAGTGAGCCTCTTCGCTGCCAATCACTTTCCTTCTTAGTAGGAGACAAATTCCATCACAACCTAATTAAATGGATCTATGAAAACGATTTGGAAACATTACCAGATACAGGGCCACTGTTCCCTTTTTTGTGTTTATGAAACGAGTGGCACAGAGACGGGTAGTTGCGAGTTGGTCAATTGTGTCACACTAATCAGGATAACCTTTTCTGGATTTGTTGCCAGGCCGTTCAAACCGTGCGTAAAATCATTTAACAATGATTCGCAGTGCTCATTTAAAGTGGCAACAAAAGAGGCCCCCCCCTTAACTTGGATCCCCTCCATACATGATGTATATCGTGATATAACGATACCTGGAGAGGAGTATTTATATTATGAAACAGACACAGAAGCCTCCACTTGAATCGCACCTGCAATCACAAAGGCCCTAGTTCGTAACGCATTGCTACTAACGGAATAGTGTTTGGTATGCAAAATACTCTTCTCCATATAGCGGCCTCAATCTTATCCAACCAACTGTAAGCTCCTTTACCCACAATTCCATACCACATATTCATTTGGGCACCACTTTCCTTCATTAAAATGAATAGCTTGTTTCATGGAAAGATGCCCACATTTTCTATCAATTTTCAGCATTTGGTTAGATACAAATGTTGCCTTCTTGGCTCCTTACGCCAGGGTCGTCTAGACAGAAAAGAGACTTTGTTTTCGGTCAGTTGCGGTGCCTAGGAATCAGTTCCATATAGCTTCCAGTTGAAAACCTAAACGCAGAGTGGTGAAGACTTCTGCAGGGCCACAGGATACACAGGCGACAAGATTCAACTAAAGTCACCACGGTCAAGTGGTGACAGTCGATCGTTCAGTGGCAAACACATGAGTAGGCCCAGCACAGCACCCCTTGGAGTGAGACAGCTAATAATAGAGAAGCAGGCGACTCGTGGCACAAGCTGAAGATTTCTCTGAACATGTCGGCTGCAGCGAAGTAGTCCACGAAAGAGCTAGCCAGCCCACCCGTTGCTCAGGCACCCTTCAGAAGGTTCAGCCAGCACGAATACTTGAGCAGGTGTCGAGACCAGTTGTTACCACAAGTCCAGGGGCCGAAGCACTGACAAAGGCTTCTTGAGATCAGTAAAGAGGACCAGAGCTTCACCAAGGCAACACTGGAGTCGATGCAGGTCAGCTTAGGGGCCGTCAGTAGACTGATCTTCGTAGAAGCCTTGGCTGAAAAAATGATGTGCTGAACAACTGCAGGGACCATCCTTTTATCCAAGATTCAGGCTCGAAGCAAGTCTGCCAATGATAAGGATGTGAACCATTCAAGCTAGTGGCTTTCCAATTATGGATAGCCATTGGTCACCACACTTACCAAGAAACAGACATTCTGGCACCAGAGATGTGGATTGGGACTAGGCCAACACACACAGCCCCTTAGCCCGTGAAAGGGATTTCCATATAAGGCCTAAGGGTCCGAGAAGGCAGGAAGAAGGCCAAAGAACAAGTGAAAAACCTTGCAGTTAATGCAAAAATGCTCAAGTACAAGAACACAACAATGGTACAAATATCACTGCTGCAACCAGCTTGTCTTAGGCTCATTGTAATAGTAACCAAAAAGCCATTAGGTAAACAGTTATAGGAATGCAAATTATCCTAACTGCACTTCATTGTAAGGTGATATGTGCAATTGTAACACAAGAATTCACAAAGAGATATAGTCTCTCAGTACTGGCAATCTTAGGGACTTGACAGTTCCCCGGTAAGAATAAGCTAACAGGCAAGGGAAGAAAAGCAGAAGGCTTTACTGACCTCGAAAAGTAAGGACAGGGCTCAAAACAAGCAAAAAAGAATGTGGTGCCATCGGAATCTATGAAGGGAAATGCACAAAAGGACAATCTTTCCTAACAATCAAGATGTACCAAATTCAGGACAAATACTTCAGAAGACCAGACAAACACTCTGGCAGCCATCAAACCCACCAGCCACAAAGACGACATTCTCGCCTCCTCCACTGTGAAAGGCATCAATTGTGGGGCCCTCGCACCATTTCTGAATATCAACATATCGGTCACACAAGGCACCTTCCGCCAAGGGGGAAAAAAGTGTTTTTCTGTTCAAACCGAGGAGGCACTTTTTCTTCCGGTGGTGTTTTTCGAGAGTTTATCGGATTCAACTGGAAACCGGAAGGCCTAACCATACTTTACACTGGTCTCCTCATACTAAACCTTACAGATCAGGCTTGCTATCAAGTGTGACTTTGGTTTGACTTTGTGCAAACCTTGCAGGTCCATTAAGGCTGGCTTACAGGACCCTACGCCAGTATTGGTTCTGGAAAATCTTCCTAACAACCCCAATCTGGAAGACTGAAAACCAATCTCAAATCTTTCTGCACCAAGCATAGGATGCTGGTTACCGCTTACTACTATAGGAAAATGTCAAATACGAAAAGGACGAATTCAAAATACCCTTAATGAAATAATCACGTACATCACCCCCGCCCGCTATCCCCACCTCCTACCATCCAAACTTACCTCTGCGGCTCACTTACCTGCTGTTCCTCTGCGCAGCTGTTTCCCTATGACGTGTGTTCCGCCTCCCCATTGTGAGGTGCAACTTCCGCTACTGGGAGTTTTTTTTTTTAGGAAACGTTATTTGTCTCCCGCTCTCCTTTTTATGGATGCGGGGGACAACCTGCCATCCCCAAATTCCATTAATGTTGAGAAAGGCTGAGTGGGGGACATCACCGCAATCGCACCTCCGCTTACTCGACATTTGTTTTTACTTTCATCGAATACCGTACACCACCATTGCGACTGCATCAAACAGGAGAAAAGCCTGTTGAAGTAGTGAAGCATTGTACCAAACCCTCAAGCAACTCAGGAAACATTTGACTGAATTAACAACTATTAACAAAAAAGTAGAAAATAACAGGAGAAATCGTATCATCAATCTCCCACAGCATTAGCGTTCCCTCCACCCCAGCATGCACGCTGCCCCTCTGGACCGAATTCGCCCCACTCTCACCCACGGACCTCTTAAAAATCTTTAAAATCTTAAAAATCATTGCCGCCCTCTAACCTACTTGGTATTCTGACGATACCATCCCAGCTTCCACCATTAAACAATTGATAGGTTCGGCGCTCACTCAGCATCGTTAATGCCTCCACCATAGAAGGGCCATTCCTAGACACCCTCAAGACTGGTCTCATAAGACCTCTTTTGAAGAAAAAAAAACCTTGACCCTGATGACCTGGCCAACTACCGGCCCATTACGAACCTCATTTTTATTGGCAAAATCTTGGGAAAAGTAGGTGCCACACAACTACAAACCAGAATTGAACAACTTCACGTCCTAAATGACTATCAGTCAGGGTTCCGCTCCTTGACCTCTCGGCTGAATTCGGCACAGTCAACCACTGCATCCTCCCTCGCTCTTCGACGACAGGATGGGATTTTCCGGTACTGTCCTCTATGGATTTATCTCCTACCTCTCTGGCAGCCACCAGGCTGTCCAGATGAACACGTTGCGTTCTAACCAACTCCCAGTCTCCTTCGGAGTCCCCAAAGCGCCATCTGCACACCATCTTTTGAACCTTTCCATGGAGCCTCTCTGGGCGCACTCAGCAAGATCCTGATATAGCCATCCGCTAATACATGCACGATACTGTCATACAGGATAGTAAAAAACCTACAGGACACCAGTTGTTTCTGCAATTACCTAGCCAGAATGCAACATTTCCTCTCGCCACTCACAAATGGCGAGTGAAAATTGGACTGGGGGCGAGTAACAACACTGCCATCTAACGGGTGTCGCGAGAACTTTAGCACATGCTAATGATGGGATGTTTTTACACTTTTCGAACCGTTCATTGTGCAGTTAAACTTCGGCTGAAGATTTCCAGACCAAATAAGAAAATACTTTTATGCGGATGCGGTAGGCCACTTGCTGCAAAGTTATTTTGATTGTGGTTTTCAAGCTTTGAAAGAAAAGGACAGTAGCGCAAATCTCCATAACCGTCTCCCCTTTACTCCCGAATACCATTGGCGTCATCACCGCAGCTCAGATCTCAGCAACATTGCTGACCCTGCATAGATAAAGACAACTAGGGCCTGTTTTCCACAGTAAGGCCCTTCCTAGTTTAGTGATGGTGCCCGTTTATTAGCCCATTTCCCATCCCTGAAGGCAGCAAATGCCAGATGTCAAGCCCTTCATAGTTCCCGGTCACATAGTCCTGCACAGAAATAGAACGACACGCTCTTCATCGCCAATATGCGAAGCCAGCCCTGCAAAAACATCATTAAAGAAAGATTACACGTGCAGGAGGCTGTGATTGCAGCAGTGCCAAGAGGCACACAATTCTCCAATCCTGGTCCACGTGCAGGAGGCTGTGATTGCAGCAAGCACTGAGAGGCACACAATTCTCCAATCCTGGTCCACGTGCAGGAGGCTGTGATTGCAGCAAGCACTGAGAGGCACACAATTCTCCAATCCTGGTCCACGGGAAGGAGGGCTGTGATTGCAGCAGTGCCAAGAGGCACACAATTCTCCAATTCTGGACCGCGTGCAGGAGGCTGTGATTGCAGCAAACGCCGATAGGCACACAATTCTACAATCCTGGTCCACGTGCAGGAGGCTGTGATTGCAGCAAACGCCCAGAGGCACACAATTCTCCAATCCTGGTCCACGTGCAGGAGGCTGTGATTGCAGCAAGCGCCGAGAGGCACACAATTCTCCAATCATGGTCCATGTGCAGGAGGCTCTGATTGCAGCAAATTGCGAGAGGCACACAATTCCCAATTCTGGACCGCGTGCAGGAGGCAGTGATTGCAGCAAGTGCTGAGAGGCACACAATTCTCCAATCCTGGTCCATGTGCAGGCGGCTGTGATTGCAGCAAACGCCCAGAGGCACACAATTCTCCAATTCTGGTCCACGTGCAGGAGGCTGTGAATGCAGCAAGCGCTGAGAGGCATACAATGCAGCAAGCGCTGAGAGGCACACAATTCTCAAATTCTGGTCCACGTGCAGGAGGCTGTGATTGCAGCAAGCACTGAGAGGCACACAATTCTCCAATTCTGGTTCACGCGCAGGAGGCTGTGATTGCGGTAAGCGCCAAGAGGCACACAATTCTCCAATCCTGGTCCATGTGCAGGAGGCTGTGAATGCAGCAAGCGCTGAGAGGCATACAATGCAGCAAGCGCCGAGAGGCACACAATTCTCCAATTCTGGTCCACGAGCATGAGGCTGTAATTGCAGCAGTGCCAAGAGGCACACAATTCTGGTCCACGTGCAAGAGGCTGTGATTGCAGCAAGCACAGAGAGGCACACAATTCTCCAATTCTGCACCACGTGCAGGCGGTTGTTATTGCAGCAAGCGCCGAGAGGCACACAATTCTCCAATTCTGGACCACATGCGGGAGGCTGTGATTGCAGCAAGCGCTGAGAGGCACACAATTCTCCAATTCTGGCCCACATTCAGGAGGCTGCGATTGCAGCAAGCGCCGATAGGCACACAATTCTTCAATTATGGTCCTCGTTCAGGAGGTTGTGATTGCAGCAAGCGCCAAGAGGCACAATGCTCAAATTCTGGGCCACGTGCAGGAGGCTGTGATTGCAGCAGCGCCAAAAGGCACACAATTCTCCAATTCTGGCCCACGTTCAGGAGGCTGTGATTGCAGCAAGCGCTGAGAGGCACACAATTCTCTAATTCTGCACCACGTGCCGGAGGCTGTGATTGCAGCAAGCGCTGAGAGGCACACAATGCTCCAATTCTGGGCCACGTGTGGGAGGCTGTGATTTCAGCAAGCGCCGAGAGGCACACAATTCTCCAATTCTGCACCACGTGCGGGAGGCTGTGATTGCAGCATGCGCCGAGAGGCACACAATTCTCCAATTCTGGTCCACGTGCAGGAGGCTGTGATTGCAGCAAGCGCTGAGAGGCACACAATTCTCCAATTCTGGCCCACACTCAGGAGGCTGCGATTGCAGCAAGCACCGATAGGCACACAATTCTCCAATTCTGGTCCACGTGCGGGAGGCTGTGATTGCAGTAAGCGCAGAGAGGCACACAATTCCCAATTCTGGTCCACGTGCAGGAGGCTGTGATTGCAGCAAGCACCGAGAGGCACACAATTCTGCAATTCTGGTCCACGTGGCGCTGAGAGGCACACAATTCTCAAATTCTGGTCCACGTGCAGGAGGCTGTGATTGCAGCAAGTGCTGAGAAGCACACAATTCTCCAATTCTGGCTGTAATTAACAGTTGGGTTCAAGTACCCCAAATGCAGGAGTAGTTTCGAACACATCCACCATGCATGTGTTCTATTACCGAAATGTGCCCACAGTTCCTTCCGCACAAAACCGAAAATAAAAATAGAAAATTACATTTCACCTTTATAGGTGTTATGCTCACCTGGTCTCCACGGGGGCGTCGCACTAAGCTGAGCAATGATCGTCTGCACGTGTCTTTCTCTGTCTCACTACTTCTCTCACGGGTGGGCGTTTGCCTAGAATGTTGAACGGAGATGTTAACCTGCTGCTTTGGATAGGCAAGACTCCCACCTCCCTTAACCTCCTAGCGCTTCCCTCTGTGCTTATGTCTCATTTTAGGTGTTTTAATGGTGGACTCTCCGTCCTGCGTCTGAATGCAGGGGCGCGTTAATGTTCATAGGCTTTTCTCTGGATCTAGTTGCGTCACTGATCCTGCGCCTTTAGAGGAATCCAGACCAGCTGCGACTCCGTAGGTAAGTCTTTGTACCAATTGGTTCTTTGTATCAGTTTTGCTCAAGTGTTCTTTTGTTGCCAAAGTTTTCACTATTGTGCTTATTCCTTTGCAGGTGTGGTTTTGGAGGTGCCAGATGAAGAATTGTACTCCTCACTACGACGCTTCGCTGTATGTCTGCAGGTGAGTATTAGCGCGAGAGCACGGTGTTGAGATGTATTTAGAAATTGTTTTTCTCCTTTGCGCGACTAACCTGATCTTTCTTTTTCTCTTTCTGCAGGTGCGGTGTTACTCCGGAGCAGCGATCGCGTGAACCGCTTTGATCTAATGCGCCTCTGGGCGAGTATTCGCTCTTCCTTCTTGTCTCTCTTTCTGCAGGTGCGATGGTTCCCGGGAACAGCAGAAGAGAAGGTTTTCCGGATGGACTCAGAGGACTGATTCTCTTAGGTAAGGACACAACCGCTGTTCTTCTGCTTATCTCTCTTTCCTTTTCTCCAACAGGTGCTGATGGTTCGTGGTTCTTGAGGCGTGGCTGAAGACCGGGTAAACAGGAGCTGAGCAGACACGGTGAGCGTTACGCTGCAGGAGTGCAGAATAACGCGAAGCGTGTTCTGTCCTTTGGGTGTGGTTTATATAGCCTTGATCAAATAGTCCCAGGTAAAGTAGTCCCAGCCGCACCCTAGAAGCTAGACTGCATGGCTCAATTCCTCCAGACTGGGCTATGTGTGCCTCCATGTTCACTGAATTCTTGTTCACATGATTAAATGATATGAGCCTGGCGCCAAAGGCGCCAGGACTGGCTCCAGAAAGGCTTCTGACAACGTTATGGGGCCTTAAAAGTCCCCATGGGAGCCTGCAACTGGGGAAGGCTGGCCTGATCCTGAAGTTTGGAGGCATGCATCAGGACAATAGGTACATATTTGCATTCATGCAGGAACTCATTTTGGAGCGTATCCAATTAACAAGCACTAATGCCGTGAGGAAATTCAACATTGGGCGTGTAAATTAATTACAAGTGATTGTTTCATTATTCCATATTAATTTTATAAAATGGCGGTAATTGGCAAACATGTTTCAAGCACCTGCGCTTTATGTAGGGCAATATTCAATAATAACCGAAAATTAATTACGCAATATGACCCGAGGAGGGGGGCCATTACCCATCGGTTGGGAAGCCAGAGCAAAGTGATGGCTTTAATGGAGCTCTGGGGGCATTATCCGCCCATAATGTCCCCCCTCCGAGGGTCATATTGCCACTAGTACACCTGTATTGCGTACAAGGGTACTAATTGCAATTATTCTCGAGTGCGGTATGCGCTGCAACCGTTTCTCGACTTGAACCCCCCACCCCCTCAAAAAATGGCTGCCTGGGATCTGAGAGAAGGGACTACGTAAACAAAAAAAAAGGCCGCCATGGAAACAGTAAACCTTTCCATGGTGGGCAGTCGTGGAAAGATCCCCGGACGCCGCAGAGGTTGGAGCCTTCTCGGGAAGGTAAGGTCCGGGCGAGGGCCAATGAGCTTGCGTTTTACAAGCTCATTGACCCTCGCCGGGTGCTCATTTGAAATCCAAAAGATTAATCTTATACAAGGGATCTAGTTTAAAGGGATTGTGTTCCAACTCCTGGCATCTACATTATGTGTTTACAATCTATGTAGGTAGCACATGACACGCAATAAGAAACTACCTGAGAGAAATCCGAAATTGTGATCCCAGGAGGTCAGAGGCAGGGGAAGTGTTAGGCACTGTCAGATCAGGAGGGATCTAGAGAGTGGGGCCCTGTGAAATGTCTGCCAAAACAGCCAGGATTTGCACCCAATACCATTTTCTGCCTGTTCCGCAGAGTCTGTAGTCTATCACTCCTCCCCCACACCACACATACAAGCAAACTATTTCACCTCATTGGGATTTAGCACTGGCATTCTGCCCACCATAGGCCAATTTCGCTCTGAGCGACGCGTTAATACGCATTCACCCGCGATACACATGCATGCAGTTTGAGTCGTCCAGCATGAGATATATAGCGCTTGCGCGCGAACAAGAAACATACGTTTTCCACAAGCCGGAGCCGAATCCTGCCGCTGCACTGCTTTCACAAATGGGGCAAGTGACTTTTGCGTGTGTCTAGTGGCCTACAACTTGATATTTTGCATCCTGACATAGCCATCATTCAGTCCTGGAAGCGGAATGCCTACCTCAAACTTAACCCATCATTGTCCAAATTTGCCTTTGTCGGCCCCCCCACTAAACAACAAATTGTCCAACAGTGTCTCAATTATATGGGCTTAGAAAGATTTCATCCACAACTCTCAAATTCATCAAAATCATTAGGCTTCATCATGGACAGCAGCCTGTCCTTTCAGAAACACAAAGCCAAGGCAACTTGTTAGGGAGAATTCTCAGAAATGTGCTATTTCCCTCCACCTTAGAGGGCTTGATTTTTTTTTAACCTGGAGAGAGCGAGACCCTTTTTCTCACTCTAATGTATTTAAATGTGATTTTTTACTCTGTTTCTCTTTTGGTTATGGAGCCTGAAAAACTTCATAGGCAGCACCTTTTACATTGTGTCACACGGCACCTTCAGTGCAGTGGCACAGGGAAGTCTGCCAAATTCTGCAGTCACTGCAATCGCTGGATCAGACCCTTTGGTTGGGCCAAGTAAAGAGAATTGCAATAATCTAGCTGGGATAACACCATGGCTGCCACCACTGGAGGATGGAGAGGGGCAGGAATCATGGGAAGCACTTTCTTTAGTACTTTGAGCTGGAAGTGGCCTGATTGACAAACAGCTGTTACTTGCTTATCCATAGATGGAGACACAGACAAAACAACCTTGTTTTTCACCTTGCCCACCGGCACAGGGAGAGGACCCAGACAAGAAGGCCAGAAAGAGGACACCCAAAGTGTAGGATCAGGGGGACAGCCCACCACCAGCACATCAGTTTGGTCTCCTTTCACTTTAAGCCAATTGCGGTTCATCCACCCCCAATGTCCACCAGACACCCCCGCAGGCATGACGACATCTCAGCCTGATCGAGATCTAATCGGATCAGGATCTGGGTGTCGTCGGCATATGAGTAGCAACTGACGCCAAAGGAGCGGATGAGACACACAAGGGAGAATTCTCAAAAATGTGCTAATTCCCTCTACCTTAGAGACCCCCAGCAAATTTGCTGGATTTGAGAACTTGATTCTTTTAACCTGGAGAGAGTAAGACCCTTATTCCCACTCTCTCATATATTTTGATGTGATTTTGTACTCTGTTTCTTTTGGTTGTGGAGTCTGTAAAACTCCATAGGCATCATCATTTACATTGTGTCACACAGCACCTTCAGTGCAGTGACACAGGGAAGTCTTTCAGATTTCCCAAAGGTTTAAATACCTTCTCTGGGATAAACTACTGTTTTTCAGAGCAGTAAAGTGAAATTGACTTTACTTACATTTGTTTACTTTCTAGACCCAGCACACACCATCTTGCAATAGGGTGCTGGAGGGGTTACCTAGTATCCCCTATGTCTAGCTTCTCATGTAACATTTGTATGTTACCCTTTCCTCACTGAATGGCTGGTGGCAGTGGTTTACTTTTTACTACCATTATGGGATTTTACCACGGGCTGCATTTGCAGCCAGAATAAAGCACCCATGGGTGCCATTTTTGTCAAATGGCCCCAGTCTTCTTTTTTCGCCATTTCTTTGTGGAAAGGTTCTTCTTGAGATTTACTCAGGGTTTAGTCCCTTTCAAGAGTGAAGTCTGCCTCTAGCTCCAGGGTGTCTGGCGGGGGCAGGAAGTGAGGGAGGTGCCCAAAACTCCCTGTGTTTAGTCTACTAGGAGACCCAAATGCACTCTGTGATGATTGGCCGTTGACTGTCCAGCAAGGACAGCCCCCCTGCTGGGTGACTGACAGCTAGGCTGCAATTAATGGGAGAAACCTGAATAAAAGGCGAGGCTTTTGGCTTGGAAGGCAGAGTCGACCACTGGAATGAAGGAACCGAAGAAGAACTTGAAGAGGACACCTGCTGCAACTCCTGGACCGTTGGTTTGCCCGGTGAAGCACTGCTGCTGTGCTGAAACTCCAAATTCGTATCGACAGAGAAGCCCCTGCAAGGACGACTTCTCCCCTTGAATTGGTGGGACCAATCAACTCCAAAGTAAGCAACCTGGACGTCTTCTCAGAGCTGGTTCAATTTCCACAGAGTTGCCACTGGAAAACGAATAGCCAGGGAGAGGAACACCAGATTGTGTACATTGCTTTTAAGTTGTCCAAGAGCTCCAGGAAGATCCTCTGGACTCCCAAGAAGCAGGACTGACCGAGCCTGAGCCCCCGCAACAGAGTGCGGGACCCCAGAAGCAAGGAAAGTCCATCTCGACAGCCAGGATCCGCGGTGTTGCTATTTGCGGTAGTCGCGAGGAGCCGAAACACCGAAATGCCACTTGTTCGAAGATTGTCAGTTGCGAGCGGTGACCGTCCTATTGCAGAGCAGTTGTCCCCAGAAGTCCTCCCTCTTGTCCCCACGACTGAGGCTCAGGAACACTGAGATCTGCAGAGCTGTACAGGAACAGAAGTCCTCTGCTGCACTTTTTCTTCAATACAAAGGTACTGTAAAGTCTGAGAGAACTCTCATTATAGAGTTGCTTGCATCTTCTACTACTCACAAGTCCAATCAGCTTGTGGCCCTATATTTGATTCTTCTTTTCTTCAAAGACATCTAAGACATTGTGCAAAGACGTTTCTTACTTACCTGCAAAGAAGTGCTTCAGCTCATATAGACTTTTGCCCATTGACTCTGGCTTAGTCTGTTCTACTGAATGACTCTGCTTAGGAGAATCGTCCAACCAGCTCTAAACAAAGACAGGGCCCACAAACAATCCTTCTCTTAACACACACCCACCCTCTGGAACTGAATCCTGGTACCAGCTCAGAATGTCCCAATTCTCCAATTTTGCAAATCTCTCCAAACTTGGCTTTTTCAACAACATCTGACCAAGGACTAATCCCAATGGGGACACAAACCGACGCACAGACCTCAACTCAGTACTGCATTACTGTTAAAATATGCTATCCCAAATGATGGCTATCCATACTATGGTACAGTGCTGCGCTGCTCTCTAGCTAGGTCTGCACATTAAACAATAAAATGCAAATAATTTGCACAGGCAGGAATGGGCCCATATAACGAAAATCAGACAATCATTCTCAGAGGAACCTGAGAGGGGCCTGATGCAAAGGCTCGAAGGAGGCCCCCCATGAGCCTTGTCAGTACCACTTTGTGTCCACGCCGTGGCAGGCGTCTTCACTGGCAGGAAAAAACAAAACAATCCTTTGAGGAACTCCTTGACGAGATGGTGGTACCCAAGAGAAGATTGTCCTGGAGACCTGGAGTAGCGGGAGATGGCGCCAGCTGCACCTTGATAGAGGCGTGCGCCAGCCCCGCCTTGGCCAAGGACAACAAGTACGGAAGAATCCACGGGGCCGAGGCCGTCAGAGGGTTGATCTTCTGTGCCCGGCACCACGCAGCGGAGACCTTCCACTTGTGCCTATAGCAAGGACCCCTCTGCAAACCGCCAGCAACTCGTACCCTCCAAACTCACAGGCTGCAGGAGCCAAGCCCTCAGGTTCAGCGATCCTGGGTCGTGATGCAGAATTGCGCCTCCTTCCCTGGTGACCAGATCCACGACCACTGGCAGTTTGACCGAAGGTGATGTTGACAGGCTGAGTAGGTCCGGGTAGAAAATCTACCTCTGCCACACGGGGTGTTGGGGATCATCCTGCATCGGCACAGTTTGCATTGATTGATGACTTGCAGCATGAAAGGCAGTGGGAGGGTACGCGTATAGTGATGGGGCTTCCCACGGGAAGGAGAGTGCGTCCCCCATGCTCCTCGGCTGGTGGAACCTGCTGGCAAATTTCTGGCATTTGGAGGTCGTCACTGTCGCAAACAGATCGATCTGGGGGGTGCAAGGGTGGGGGCCTGACAGCATGGCCGATTCAATCTTGCTTCGGGGCCTGCGTGCTACCTTGGAAGCGGCGTCAGCCACCTCCACCGAAAGCCTTGCAACGGCCTCTGTAGGCCTACTGTGCCGTGGACCAGGAGGGTTGATGTTACGAAGAGGGCCCTCCGCCAAAACCCTTCGACGATCTGCCGGATTTCCCGCCGGAGGCACAAAAGGAAGGGAAGTGTTGTTGAAGAGTGCCCTCTTGTGGACATCCTGACAGAATTTGGTGGTTTTCAGACAGCTGTGATGACGGAGGCAGACAACGTTCCCCATCTGCTGGAGCACCATGTCCGCGACATCCAGGGCCACTGTGATGGCATGGTCAGATGCAACCACCCCCTCCTGGAGGATGGAACGCGCCTCGACCAGCTTGTCGTCTGGTAGTCGGGGCCATCTTATACCACAGTTCCCTGTCGTACCTGGTGTTAAGCAAGAATTGAAGCAGTAACCCTGTGAGAGACAACACAACTCTTGTCCTCTTGGTATTAGGTAACTGTCACGACCGCTGGGCACTGGCGGCTGTGGGAGAGGTGGAAGCGAGGCCGCCATTGATTGTGCCGCCACGTTTTCTCCTTGACAGTATTATCGGTCTAGTCTTTTTCAACATGGCCGCTGCCTATGCGTATTTACATCCACACGCTAGGCAGTTCGGCGCGTTGCAACTTCGGATTTCCCTCTGTTGCTCTCGCTCCCTTATTGTTTTCTCCTTGGCGGTGCTCCGCCCTTGCTGTATTGGGGCTCCCTGGCCCTAGTTGCGCTTTCCCTTGTGCTCTTTCTCTTCCAGCCTTCCCAGTGTTTCTATTCCCAGTTGGTATCCATAATTCTCCCCCTTTCCTGGCTGTCTCTTTCTCGGCTCCATTCTCTTACTCAGCTGGTCCCTCACTCTACCTTGGATATAGTTCGGATTGTGCTCCCCGAGTTTCCCTGTTATCTGGTTCCTGTCTGCTCAAGTACTCCAGAGGGGTTTTTATGCCATTCGGGCTTTTCCCCTCTCTCCGTTGTTAGTCCGTCGCGGAGGGGGGTCACCGTGCCTCCTGTTATCGGAGCCGTGGTGGCTTCCTTTCGAGGCCGACCTTACCTGCTACAGAAGAAGAGTCTTCCCACTCTCCACGCCAGAAGAAAGAAGTTTAATTCAAGCTCAGGTGAGGAGGAAAGGGAACGGGAGTATGACCGGTGTCTTACTGAGGAGGAAGACTTTATTGAACAATCTGATAATTTGGTTAGTCCGCCAGCCCATATTGACAGATTGCAATGCCAAAATATTGAGATGGCAACCCCACAACAACTCCAGGAACTTATCGCTGCCGTACAAGGTTTGAGTCAGGAGGTTCAGACTTTAAAGGCAGACAATGCCGCCCTTCAACTAAGGGTTGCTGCTCGAGAACATCTCACGGCCGATCTTCCACCCCTACCCTTGGTATCAGGCAAATTTGATGGCACCGAGAGAAAAGTAAAGGAATTCCTTGATGCTTGCGATATTCACTTTGCTTTCCGAAGAGGCACCTTTTCCACAGACCATACCAAGGTAGGGTTCATGATAACCCACATGACGGGTAATGCCTTAGCATGGGCCACTCCGTTGGTATCCCGATCTGACCCAGTGCTACAAGATTATTCGGCTTTCAAAGACCTTCTCAAACAGACTTTCCTTCATACGGAAACAGCCTTTTTAGCCAGTGAAGACCTCCTTGACGTGCGTCAAGGAAATTCAGACTTGCTTTCCTATCTGTCCGCTTTCAAACGAATAGCAGCGGAGGCTGGTTGGCAAGAAGAAGCACAGTATACCATATTCCGGAGGGGTTTGCGGGAGGACTTAAAGGACGAACTAGCCAGAATTCCCCGCCCAGACTCTTTCTCCGATCTCATCAAGGCGATAATTAGGATCGATTATCGCATGACCGAAAGAAAGAACGAGAAGAAGAAGACTCGTCCTCCTGGATTTTCCCTTGAAGCCCACACGTCGACCTCCTCACCTGTTACGCGTCCTCCTTCCAGAGACGAACCAATGCAGATTGGTACCACCCGAACCCCTTTGACAGCGGAAGAAAAGAAGAGAAGGCGAGAAGGCAATCTGTGTCTTTATTGTGGTTCGACAAGACACCTTTTGAGGGACTGTCCTGACGTACCCCCGAGGAGGCCGGGAAACGAACGCCCTCGGTAGTCGGTGGAACAGATTATCGAGGGGCATCAGCTGGTTCCTATGCTACCCTTTCTGTGACCTCTGCCAAGACCTCCGAAGACCATCGATTGATGGTAGTTGCCGTTCAGCGCCAGTTCAGAGGACAACAGATAGAGACACAAGCCTTGCTTGACTGTGGAGCTGCCGGAAATTTTCTAGACACTGTGTGGGCTGACAAGGTGGGCCTTCTCCGATTACCAAAGAAGGAAGACCAGAAGGTAGAAGGAGTTGATGGTACTCCTTTATGCTCCGGGTCCATAACCCACACCACTGAGGAAGTCCAGGTATCTATTCAACTACATTCCGAGTTCCTTAAGTTCGATATCATTAGGGCCGCCCATTTTCCTGTGATATTGGGAATCGGTTGGCTCAGCAGACACAACCCAACGATAAATTGGACAGACAACCTGCTGAGCTTTCACTCTTCTTTTTGTAAAGAAAGGTGTCTGCCGGAACCTATGTTTGAAAAGGTAAAAACTATATGTGCTACTGAGAATAACTCCATCCACAATTTACCGAGGATATTCGAGGAATTTGCTGACATCTTTAAGGAACAACCTTCGGTACTCCCCCCTCATCGACCGGAAGATTGTAATATAGACCTCATACCTCAGGCCTTGGTTCCTTTTGGAAGAATGTACCCCCTATCCTTGGCTGAAAAGGCAGTTCTCCGGCGCTACCTGGATGACAATCTTGCTAACGGATTGATCCGACCATCAAGATCCCCAGCTGGTGCTTCATTATTCTTTATACCTAAGAGAGACACAAAGGAGTTGAGACCTTGTATTGATTACAGAGGTCTAAATCAAGTCACGATCAAGGACAGATATCCTATGCCCATAATCTCGGAGATACTTGAAGCCGTGCAGGGATCGGTATTGTTTACGAAGCTCGATCTTCGGAATGCATACCACTTACTTCGGGTTAGATCCGGTGATGAATGGAAGACTGCTTTCCGCACTCCATACGGGCTTTTCGAGTACCGAGTTATGCCATTTGGACTGGTAAATGCTCCCTCTATTTTCCAGAGGTTTATGGATCGCATATTTTCCGATCTATTAGGGATCAACACAGTAGTATACCTTGATGACATCTTGATATTTTCCCGGAAGAAAGAAGAGCATTTTTCCCAGGTATTGGAGGTGTTACACCGACTCCGTATACATCATCTATTGGTCAAACCAGAGAAATGTGCTTTCGCTAAATCATCCATACCCTATTTAGGATTTATTCTCTCTGAAAAAGGTATAACCATGGATCCCGAGAAGGTGGAAGCCATTCTCTCATGGCCATCTCCTTCCTCTGTAAAGGATATCCAGAGGTTTTTAGGTCTGGCAAACTTTTATCGGAAATTTGTTCCGGGGTTTTCAAGACTTATCTTGCCCATCACTTCTCTGCTTAAGAAATCCTCTAAACCTTTTCTTTGGAATGAAGCAGCTGAAAACAGCTTTACCAGTCTCAAGGGAAAATTCTGCACGGCTCCCATTCTTCGACAACCAGATCAAATGAAACCTTTCATTATGGAGACCAACGCTTCTGCTGCTGCAGTAGGTGCCGTTCTTCTCCAAATCAACCACGGAATGGAACATCCGATAGCCTATTTTTCCAAGACCTTAACAACCAGTCAACAAAACTACTCAGTCATCGAGAAAGAGCTACTGGCTATGAAATTGGCTTGTCTGGAATGGAGACACTTACTTCAAGGAAGTATGCACCCGTTTCAGATACGTACTGATCATAAAAACCTGCAGATTTTGAGGCAACAGGAATGCTATAACACCCGACAAGCCAGATGGGCACACTTCTTTGCTCAGTTTCATTTCACCATCACGTATATTCCAGGCTCTCAAAACCAAGTGGCTGACGCCTTGTCTCGAAGAAACGAAGTACACCAGTCTGATCAGAAAGAACTCATGTTTCCCCGTACTAAGATCGTTCTGGTGGTATCGTCTTTTCTGGAAGAGGTTAAGGGGGCTTATACTCCTTTAGAAGGTCCCACTCCTACTCTAAGAAATTTACCGGTCGAGGAAAAGGAAGGACTATATTTCAACCAAGGAAGACTAATCCTACCCACACATGACCTTCAAGTACGAGCTCTTAAGTGGTGTCATGACTCAAAGGTTGCTGGTCATCGCGGCCTGCGCGGTACGCTTGAACTGCTCCAAAGAACCTTCTTTTGGCCCAAGATGCGAGCAGACACTCAGGCTTATATTCAAAGATGTTTGACTTGTTTACGTACCAAGTATTCCACCCAGAAATCGTTGGGGTTACTTCAATCCAGCCCGATCCCTCCAGGTCCTTGGACTAACATTTCTACGGACTTCATCGTCGACTTACCTAAATCCCAAGGGTGTACATGCATTATGGTAACAGTCGATACCTATTCCAAACTGGCGCATTTCTCCCCACTGTCTGCCATACCTTCTGCTTCACTCACAGCTGAAGTCTTTCTTAAAGACATATTCAGATTGCATGGTTTCCCGCAAAAGATTGTATCCGATCGTGGCAGTCAGTACACCTCTAAGTTTTGGTCAGCTTTATGCAAACTTTTGGGTATTGAGAGGGCTCTTTCTTCTGGATTCCATCCTCAGACTAATGGCCAAACTGAGAGGTTAAACGGAACCCTTGAACAATATCTGAGATGTTTCGTAAACCAGTCTCAAGACAATTGGGTTTCTCTTCTCCCTACTGCCGAGTTCTCGTACAACAATGCTATGCATGCTTCTTTAGGTATGAGCCCTTTTTATTGTACTTATGGATATAACCCCAGATCTATTATACCTACTTTCTGGAAGGAAACTCCTATCCCGTCGATTGAGTCAAGTTTGGCACAGCTGAGAGAAGCTCACTTATCTGCCAAACAGAGTCTTAAAGAGGCAAGCATTCAATACAAAGACCAAGCAGATCGCCACCGGAGACAAGTACCGATGTGGGAGAAAGGTACAAAGGTCATGCTGTCTACTAAGTTTCTACCCCGATGGGTCAGACCTTCCAAGTTATCTCCCCGGTATATAGGTCCTTTTCCCATCCTGACCAAGATCAACCCAGTGGCTTACCGCCTCAAGTTACCAAAGTCACTCAGCCGTGTTCATCCGACATTCCATTCTTCACAGCTCCGCTCTTATGTGGCTGATGAGAGAAGGAGACAGTTCCCAGACTTCACATTCCGCCCGACCCTAACTCTGAAGTGTACGAAGTCTCCCACATCAGGGATTCCCGTTACCATAAGGGACGCCTGGAATATCTTATACAGTGGAAGGGCTTCCCTTCGTCCGAGGATTCCTGGGAACCCCGATCTTATGTTAACGCACCCCATTTGCTACACCGGTTCCACAACCTACATCCCGGCAAACCCGGGGGAAACCGCCCTAGAGGGGGGCATACTGTCACGACCGCTGGGCACTGGCGGCTGTGGGAGAGGTGGAAGCGAGGCCGCCATTGATTGTGCCGCCACGTTTTCTCCTTGACAGTATTATCGGTCTAGTCTTTTTCAACATGGCCGCTGCCTATGCGTATTTACGTCCACACGCTAGGCAGTTCGGCGCGTTGCAACTTCGGATTTCCCTCTGTTGCTCTCGCTCCCTTATTGTTTTCTCCTTGGCGGTGCTCCGCCCTTGCTGTATTGGGGCTCCCTGGCCCTAGTTGCGCTTTCCCTTGTGCTCTTTCTCTTCCAGCCTTCCCAGTGTTTCTATTCCCAGTTGGTATCCATAATTCTCCCCCTTTCCTGGCTGTCTCTTTCTCAGCTCCTTTCTCTTACTCAGCTGGTCTCTCACTCTACCTTGGATATAGTTCGGATTGTGCTCCCCGAGTTTCCCTGTTATCTGGTTCCTGTCTGCTCAAGTACTCCAGAGGGGTTTTTATGCCATTCGGGCTTTTCCCCTCTCTCCGTTGTTAGTCCGTCGCGGAGGGGGGTCACCGTGCCTCCTGTTATCGGAGCCGCGGTGGCTTCCTTTCGAGGCCGACCTTACCTGCTACAGAAGAAGAGTCTTCCCACTCTCCACGCCAGAAGAAAGAAGTTTAATTCAAGCTCAGGTGAGGAGGAAAGGGAACGGGAGTACGACCGGTGTCTTACTGAGGAGGAAGACTTTATTGAACAATCTGATAATTTGGTTAGTCCGCCAGCCCATATTGACAGTAACCCACCTTTTGGTATAGGCCTGTACTACACAAGTTGGTAGGGTGGCTGAGCAGCCAGGATTATCTCAAGAGGGGTAAATGTGAGCTGTAGCAATGAAATCCACCAAAAAGTAGCCAAGTAACACTTATACTCAAGATTTGTAGTTAAAATAATTATTTGTTTAACAATAGTTTTCATATAAGCATTCTCTAAAAAGTGCAATATATGTAGCAATCAAATACACTTCAAAAATACTTTCTCAGAATCCTTATGAAGCAAATAGATACTCTTTAGAGATGCTTCATGCACACTTCCTACACCCCGAGGTGACCTCGCTAACTAGGACAGTACTTGCATTGATGCATCACTTTTTCACTTTGCAAATTCTGAGGTTGGTTAAAGGAAGGAAAAAAGGTTAAACAGGTTCTCTGAGCATGTGAGCACTTTTAAATATTCCAATGAGGTCTAGTTAAAAACATCTCCCGGCAATATGGGTTTAAAGCCAATGCATCATCTACGAGGGACAGTAAGAATCAAAATGAAATGGACTAGAAGAGTTTGCAGGGAGCCAAGGCAGCCAAAGTCAATTGGAGCACAGTCTATGGAGTTGAGGCCCTTCTTATGTAGTGAACAAAGTTAGAGAGTTTGTTGAAGAAAAATCACTGTAGGGTCACAAGCTATTACACTTGTGAAAGTTAGAGCTGAAATCAACTCTAGAAAAGAAGCTGCTGCAAGTCTCGACGCAGAAGATCAAAAGATACAGACACTGAGGTATCCCTACTCAGAACAGTACCTTAGGTTAGAAGAAGAGTGGCCCAACTGTCTTCGGTCTGGTTGCAGATCAGGTGTTCCTAGGCCTCAGTCGTAGGGAAAAGAGGGAGGACGTCTAGAAGACTCCTGCACCGCAGTTCGGAGGTCAGTGGCAGATACAGGCCCTTTTCAGTTCAGCTGCACTTCACGGTTTCAGCGCGCGGTAAACGGCACCGCCGCGGATCTTGGACATTGGTAGGGCTTCCTTCATTCCTTGAGTCCTGCACTCTGGTGAGGGGACTCATGCTCTGGTCGTCCTGCTTCTGTGGGGTCCCGGGGAGACTCCTGGAGCTTCTGGCCGGATTGCAGACGTTGCACTCGACTACGGATTTCTCGAACCCTGGCACTCGGTTCCTGCAGCAGCAAAGAAGTAAAGCCAGTCCCGGAAGAGGGTCCAGTGGAGTTTGTCTCGGGGTAGTTGGTCCCACTAACCCAAGGGAAGAAGTCGTCCCTCCCGGAGCTTCTCTTGTTGATCAGAAAAAGGAGTTTCAACAAAGCAGCAGGGCTTCACTGGGCAGTTCAATGGTCCAAGAGGATGCAGCAGCTTTGTTCACGGTTGCTTCGTCAGGTTGTTCCCAGTGGTCGACTCTGCCTCTAGTCCCAAAACCCTCGCCTTTGAAGCAGGTTGCTCCCATTCATGCACAGCCTAGGCTGTCAATCACACAGCAGGGTGGCTGTCCTGAAAGGACAGCCAGCCAATCAGGACTGGGTGCATTCAGGCATTCCTAAAGACAAAGGACAGGGGAGTTTCAGGAACCTCCCTCACTTCCTGCCCTTCCAGACACACTGGAGCCAGAGGCGGGTTTCAGTACTGAAGCCCGCCAAAGGCAAAATGACCAAAGGCCTCAAACCTGGCTTGGCGCGCAGAGTAAAACCCAAGTAAGACCTCACAATCAGAAAATGGTGAAAGAAGAAGACCGAGCCATTTTGACAAAATGGTCACCCATGGGTGCTATACTGCAGCTGAGGGTTCAGCCTGCGGTAGAAAAGCACAATAGTAGGAAAATTAAACCACCGCCACCAGCCATTTAAAGTAGTGAGGTTAACATGAAAAATGTTACATGAGTAAGTAGGAATAGTGGCTAAGCTCCCAGCACTAAGATGGTGTGTGCTGGACCTACAAAGACAGAAGGGAAGACATGCAATACTTACCGTAATAGCATTTCTGATGATTATATCTGCTTAGATTCACGTGCTGTGCATATAGTCCGATGTTAGTGATAATCGCAGGGTATTGCAACTTTCTTTCGAGGATCGAAAGGGGACGTCGACATGGGCGTGCCTGTAACACCATCCCTAACGTGACGTGTAGTGTACCCAAAATCCCTCATGTGTCAAGGTCTCTCCGACTGCGTTTTTTCTGCCGTGAGGGAGCCTTATGATTTTTGGGAGAGAGAGAGAGAGAGGTCTAAGATGTCTATGTTCCTTCAACTCCAAGAGGGGAGGAAGGGAGGGCGCATCTGAATCTAAGCAGATACAATCATCAGAAATGCTTTTACGGTGAGTAATGCATGTCTTCTGATGCTTGTTAATCTGCTTAGAATCACATGCTGTGCATAGACTAGCGAGCAGTACCCGGAGTTGGAGGTGGGATGTCTTACGGAACAGTAGCAAAGATATGTCTTAGTACCGCTTGTCCCACCTGAGAATCAGACCTAGAGTGTGAATCTAGGCAGTAGTCTTGTGTAAAGGTGTGTACAGAACTCCAGGTTGCTTCTTTACAAATGGACTCAAGAGGAACATTTGCAATGAATGCTATGGAAGCCCCTGTGCCCCGAGTAGAGCATGCTCTAGGCATGAAGGGCAGATCTCTCTTGGCAAGAGTGTAGCAGAGTGTGATGCAGTTTATGATTCACTTTGAAATAGCTGATTTAGAGACAGTGTCCCCTTCTCTGCCAGTTGCCACTGAAACGAAAAATGGGTTTGTTTTGCTTAGTGATTTTGTCTTTTCCACATAATAGATTACTACTCTCCTCACATCAAGTGTGTGGAGGCTTCTTTCTGCCACGTTAGTGGGGTTCTTGAAAAAGGTGGGTAGTTCTATTGATTGGTTCACATGGAACTTGGAAATAAATGTAGGCACAAATCGTGGGCATGTGCGCAGGACCCCCTTATCTTTGTGACAAATGGGTCTTGAACCGAAAGCGCCTGCAGTTTGCTAACTCTCCTTATTGATGTGACTGCCACCAGGAAGGCGGTTTTGTAAAGTAAGTGCTTTAAGGCTAGCCTTATGCATAGATTCAAAGGGAGATCCCCTTAGTCTAGTCCAGGGATCCCCAACGTGTAGCTGGGGAGCAACATGTTGCTCACGGCACCCTAAATTGTTGCTCGCCAGTTGCCCTGGGCCATGGTGTGAAGGCCTAGAAGGAGGTGCTGAATGGATGAGACCTCAGTAGCACTGTAGTCGGGACAGAGTCCTGGACTGTGCAAGAATGTTGGCCAATGAGCCGCTGTGTTTCCAGCTGGATTATTTTTATGCATGCAAGATTTGTTTGGTGTCACCATGCACATAATTCTTCAGTAAATGTCCTTACTTGTTATGGTAGTGTCATTGCTAAAACCCAGTCATCTCCAGTTACTTTGCCCAGCTGACAAATGTATTAATGAGTACAATATTTTAACCATGTTTGTGTCATGGGGAAAATTGGCATATTCTGTTCTTTGGTACAACTAGTATGAGCATAATGGACAAGGAGGTGGTATGCATACCCAACTTTCCTTTATTAAATAATGTGCATGCACACTTTCTGTACAAGTGAGGTTTGTGTTTGATCCCACCATGTATATTTATCGACAATATTCATTTTGGTGTCGCCTGTATTTATTATTACATAGTGTCCTAGCGGACAAATGGTCATTGTTTGATAACCTGCCCATCTAGCACATGGTTAATGGGCAGATACGGTAAATGCATGCCACATTTTTCATAATGAATTTGCCCTGTATTCCAATCCAATTAATTTATTGTTAATAGGTTTAAACTAACAAGTCAATTAATTGATTCAAATATTCAGTTAACACCACCACACCCCTCTATGAAGTGGTCATCAAATGCTCAAAGGTTTGACCAATGTTTGCCACTAAGTCTTGTGTAAAATCCCTTTTGGGCAGAGTAAATAGGCTCCAAATAATTGAGAAAGGTATTATTTTTATTCCTAACCACTTTTTCACCAATGCAACAGCCTTCTGGAGCTTTAATACACACCATATGCCATAACATTCCCAAATAATTCTCAGGAGGTAACCTCCAAAGGCCCAATGAAGTGATCTTTAAAGGCTACCATGTAATGACCTGAAGTACTAATTCACATTTAATCGTATTTCTCCATTCCAAGTCAGCATCATTTAAAAACATGTTTTATATTTTTCATACAATTCACACAGAACAAGCCCAAAATAAAAAAGCAACTTTAACATAATCAAACTTGCTATATGAGAATGCATTACTTACCGTAAAAGCATTTCTGATGGTTGTATCTGCTTAGATTCACATGCTGTGCATAGGTCCGACATCCAGTGGTCACTGCGGAGTATTGCATTTTGTTTTTCGTAGTCGAAAAGGGGACGTCGACCAGGCGTGTCTGAAACACTATCCCTATAGTGACGTGCGTTGTACCCACAATCCCTCACGCGTCGAGGTCCCTCTGTTTGTATTTTTTATGCCCTGAGGGAGCCTTCTAGACGTGAGTGAGTACAGAAAGAGAGAGAGATATATAAAGGAAGTCTATGTTCCTTCCATCCGAGCGGGGAGGAAGGGTGGGCGCATGTGAATCTAAGCAGATACAACCATCAGAAATGCTTTTACGGTAAGTAATGCATTCTCTTCTGATGTTTGTTAATCTGCTTAGAGTCACATGCTGTGCATAGACTAGCGAGCAGTACCCGGAGTTGGCGGTGGGTTATGAGAAGGAACAGTAGAGAAAAGGTGTCGTAATACTGCCTGTCCCACCTGGGAGTCAGATCTAGAGTGTGTATCTAGACAGTAGTGTTTTGTAAAGGTGTGCACAGAACTCCAGGTAGCCGCTTTGCAGATGGACTCAAGCGGAACATTTGCAATGAATGCTATGGATGCCCCCGTGCCTCGAGTAGAGTGTGCTCTTGGCTTAAAGGGTAGTTCTCTCTTAGCAAGAGTATAGCAGAGAGTGATGCATTGAACAATCCATCTAGAAATAGTGGATTTTGAAACCGCATCTCCTTCTCTTCCTGCTGCCACCGAGACGAAGAACTGATTAGTCTTCCTCAATGGTCTGGTTCTTTCCATGTAGAACATGACCGCCCTGCGTACATCAAGTGTGTGCAGAGTCCTTTCTCCCAAATTGAAAGGATTTTGAAAGAACGTTGGTAGTTCTATAGACTGGTTTACGTGGAATTTAGAAATAAATTTCGGAGCAAACCTAGGGTGAGTGCGTAGAACCACTTTATCTTTGTGAACTGTAACAAAAGGGTCTAGAATAGAAAGAGCCTGAAGTTCACTTACTCTCCTGATGGAGGTGATAGCTATTAAAAAAGCAGTCTTAAGAGTAAGATGTTTAAGGGATGCTTTGTGCATGGGTTCGAATGGAGAGCCCATGAGTCTGGTAAGTACCACATTAAGGTCCCATCCGGGAGCAGGGTCAGCTATCGGGGGGTGTATTCTTTTTACTCCCTCCATGAATGCCTTTATAACTGGGATCTTCCACCACGACACTTTGAGTTGGGAGGTGGTGTATGCAGAAAGTGCCGCTAGGTGGACTTTAATGGAGTTAAACACTAGGCCTGAATCCAAGAGATGGGTCAGGTATAGTACCACATGTGTGGGAGAGCAGTCCATAGGGTTGATGCTTTTACTCCTGCACCAGATGACAAATCTCTTCCACTTGCTAGAATAGCAGTGGCGAGTGTTCGGTTTTCTGGCTTCCCTGAGGATGTCCATGCATCTTTGCGGGAGTTGTAGATGTCCGAACTCTATGACCTCAGGAGCCAAGCTGCTAAATTCATGTTCTGGGGGCATGGGTGCAGAGTCCTGCCCTTGTTCTGAGATAGCATGTTGTACGGGCAGGGGAGTTTTACTGGGGGAGATAGAGACATCTCCATCAAGTGAGCGAACCATGGCTGTCGGGCCCACATTGGGGCCACCAGTATCATGGTCACTTGTTCCTGGTGCATCTTGTGCACCACCTTGTTGAGAAGGGGAGTCGGGGGAAAAGCGTAAACAAATTTCCCTGACCATTGCATCGATAGACCGTTCCCCTTGGATTGGTTCTGAGGGTACCTGGGGGCGTAACTTAGGCATTGAGAGTTCTCCAGGGTTGCGAACAGGTCTATTTCTGGGAATCCCCATTGTGTGAAGACGTCGAAGACGATGTCTTCGTGCAGACGCCATTCGTACTCTTTGGGCAGGGGGAAATCTCTGCTGAGTCTGTCTGCCAGCAGATTGAGTTCCCCGGGTACATGTAGTGATAGTAGGAACATGTTCTGTTTGAGAGCCCACTTCCATATATTCTGGGCCAGTTTGGACAAGCCTGGAGAGTGGGTGCCCCCCTGCTTGTTGATGTAGTACATGGCTGTAGTGCTGTCCGTAAGGACCATTACTGTCTTGCCTTGTAGGTGTTCTTGGAAGGCTTTTAGCGCCTTGAATACCGCTAGTAGCTCCAGTAGATTGATGTGTTTGGATGCTACGTTCGGAGTCCACACTCCGTGAGCAGTCTGATGGGATAGGTGAGCACCCCATCCTGTGAGGGATGCGTCTGTGGTTAGAGTGGCTTCCGCCGCGGGTGTGGCAAAGGGTTTTCCTTTTTCCATGTTCCCCTTTGTCCACCACTGTAGCGAGAGAACCAAGGCCTGCGAGACCACCACTAGATCGTCCCATTGTCCGCTGGCCTGACACCACTGGCTGTTGAGCCACTCTTGCATTGGGCGCATGCGCAGGCGCGCGTGAGGTACCAAATAAATACACGACGCCATCATTCCTAGCAAGCGCATTGCTTTGCGTACCGTCACCTCTCGGCCGGTCACATATTGGGGGATCTGAAACAGCATGTTTTGGACCCTCTCTTTGGAGGGGAAGACGAGGCCGTCCCTTGTTTGAATTAGAGCCCCTAGGAATTGTTTGATTTGACTGGGGTCTAGACTGGACTTCTTTTCGTTGATGGAGAAGCCCAGTTGGAACAAAAGGTCTACCGTCTTTTGGGCATTGGAGAAACATGTTTCGTAGGAGTCCCCTGTTATGAGCCAGTCGTCGAGGTAAGGGTAAACTGGGATGGACAACCTGCGCAGGTGGGCCGCAGCCACTGCCAGTACCTTTGTGAATACCCTTGGTGCTGAAGCTATACCGAAGGGTAGCACCTTGAACTGGTAGTGTTTGCCCTCTATCATGAACCTTAGGTATTTTCTGTGCGCTGGCAACATTGAAATATGAAAGTATGCATCTTTCATGTCCAATGTTGTCATGTAATCTCCCTGTGAAAGCAGCGGGATCACCTCCTGTAAGGTCACCATACGAAACTTTTGGGGTTTGATAAACTTGTTCGCTGGGCGCAGATCTAATACAGGGCGCATGGTTAGATCCTTTTTGGGTACAAGGAAGTACACTGAATAAATACCTTCCGTTACCTGAGATAGAGGCACGACCTCTATGGCTCCTTTTTCCAGCAGTTGTTGTACTTCTTGAAGAAGGATGGCAAGATGTTCCGGCGTCAACCGCCGTCCCCTCGGGGGTCTGTAGGATGGGGAACTGTTGAATTCGATACAGTATCCGTGGGCTACGGTGGAAAGTACCCAACGGTCTGACGTTATCTCCTCCCATGCAGGAAGAAAGGATGTTATCCGGCCCCCGACCGGTGTTGCATGGGAGGGGACGCGAATCTTCGCGTCACTTGGAGTTGTTGGGGGCTTGGGAGCCTCTGGGGGTGGATCCCCAACCTCTCCCTTTGCCCCGGCGTTGGCCTCTTTGGCTGTACTGCCCACTATTGGCTTGGTAATTGGTGGCAGGGTATTGCTGATGCTGACCTTGTTGTTGTTGCCGTTGGCCACGAAAAAAGCGCTTGTTGCCATAGCCGCGTCTGGTAGTGGGCTTAGAGATCTGGTCAAGAGTCTTGATAGTGTCGAACTCTTTTTTGGCCATCTCTAGGGCTTCATCTACCGCTTTTCCGAAGAGGTTAGCGTCCTCGACAGGTTTATTTATTAAAGACGCCTGTGTCTCCGGTTTAAAGCCTGAGTTGCGCAGCCATACATGGCGCTTTAGGAGTATTCCTTGTACCAGGGAACGTCCTGCTGTTTCTGCCGCGTCCAGAGAGTTTTTTACAATGCTCTGGTTCACTTGTGTTCCTTCGCCAATAGTCGACAGTAGGCGTGTACGTAAAGGCTCCGGTGCTTCCTCTGCGTCTTTGCGCAGTTTGGCCCACTGCGCGTCTGCGTAGCTCGCAAGCAAGGAATTGTTGTTGGCAATTCTTGCTGAGAAGGCAGCCGAGGAAGTAACTCTTTTTGCAAGGGCATATAGCCTCTTGCCCTCCTTGTCAGGGGGTGCCTCACTGGTGGAAAGTGGTACCCCTGCCCTCTTTCTAGTATTAGATACAACTAGGGAGTCCGGTATGGAATGTCCCCTAATGTAGAGTGGGTCTGAGGGTGAAGGAGCGAAAAGTTTCTCAATCCGTGGATTGACCCCTCTGATCAATGCGGGAGTGGATAGCGACGGGGTGATCCTCCTTTTAACTGAGGCGAGGAGTGGAATGGTCTGGCTGACCGGGGGTTTTTCTTTAATGACTCTTTCTACAAAGTCTAATTCTGGAGAGAGTTCTCCCGTGTCCAGTTCGAAATGCGCTGCTGCTCTGCGCAACAGTGCATTGAAAGTAGGCTGATCGTCAATTGGAGACGTGTTCCTAACTGGAGAATTATCCGGAGGAGTTAGATTTAGGGCATCAGTGTCGGAACACACTGATGGTGATTGCCAGGGGTGCGAAGGTCCTTCTCCTGGGCTAATCCCGAAGCCTTCTTCTATAATGTCTGTTCTGTCTTCTAGACATTCCTCCTGGTTCTGTCCTTCGTTGTCCATGAAATCATCTTCTTCCTCGAAGTATTGTTCCTCCCCAGTGAGGTCATATACATCTTGGAAGTTTGAGGCTGTGTCCAGCAGGGGATCGACCAGCCTCGGTTTTTTGGCTCTGGGGTCGTCTTGAGGCCCTTCTCTAGTTCTTCTGAGAGTTAGAGGGGCTTGGGTACTCATAAACTTTTCCATCCTCTCCATACAGAGGTGGAGTCTCTCCATAGTTTCATGGGGTACCCCAGAGCGGTCTAGCGGGGGGAAACTCGAGTTGTCTACCTCGAAATGGCTCGACCTCTCCCAAAGCGTCGAGGAAAGTGTCCCGTCGCCCTCCTCAAAACCCTCAGGTGTGTCGGGAGACTCCCTGACTGAAGGGGATAGTCCCTGCTTTCCTTCGGGTGTTTTCGGCGTATCCTTTGATCTATGCGTAACGCTCGACGAAATCTTCGGCGTACGCTTTTGGGCGTCGGCTACAACGATCCTGGCTAAGCTATCGGCGACATTCTTGTCGGCGGAAGCTTGAGTTTTCGACGCTATGGTTATCGAGCGCTGTACGGCGGTCTGCGCCTTCTGTTGATGCGCACCGGCCGATGGTTTGGTGGTGGTGCCCTTGTTTGCCGAAAGCCCAGTCGCAGGTCGCGGCTGCGGTTGCGAGAGGGGCTTCGAACCCGAACGGTCCGAGGAGGCCGCCGGTGGAACCTGCGTCTCCTTGGGCGCCGAAGCTCTCTTCGACTTAGACGAAGAAGAGCCATGGGTTGTGTGCTTATCTTTATGTGAATCTTTGTGTGCGTCAGTGTCGCCGGGGTGTTCATCCCCATAAGCAGGGCGTGAGCCGAGCCCGTCGGGGCCGGGGACAGACGACGAAGCGCGTAAGCGCTCCTTAGAGGGGGTTTCGACTTCCGTGGCGGAGGTCGTGTCATCGCGTTCCTCGTCACTGTCGGTGGTAGCAGCGGCGGGTGAACCTTCGGCCTTCGACATCGCGTAGGCCGCCCACCTTTTAACCCTACGGTCTTTTAGAGTTTTAGGCTTCAGAAGCCGACAAGCCGCGCACCCTTCCTCTTTGTGATCGAGGGGCAAGCAGCGGTTACACCGTGAGTGCTTGTCCTTCCAAGTGAATTTGCCTTTACAAAGTGGGCAAAACCTAAATGGTGTCCTCTCCATAGCAGAGGCAATAAATCGCGATAAACACCCCCAGGGAAAGGAAGGGGAAAGGGAAAGGCATTCTCAGAAAGACCCAGAGATGTCCCACGACCCCACTCTCCCTACTGTATGTGGCCAGCGAGGCCAGGCCACGTGTTCGGCAGCGCCGAAGATCTCCTCCGCTCGACCCTCCGTCGACGATTTTGCTCGGCGGAGAACAGCTACACTGCGTCGAGGGAGTGCTGTATTAATCTTCGTAGAAGAAACGACCAAAGGTCGATGGTTGCAATGTCTCTCGAGGAGCTCCGCGTGAAGGCGACCAGAAGCTGGGCGGAAAAAAACAATCTGAGGGACCTCGACGCGTGAGGGATTGTGGGTACAACGCACGTCACTATAGGGATAGTGTTTCAGACACGCCTGGTCGACGTCCCCTTTTCGACTACGAAAAACAAAATGCAATACTCCGCAGTGACCACTGGATGTCGGACCTATGCACAGCATGTGACTCTAAGCAGATTAACAAACATCAGAAATATATATACAAGTCTGAACATTACAATTAATTATATATAACATAGCTCCCATGCATTCCACGCTTATGCAAAACAGAAATAACAGCAAATGAACAGAAAATGAACCAAATCTTTGACTCCTATTTTGCAAGCGCTCTTTGTGCTTCCTCCTGCATACTTTCTTAATTTATTGCGGAGTGGGTACATTTAAACGTACCATTACCACCAGCATCCTGCATTCTAGGGATCTTATTTGACAGATTTCTCCTTGCCATCTTATATGTGTACGTACGTCTGTATATAAGGCTAAAGTGGGCAGCCTATGTAAGTTTTGGGCATCTGACTCTTTTTCCATCGGACACGATCTAGCTTTTGGAACTATTTTGAGGTGGCTTAATGCACCAAATGTAGTTATACTGCTTCCATATCCAAATGGACAGTGCCTTAGAACTGCCCATAACCACAAGTATTTCTTTTCACCAGGGGAGGCTACAATCGCACTTGCACTGAAATTCACTTTATGATTAGCAGAAAATCCTAGATGTGCTTTTAAAAAATAAGGAACATTCTTAACTGGCCTGACACTTTCAAATTGAACACCCCCAATTCGGCTCACAAGGGGCTAGCAGGTGTATCTGCAGGGAGACCTGCTATTTGGCACAGGAATTTATTTTGCAACCCCTCCAGGAAATGACAGTTCTAACCACCCTAGATGTTGCGGCCTTAAAATCATGGAGCAGACCTTTGTCTTATATACCTCCCACTTCTCCAATCAGAATGCAGCAAACCTGAAATAACAACATAAAAAGCCATTTAATCATTAATGATGCCTTTTCAGCAATCTTCTTAAAATGACTGACGCAAGCACTGCTCTTTCAGAAGAGTAGGCTCAGATAAATATGAGACTGCCCCCTCATCTCTACATTAATTTAAAAACGATCTACACGGTTTCACCCTTTGCCTGAACACCATCATTTTTGTTTTTATTATATTTAATTTCAAACTGTAATTCCCAAAATAGTAACTTGTGTTTAGCAGGCCCTGTTGGAGACCTGCTGGGGGCAAGTCCAAAATAGCTGTGTCTTCTGCATAAGGAAGCATGCTATAAAATGAACCCTTCAGGTGGAGGGTGGATTAACTTTCCTAAGAGAAGTACTAGACTCAACATCCAAAAGGAATACATTGGGACCAACTGACATCCCTGCTTGTCAACTTTATTGGTGTTGGAAAACAATGTATAATTCCACAATCTTGTATATTGGACAGATGTTGAGATGTCTGTGTATCAGGTTGGATAAGACTTAAAATACCATTAGCGACCTGTAAGAATGTAGAAGTAGGACTCGGACACAGTGGGCTCATGTTGATTGACATGACAATGCATTACTTACCGTAAAAGCATTTCTGATGGTTGCATCTGCTTAGATTCACATGCTGTGCATAGGTCCGACATCCAGTGGTCACTGCGGAGAATTGCATTTTGTTTTTCGTAGTCGAAAAGGGGACGTCGACAAGGCGTGTCTGTAACACTATCCCTATAGTGACGTGCGTTGTACCCACAATCCCTCACGCGTCGAGGTCCCTCTGTTTGTATTTTTCTGCCCTGAGGGAGCCTTCTAGACGTGAGTGAGTACAGAAAAGAGAGAAATATAGTAGAGGATGTCTATGTTCCTTCCATCCGAACGGGGAGGAAGGGCGGGCGCATGTGAATCTAAGCGGATACAACCATCAGAAATGCTTTTACGGTAAGTAATGCATTGTCTTCTGATGTTTGTTAATCTGCTTAGAATCACATGCTGTGCATAGACTAGCGAGCAGTACCCGGAGTTGGCGGTGGGTTATGAGAAGGAACAGTAGAGAAAAGATGTCTTAATACTGCCTGTCCCACCTGGGAGTCAGATCTAGAGTGTGCATCTAGACAGTAGTGTTTTGTAAAGGTGTGCACAGAACTCCAGGTAGCCGCTTTGCAGATGGACTCAAGGGGAACATTTGCAATGAATGCTATGGAAGTCCCAGTGCCTCGAGTGGAATGTGCTCTTGGCTTGAAGGGTAGTTCTCTCTTAGCAAGAGTGTAACAGAGAGTGATGCATTGTACAATCCATCTAGATATAGTGGACTTAGAGACTGCATCTCCTTCTCTTCCTGCTGCCACCGAGACAAAGAACCGATTAGTCTTTCTCAGTGATCTGGTTCTTTCCATGTAGAACATGACAGCTCTGCGTACATCTAGTGTATGCAGACTTTTTTCTCCCAAGCTGGAAGGGTTTTGAAAGAACGTTGGTAGTTCTATAGATTGGTTTACATGAAATTTCGAGATGAATTTTGGTGCAAACCTTGGGTGTGTGCGAAGAACCACCTTATCCTTGTGAACTGATACGAAGGGGTCTAGTACAGAAAGAGCCTGTAGTTCACTTACTCTCCTAATGGAGGTGATAGCTATTAGGAAAGCAGTCTTAAGAGTGAGGTATTTAAGAGTTGCCTTGTGCATGGGTTCGAAAGGAGGGCCCATGAGTCTAGAAAGTACCACGTTTAAGTCCCATCCGGGAGCTGGGTTAGCTATCGGAGGGTGTATTCTCTTTACCCCCTCCATGAAGGCCTTGATAACTGGTATCTTCCACCACGACACTTTAAGTTGGGAAGTGGTGTATGCAGAAAGTGCCGCTAGGTGGACTTTAATGGAATTAAACACTAGACCTGAATCCAGTAAATGGGTCAAGTACAGAATAATGTTAGTGGCAGAGCAATCAACCGGGTTGATGTTCTTACTTCTACACCAGATGACAAATCTTTTCCACTTGCTAGAATAGCAGTGGCGAGTATTAGGTTTTCTGGCTTCCCTGAGGATGTCCATACATCTCTGAGGGAGATGTAAATGTCCAAATTCTATGATCTCAGGAGCCAGGCTGCTAAGTTCATGGTCTGAGGGCATGGATGCAGTGTCCTGCCCTTGTCTTGTGACAGCATGTTGTACGGGCAGGGAAGTTTCATTGGGGGAGATAGGGACATCTCCATCAAGTGAGCGAACCATGGCTGCCGGGCCCACATTGGGGCTACTAGTATCATGGTAACCTGCTCTTGGTGCATCTTGTGCACCACTCTGTTGAGGAGGGGAGTCGGGGGAAAGGCATAAACAAATTTCCCTGACCATTGAATCAACAGACCGTTCCCCTTGGACTGGTTCTGGGGGTACCTGGAGGCGTAACTTTGGCATTGTGAGTTCTCCAGGGTTGCGAACAGGTCTATTTCCGGGACACCCAATTGCGTGAAGACGTCTAAGACGATGTTTTCGTGTAATTGCCATTCGTACTCTTTGGGTAGGGAGAAGTCTCTGGTGAGTTTGTCTGCTAGCAGATTGAGTTACCCTGGTACATGTTGTGATAGTAGGAACATGTTGTGTTTGGGAGCCCACTTCCATATATTCTGGGACAGCTTGGACAGTCCTGGAGAGTGAGTGCCCCCTTGCTTGTTGAGAGTGCATGGCTGTGGTGCTGTCTGTGAGGACCATCACTGTCTTTCCTTGTAAGTGTTCCTGAAAGGCTTTCAGTGCTTTGAACACTGCTAATAGTTCCAGCAGGTTTATATGCTTGGATGCTAAGCTCGGAGTCCACACTCCGTGAGCAGTCTGATGGGATAGGTGAGCCCCCCATCCTGTAAGGGATGCGTCTGTGGTTAGAGTGGCTTCCACTGCGGGTGTGGCAAAGGTTTTCCCTAATAACAGGTTTTCCTTTGTCCACCACCGTAGCGAGAGAACCAAGGCCTGCGAGACCACCACCAGATCGTCCCATTGTCCGCTGGCCTGACACCACTGGCTGTAGAGCCACTCTTGCATTGGGCGCATGCGCAGGCGCGCGTGAGGTACCAAATAAATACATGACGCCATCATCCCTAGCAAGCGCATTGCTTTGCGTACCGTGACCTCTCGACCTGCCACATATTGGGGGATCTGAAACAGCATGTTTTGGACCATCTCGTTGGAGGGGAAGACGAGGCCGTCCTTTGTTCGAATTAGAGCCCCTAGGAATTGTTTGATTTGGCTGGGGTCTAAGCTGGACTTCTTTTCGTTGATGGAGAAGCCCAGTTGGGACAAAAGGTCTACGGTCCTTTGGGTATTGGAGAAGCATGTTTCGTAAGAATCCCCTGTTATGAGCCAGTCGTCGAGGTACGGGTAAACCGGGATGGATAATCTGCGCAGGTGGGCCGCTGCCACTGCCAGTATTTTCGTAAATACCCTTGGTGCAGATGCTATCCCGAAGGGTAGTACTCTGAACTGATAGTGTTTGTTCTCTATCTTGAACCTGAGGTATTTTCTGTGCGCTGGCAACATTAAAATATGAAAGTATGCATCTTTCATGTCTAGTGTTGTCATGTAATCCCCCTGTGATAACAGTGGGATTACTTCCTGCAAGGTCACCATACGAAACTTTTGGGGTTTGACAAAGTTGTTCGCTGGGCGCAGATCTAATACAGGGCGCATGGTTAAGTCCTTTTTGGGTACAAGGAAGTACACTGAATAAATACCTTCTGTTACCTGAGATAGGGGGACAGCCTCTATAGCTTCTTTTTTCAGTAGCTCTTCTACTTCTTGAAGAAGAATAGTGAGGTGTTCGGGTGTCATGCGTCGGTTCCGTGGGGGTCTGTATTTCGGGGAACCGTTGAATTCGATGCAGTATCCGTGGGCTATGGTGGATAATACCCAGTGGTCTGACGTTATTCCCTCCCATGCTGAAAGGAACGATGTTAGCCGGCCCCCGACCGGTGATGCATTGGAGGGGACCCGAATCTTTGGGTCATTTGTTGGTATTGAGCGTGGGGCCTTTTGGACTGGAGCCGCGCCCTCTTCCTTTGCCACGACGTTGGCCTCTTTGACTGAACCGGGTGCTTTGGTTAGAGGGCCAGTTGGTAGCAGAGTAAAATTGTTGTTGGCTTTGCTGCTGGCGTTGGCCACGAAAGGAGCGTCTATTGCCATAGCTGCGTCTGTTAGGAGGCCAGGAAATTTGGTCAAGAGTCTTGATGGTATCAAACTCCTTCTTTGCATGTTCTAGGGCCTCATCAACTGCTTTCCCAAACAGATGTGTTTGCTCTATGGACTTATTTATTAGGGAAGCCTGGGTTTCTGGCTTAAATCCCGAATTGCGCAGCCAGACATGGCGTTTGAGAAGTATTCCTTGAACCAGGGAGCGGCCAGCTGTCTCTGCGGCATCTAAGGAGTTCTTTACGATGCCCTGGTTTACAAGAGTTCCCTCTGATATAGTAGCCAACTGGCGTGAACGCAGGGGTTCTGGTGCGTCCTCTGCTTCGCTGCGCAGCTTGCTCCACTGTGCATCTGCGTAGCTAGCTAGTAGGGAATTGTTATTCGCGATCCTGGTTGAGAAGGCGGCGGATGTCGTGATTCTCTTCCCAAGTGCATAGAGCTTCTTGCCCTCTTTGTCAGGTGGTGCCTCACTAGTATATAGTGGTACCCCCGATCTCTTTCTTGTGTTAGTCACTACCAGAGAGTCCGGAATAGAATGTCCCCTGATGTACAAAGGGTCAGAAGACGAAGGGCTGAAGAGCTTTTCTATCCGAGGGTTGACCCCTCTGACTAAGGCCGGATTGGAAAAGGAAGGAGTTATTCTTCTCTTTATAGAAGCCAGGGGCGGAATGAACTGGCTGACCGGGGCTTTTTCTTTAATAACCTTTTCTACAAAGTCTATGTCCGGAAGGGTCTCCCCTGTGTCTATTTCAAAATGCGCTGCTGCCTTGCGCAATAGTGCATTAAGTGAAGGCTGGTCATCTATGAGGGAGGTGTTCCCAATAGGTGAGTCCTTGGGAGGAGAAGGATGAAAGACATCAGGGTCTGAGTGCACTGATGGGGATTGCCAAGGCTGCACTGATGGGGAGTGCCAGGGCTGTGAGGTAGCTGTATCTTCTTCAAAAGCTCCTGCGCTAGTGTAAGGGTCTTCCTCAAACCTCTCCTCCTCAAGTTCTTCCTCTCCACCTAAACACTCCTCATCTTCCTGGAGGTATTGCTCCTCTTCAGTGAGGTCATATGCATCTGTAGAAGGGGGAAACAGCCTAGGAATCTTGACCCTAGGGTCATCCTGGGTCCATTCTCTTGGTCTTTTGGGTGTGGGTGGGTTTTGGCTACCCATAAACGTCTCCATCTTTTCCATACAAGAATGGAGTCTTTCCAGGGTCTCATGGGGAACCCCTGAATAGTCTAGAGGGGGGAAATCAGTGTTTTCACCTTCAAAACGCTTCGAACGCTCCCACAACATCGACGAAAGGTTTCCGTCGCCCTCAGAAAAGCCCTCCGGTAGTTCAGAAGTGCCTTTAGATGGATGGGGCAGTTCCTGGCTACTCTTGTGCTTTTTCGGCGTTTCTATATCCTTGGGTGCGGTATACGACGTCTGTTTCGTCGTCCGCTTACGTTTGTCCTCGGAAACAATTCTCGCCAGACTCTCGACGACGAGTTCGTCAGTCGAGGGTTCTGGAGTCGGTGTTGCCTGCGTTGCACGTTGTTTTTCGACGGCCGCTCTATGGAGTGTTACGTCGGATGTTTTTGAGGTAGCGCCCGTATTAGATAAAAGCCCAATCGCTGGTCGCGGCTGTGTTAGAGGGTGGGGCTTGAGACCCTTGCGGTCTGAGGTCGACGCCGGAGTGCCCTGCGTCCCCTTCGGCGCTGGTGGATCCTTCGTCCTGGACGAAGAAGAGCCGTGGGTTGTGTGCTTAGGCCTATGGGGTCTGTGTGTGTCCTTGTTGCCGGGGTGTTCATCCCCATAAGCAGGGCGTGAGCCGAGCCCGTCGGGGCCGGGGACGGACGTCGAGGAGCGCGAGCGCTCCTTCTGGGGGTTAATGACTTCCGTAACGGACGTCGAGTTATCACCCTCCTCGTCACTTTCTGTAACAGCGGCGGCGGGTGAGGAAACTGACTTCGACATCGCGTAGTCCGCCCACCTCTTAACTTTCGGTTCTTTAAGAGTTCTTGGTTTCAAGAGCTTACAGGCCGCGCAGCTTTCCTCTTTATGATTGAGGGGCAAGCAACGATTACAGAGCTTGCGTTTGTCCTTCCAAGTGTATTTGCCCCTACAGCGTGGGCAAAACTTAAAAGGTGTCCTCTCCATAGCTGAGGCAATAAAAACTGGCGATAACAACCCCAAGGGAAAGATAGGGGAGAAAGAAAGACATTCTTGACGAGAAGGTAAAAGTTCGAAACCCACACTCTCCCTACTGTATGTTGGCCTGCGAGGCCTGGCCACGTGTTCGGCAGCGCCGAAGGATCTCCTCCGTCGAAAACTTGCTTGGCGGAGAAACAGCTTCACAGCTAACGTCGAGGGGAGGGATCTTTTAACAATAAGTATATATTAAGGACCGAGGTCCGTAGTAATTGTTTAGCAATGTCTCTCTAGGAGCTCCGCGTAAGGCGACCATAAGCTGGGCGGAAAAAAACAATCTGAGGGACCTCGACGCGTGAGGGATTGTGGGTACAACGCACGTCATTATAGGGATAGTGTTACAGACACGTCTTGTCGACGTCCCCTTTTCGACTACGAAAAACAAAATGCAATACTCTGCAGTGACCACAGGATGTCGGACCTATGCACAGCATGTGATTCTAAGCAGATTAACAAACATCAGAAATACTTTTATTGAAAGTAAAAGGGTGGGGGACTGGGGAAACTCCTGCCTTTCCCTAAAGCTAAGAGGGGTTTCCCTTCCTCAACCAAAACTAAGGAAACTGCCATTATGTCTTGTCTAAAGTAAATAATCCACTGTCACAAGTCCGAAGCCTATTTCCATCCCTCACACTATTTACTAACCTATAAAAAACAAAATGTCTTCTTAATTCAGAAGAATAGGTTGTAGATCCAATAAAAGAGTTCCAAATAAGACAGGTTCCAAACCCAAAGTTCTTAAATGTAAAACAAAGTTCCATAAAGTTCTTAGATATTTCTCTGTTGCACAAACTTTGTAGCAACCAGGGGCAACCACTCCCTTGTCCTGGTTCCTTCTCTTGGCAACTCTCTATTTATTGGACCACAGCCAATGGCAATGACTCCTTTGCCCTGGTTCCTTCTCTTGTAGGTCCTAGATCTCTGCCTTTCTCTCTTTCTGCTTGGGCCAACTTGGTTCACTTCCTTGCCAAGTATGGTGCTTAGTAAATTACTCTGTGGTTTCCCTTCTTCTCATGGGATTGTGCCCCAGACCCCTCTTTATGTTTGGGAACTGGGAGCCCTCTTCTCCCAAGTACCACCACGAGGAAGAGGACTTGTGTGTTTATCCTGTAGTGGGTCCCAAACCCCCCTTCTTTGCGTGAGGGTACTTGGAGCCCTTTCCTCCCAAGTACTGCCACAAGGAAGAGGACTCATGTTGCTTTCGTTTGGTGGGACCCAGACCCTTAAGTTTCTCTTGTTGGGGGACAGACATGGTTCACATGCCTGCCAGGTACTGTGACTATTAAGATGCTGACTGCACCGTCTTAGTTTCCCACTAGCCAGCCCGAGTGCTCACCTTTGTAGTGGGCTCTGGTCTGCCCAGGAACACTGCAGTGTCAATCTTTCCCAGGACCGCGTGGTCTTCCTTTCACGGGCTTCCCTGTCTGCAGGAACACCGGGAGCTTCTCTCTGCCAGCTCGCCATTCGGTCCTTCCACTGTGGACTGGCCCTTTTCCTTCCAGCTCCTCTCCTGGCATCCTGGTGTGCTTCCTTGCACTTTCCTGCACCGTGATGGCTCCTGAAGCTCCTTCATGGAGGACTAGACAACTTCCTCCTGAGTCCCTCATCCTTTTCTATTATGCATTGACCAATGAGCAGCCAGCAACAACTAGACTGCTCATTGTGGTTCTTAGGAGAACTCTTCATGCCTCCGCTCCTCCTCTTCATCCCAGTACTTTTTCCAAGTTGTCTAGAATGCTCATGTTGGTTATGCAGAACACTCTACATTCCTCCATGCATCTTATTTGTCTCAGTGGTTGTCAATAACATATCTTTCAACTCTTCCCCATTCTTCCTCGTCTCAGTATTTCTAACCTTGATCTGCCTTGGGTCAGTTGTGCTCTTCATAGTCCCAGTACTTATCTAGGGAAGGGGTTGTTCTTTGGGTCATAGGAATGGGGGAGGGAGGGTCCTAGGGTCTGGTGATTGGCGAGTATATTGCGTTCTCAGGGTAGGGTTGTTCCTAGTCCCAGGAGGGGGTTTCCTCTCCCATGTGATTCTCTCCCTGTGCACCACCCTGAGGGGAACTATTGTACCGAGGACGTACCGACCTGGCCACATGGGAATGGTCTCCCCCATAGGGGAGAAGGGGCAGCATCCACAGATTTGTCACAGACTGCAATAAAATGTAAATTACGCCACATTATGTTTCTATCAATCAAATACCAACGAAATCCACCCTGGAGTGCTACGGACTCCATAATTGGGGACTAACACCGCCAAACCACCACTTGGAATCTGGCAGTGATACCGCTGGACCAAGTGGCAGTAACGGTACCGTTGAGTTACCACCAAACTCGTAATAAGCCCCAATGTCCAGTAAGGGAATTGGCCTATAACCTTGAGGGGCTGGTGGTCCAAGAAATACTTGTCTAAGGGGATGGCATAATGCCTGTCTTGACAACAGCAATAAACATAAAACGATTTGGTTTCCTTCAAAAAAGCTCCCATTTTTTTCTCAAATTCTTTTTTTTCTTAATGTGATTTTTTATGCCATTTTGAAACTATAAATCTGACCAGCAGTGTACACACCCCTCATTAAATCATGGTTCAGTTTTCTTTTCGAGATTCTACATTCTGCATCGAACCATGGTGCATCCCTTTCTATAACCTGGAACTCCTCAACATGGGGGCACGGTTTGCCAATAGCTCTCTCCTGGATAGTTTCTCCTATAGACTTAGACAAACTGACGCTTTCCTTTGTGGACTCTGAACTGTTCAACAGTTTTAAGAGAATATGTTAATTTCTTGTGAATTAGTAATTCTTTCCAATGCCTCCTTTTCGAGCGTAGGCATCTCCAACCAGCTTCTCTGGCTGTCAGATATCTTCTTCGTGGCGCCTACCCTGGCCATTGGAAAATGAACTCCAGAGGATTGTGTTTACTCTTTGATCAATAAGAAATGTAACATTTCATAACATACCTGAAGAAAAAAAACATCCATACTACAGTCATTAATGACTGTGGAACAGTATTGCTGATCTTGCATGCTTAGGAATGCACGATTTGCCATTAAAGATCCCAAAAAATCCTAGGCAGAATCTCGGGCTCCGTTTGTGGCCATTTTTACCGTCCATACATTTGCACTAATATTTTGCTCGGGAACCTGAAACCCCTGGTAATGTTTATTTACTCCTACTCTATTTTTGAACAGCTGGACTGGTCCTATATGTCTATAAATGTACTACTGACCACTCAATTTCCTCAACATTCCTTGTAAACAACTATTTAACGTCAAATGAAGTTAAAGGCCTTGCACATTTCCTTGACTAGAATAACACGTGGTCTATATAACTATTAAGTACTGCAAATTAAATGTTCAATATGCAGTTTTAATTTTGTTACATTTCTAATTTGTGTTGCAAACAATTTGTCCGCCAACTGTGCGCCGATATATTCCGTCAAAAAATGGATCTTGCTCACCATTTAATTTGATATGCCAATTTTGCTTATTGCGCACAAAAGGTTGGGGACCCGTGGTCTAGTCAGTACAACGTTCAGGTCCCATCCGGTGCTGGGTTGAAAATAGGGGGAATTAAGTCTTTTAACCCGCTCCATAAAAGCCTTGATTACTGGAACTTTCCACCATGAAATCTTCTTTTGCAACGTGGTGTAAGCTGAAAGTGCAGCTAAGTGGACCTTTAAGGAATTGAAAACCAGGCCTGAGTCCAGTAAGTGAGTCAGGTACAGGACAATATGTGTTGGTGAGCATTCAATGGGATTGATGCTCTTGGCATTTCACCAGATTACAAAGTGTTTACATCTGCTGGAGTAGCAATGTCTGGTGTTTGGTTTTCGTGCTTCTCCAAGTATGTCCATGCATGGAGGTGTCCGAACTCTAGGACTTCAGGAGCCAGGCTGCTAAACTGAGAGTTTGCAGGCATGGATGAAGTGTTTCCCCCTGTCTTGTGACAGCATGTTGTACGGGCATGGAAGCTTCCTCGCAGGGGAGACTGGCAGTGCCATCAGATGAGAGAGCCAGGGTTGGCAAAATTATTGTAACTGGTTCCTAGTGCATCTTGTGCTCCATCTGGTTTACTAGAGGAGTCGGGGGTGGGGGGGGGGGGGGGGGAGCGTAGACACATTTCCCTGACCATGTTATCCAGAGTCTGTTTCCCTTGGAGCGGTTCTGCGAGTACCTGGAGGAGTAATCTGGGCATTGTGCGTTCTCCAGAGTTGCGAACAAGTCGATCTCTGGGAAGCCCCAGTCTGCGAAGATGTTGAAAACAATGTCTTCGTGTAACTGTCATTCGTACTCTGCGGGAAGTGGGAAGTCTCTGCTGAGCACGTCCGCCAGAAGATTGAGTTCCCCTGGAACGTGTTGTGACAGGAGAAACATTTTGTGTTTGAGAGCCCATTTCCATATGTTCTGTGACAGTTTGGATAGCCCTGGAGAGTGCGTGCTCCCTTGTTTGTTCAGGTAATAAGTGGTTGTGGTGCTGTCCGTGAGGACTATGACTGTCTTTCGCTGGAGTGTATGTGGAAGGCCTTCACTGCTAGCAATTCCAACAGGTTTATGTGGTTGGATGCTACCGCTGGGGACCAAACGCTGTGCGCCATCTGTTGAGGGAGGTTAGCCCCCCCACCACCCAGTCAGAGATGGGAGAGTGGCTTCTACTGCGATGGTGGTTAAGGTATTCCCCGGCAAGAGGTTTTCCCTTCACCACCATTGCAGAGAGAGAACGAGGGCTGCTGAGACAACCACTAGATCGTCCCATTGTCCGGTGGCCTGACACCATTGGCTCGAGAGCCACTCTTGCATGGGGCGCATGCGCAAACGTGTGTGTGTGTGTGTGTGTGTGTGTGTGTGTGGGACTAGATAAATGCAGGAGGCCATCATCCCCAACAGTCGCATGGCTTTGAGTATGGTCACCTCTCATTGGAGGGGAAGACAGTCATCTTTGGTCCAAATTAGAGCCCCCAGAAATTGCTGGGCTTGGCTGGGGTCTAGTCTGGACTTTTTCTCAGATTGAGAATCCCAGACTGAAGAGGAGATATACTGTCGTCTGGGTATTTGATAGGCATATTCCGTAAGAATCCCAGTCGTCAAGGTAAGGATAGACTGGAATGGACTGGCTGCGCAGCTACTACTGCCAGTACCTTCGTAAACACCCTTGGGGCTGAGGCAATGCCGAAGGAAAGGACTTTGAATGGATAGTGCTTGTCCTCTTTCATGAACCTTAGGTACTTTCTGTGCGCTGGCAACATTGAAATATGAAAGTATGCATCTTTCATATCCAATGTTGCCATGTAATCCCCATGTGTTAACAGTGGGCTTACTTCCTGCAATGTTGTCATTCTGAACTTGTGACTTGAAAGATTTGTTCGCTGGGCACAAGTCTATAACACACGGCGCATGTTGAGATCCTTTTTGTGTGCAAGGAAGTGCACAGAATAAATATCCTTGTTTACCTGATGAATGGGGACGACTTCTATTGTGCCCTTTTCCTGAAGGATCTGTACCTCTTCAAGTAGAATCTGCAGGTGTGCTGGCGAGAGGAGTCTGGTTCTTGGTGGACTGTATCGAGGTGGCCGGTGGAACTCGATACAAGCACTCACTGGTCTGAAGTTACCCCCTCCCATGCGTGAAGAAAAGATGTTAAACGTCCCCCGAACGGGAGGGGCCCGGACTGGCGAGTCATTTCTGAGCAGAGGTCAGGGAGCCTCTTGGGGTGTAGTATGTACCCCTGCCTTTGCCTCTTCGCTTTCCCCTCTGCTGGTATTGACTGGTGCCAGCTGCGCCCTGTCCGGAGGACCATGGTGTACCTCCTGTGCCAGACTCGTCGTGTGGAGATCGGGGAATAAGACTAGCCCCAGAGTTTCCTCCCAGTTGTTGATAAGGTCTCGCAGTGATCTGATTAAGAGACTTAAGAGTCCTGTGCTCTTTTTTCGCCGTCTATAAGGCATCATCCACAGCTTTGCCAAACAAATGTGAGTCTTCCACACATTTATTTATTAGGGAGGCCTGAGTTTCTGGCTTAAACCCTGAGTTCTTGAGCCAGGCGTGCCTTTTGAGAAGAGTACCCTGGACCAGGGGCCGCCCGCCATCTCTGCTGCATCCAACGTGTTTTTTAGGATGTTGTGAGTCACCTGTTTCCCTTTTGAGACAATCGCCAGCAGGTGTGATCGCACCGGTTCCAGGACTTCTTGGAGACCCTCCTGAAGTAGGTTTCCCTGCACATCACAACTCGCAAGAAGGGTAGTATTATTAGCAATTATTGTTGAATATGCCACTGAAGTGGTGATGCGTTTGCTGAGGGCTTACCATTTTTTTGCAGTCTTTGTTGGGGTGGCGCTTCTGCAGTAGACAACGTGACAATGGCACCCCGGTCCTCTTCCTAATAGTAGTGACGACCAAGGAGTCTGGAGTGGCATGCCCCCGGGTGTACAACGGGTCCGAAAGAGAAGGGCAACACAGTTTTCAACTGAAGGGTTGACAGCCCTTGTAGGGGAAAGGGACAGCAAAGAAGATGCAAGGCGCTGGGGGAATTAACAGTGGGATTGCCTGACTTGTGGGGGGAGAGGGCAGGGGAGTTTCTCCTTCAATATGTACTCTACAAAGTCAGTGTCTTGTACAGCTGCCGCCGTAGCAATTTGGAAATGGTCCGCAGAGCTTTTCAGGATTGCATTAAAGGCCATCTGATCGTCAACATCCGAAGCTTGCGGGAGGATCCAGCCAAATGGAGTCTGGGTCAGGAGTTGGAGTGGGAGTGGGGGAAAGCCAAGGTGCTTTCTCTACAGGCTGATCTTGACCCCAATCTGGGCACTGGTTGGGTGTGTACTGGCCAAATGGATTGTCTTCCTGAGGATAGGGATCCTCGTAGACCTCTTAAGGTTCTGAGAACTCAGAAACTTCTTCCTGGAAGTTTGACTTGAAAGCTTCTGTACCTTTGGAAAACTAGGGCAGGAATCCTCCTGCCTAGGTCTCTTAGGGGTAATACATTTTTCAGAAAAGTCTACAAACTGTGTTAGTTTGTCCATATAGCTCTCAAACTTCACTCTGAACCACAGGGATGAACCGGAGGGGTTAGGAGGGGGAGTGGGGGAGGAGGGCTCTCCAGGAGAGAAGTGTCCTTAGAAGGAAGGGACTTACCAGACAAAGTCTTAGAGAGGGGCTGGAACCCTTCAGAATACTCCTCTCGACCAGAGGATCTGCTTTTCAGTTTATTCACCACCGAAACAATGGCGGCAAGACTTCTGCCTAGCTCCAGTCGATAAGGGAGAGATTTGATGTGCCTGTAGGCATCATCGAGGTCTTCGGCTCTGCCGAAACCTTTGGGGCTGATGCGCTCTTAGACAGAACGTTGGCGCTCTTGTGTTTTTTAGAAGAGACGCCCTTATGGATGGAATGCCCGGATGCATGTCAAGATGACGGAAGTGGAAGGGCGGCTGATCGTGAGGATCGGTAGGCGCCATCGAAACTTCGGCGGACCTGTTGGCCTCTGATGCTTCCTCGACGTATCCATCGAGGAAGCTCATGGGGTTGTATGCTTATCCTTAGGTGGAGCGGGTGTGCCCCTGTCGCTGGGGTGTGATCTCCCCATAGCAGTACCAGTGGCCTGCCTGTCGGAGCCGGAGATGGGCAACTGGGAACCGGACGGTTCCGCAGAAAGGTCTATGGCCTCCACATCAGAGCCATGGCTGCACTAGAATAGTCACTCCAGGCGACTGCGCCGATGGGGGGGATGGGACCACCACTTTCGGCCTGCCTGGTGTAGGCTGCCCACCGGTTCGTCCGCCTGTCTTTTAGCATCTTTGGACGAAAAAGTTTGCAAGACTTGCAGGATCGCTCTTCATGGTCACAAGGTAGACACTTGTTGCACTTGCGACAGGTGTCTTTCCAAGGGTATTTTCCGTTACAAGATGTCAACGGAGTCCTTTCCATACTAGAGGTAAAGGGGGGCAGCCAGACCAGAAAGGGTAGAGAAGGGAAAAGGAAATGCATTCTCAGAGAATCAAACCCCGGGGACCCACTCTCCCTACTGTATATGCCTCGCCAAAAGCAGTAGATGTCTTTGCCGTAGGGGTCCACAAGTAGCCGTCTTAGATGAAAGTCGAAGACTAAGCGACCATCGGTCATGGGACAAAGAAGTTATGAACTTGCAACATCTCTCTTACGAGCTCCGCATAAGGCGACTAAGACCTCAATGCGTGAGGGTTTTTGGGTACATTACACGTCACGTTAGGGATAGTGTTACAGGCACAACCATGTCGGCGTTCCCTTTCGATCCTCAAAAAAAAAGATGCAATACTCCGCGATTACCACTAGATGTCGGACTATATGCACAGCATGTGATTCTAAGCAGATTAACAACCATCAGAAAGTCAATTTCACTTTACTATTCTTGGGAACAGTAGTTCACAACAAAAGGTATTTAAACCTTATGAGAAATCTAAAGGATTTCTCTGGGACACTGCACTGAAGGTGCTGTGTGTCACCATACAAAAAGCGGGTGCAGGAGCAGAGCAGTAGTCTTAGTTGGAGGAGTTGGGAACTGTTTGCGATGCAGCAGAAGCAGAGACTGGAGGAAGACAACGCCGGGTCCACTGTCGAGTGGCGAGCATTAGCCGGTTCTAAGAGGGTCTTTGCCTCCATAAGCCTTAAGTGCAGAGGTTGCACAATAGAAGTAAGCTTGCCCCCTGGAGACCAGTTTTGCAGAGGTTGCGCAGCGGGAAGCGAAAGTTTGGAAGGCTTTCCTCCCCACAAGGCTAACTCTGGTGGCAGGCAAGCACCGGAGGGCCTTTGGCGCAAAGGAAGCTCTGTATGCAAGTGGGACGGGCAGCGGCAGACAATATGAGGAGTCCATAGGTCTGGAACGACAAAGAGGACGTCGATAGAGAAACAGTTGGAGAAGATAGGAGAAACGGAGAGCACCATAGGGGATGTGGAAGAGGGGGAAGAGGAGAGAGGGTGGGTGGGGAATGAAGAGCGGAAGGAGCAGGGGTGGGGACACTAGGGGAGAACACAGAGGGGGGAAAGCAGAAGAGACTGAACAATACAGGAACAGTGGGACAGATGAAAACACAATGCAGCCACTGGGCACAGCTCGCAGAGCCCACAAGAACATCGTGACACTTCACTTCCTTGTGGGTTAGTCGCCAATACTAAACATCACTTCCTCATATGCGACTTTCCCACCCTCATTCCTTCTCACCTGGACTTCCACTATCATTACCTCTAGCCGTGCCCAGTGGCTGCATTATATTTTCATCTGTTCTGCTCATTTTGAAATTAGAAGGCAGGGTCACAACGGCCACCATGCATTCATGTGGGGTAGGCCCCCCAGGACCGATCAGGTTGCGGACAGGAAGCAGACACGGGCCTTAGGAATGGGCCTTTAGTGGGGTCCGGTGTTCGCTTCCGGCTTCCCCAATTGGCCGGGTTGTAAGGAGGGATAGCCAATCACCAGGGCCCTCATGCAGGAGCACGAAGCACTCTAGTGCTCATGTGCAGGTCGGTCATTTTGGAATGGTTGAGGGATGGAGACAATTTCAATGTGCCTTGTGTGGATGCCAGGCAATCCGGTATGCAGAAGGTGCACAGTTTAAGTAAACACACCACTCAGTATGAGAAATGCACACAAGCATGATAACGCTCTGAAAAACAAACAATGTACAGCCCAAGTGGGCTTACCGGCAGATGATGGTGCTTCCCGAAGACACGTGGAATCAGCCGCGTTGAGGGAGCAGTTCCATGCAGCAGCCCCTTGTGTGCTTGGATACCCTAGGTCCACTCACCTGCTCCTGTGTGCTTAGATACACTAGGTCTCCTCACCTGCTCCTGTGTGCTTGGATACACTAGGGCTCCTCACCCGCTCCTGTGTGCTTGGATACCCTAGGTCCCCTCACCTGCTCCTGTGTGCTTAGATACACTAGGTCTCCTCACCTGCTCCTGTGTGCTTGGATTCTCTAGGTCTCCTCACCTGCTCCTGTGTGCTTGGATTCTCTAGGTCTCCTCACCTGCTCCTGTGTGCTTGGATTCTCTAGGTCTCCTCACCTGCTCCTGTGTGCTTGGATACACTAGGTCCCCTCACCTGCTCCTGTGTGCTTGGATACACTGGGGCTCCTCACCTGCTCCTGTGTGCTTGGATTCTCTAGGTCTCCTCACCTGCTCCTGTGTGCTTGGATACACTAGGTTTCATCACCTCCTCCCGTACCCAGGGGCTTCTCACCTGCTCCTGTGTGCATGGATACCCTGGGGCTCCTCACCTGCTCCTGTGTGCTTGGATACACTAGGTCTCCTCACCTGCTCCTGTGTGCTTGAATACACTAGGTTTCCTCACCTCCTCCTGTACCCAGGGGCTCCTCACTGTTCCTGTGTGCTTGGATATACTAGGTTTCCTCACCTCCTCCTGTACCCAGGGGCGCCTCACCTGCTCCTGTGTACTTGGCTAATCTAGGTTTCCTCACCTCCTCCTGTACCCAGAGGCTCCTCACCTGCTCCTGTGTGCTTGGACACCCTAGGTCTCCTCACCTGCTCCTGTGTGCTTAGATACACTAGGTCTCCTCACCTGCTCCTGTGTGCTTGGATACACTAGGGCTCCTCACCTGCTCCTGTGTGCTTGGATACCCTAGGTCCCCTCACCTGCTCCTGTGTGCTTGGATACACTAGGGCTCCTCACCTGCTCCTGTGTGCTTGGATTCTCTAGGTCTCCTCACCTGCTCCTGTGTGCTTGGATACACTAGGTCCCCTCACCTGCTCCTGTGTGCTTGGATACACTAGGTCCCCTCACCTGCTCCTGTGTGCTTGGATACACTAGGGCTCCTCACCTGCTCCTGTGTGCTTGGATTCTCTAGGTCCCCTCACCTGCTCCTGTGTGCTTGGATACACTAGGGCTCCTCACCTGCTCCTGTGTGCTTGGATTCTCTAGGTCTCCTCACCTGCTCCTGTGTGCTTGGATTCTCTAGGTCTCCTCACCTGCTCCTGTGTGCTTGGATTCTCTAGGTCTCCTCACCTGCTCCTGTGTGCTTGGATACACAAGGTCCCCTCACCTGCTCCTGTGTGCTTGGATACACTAGGGCACCTCACCTGCTCCTGTGTGCTTGGATTCTCTAGGGCCCCTCACCTGCTCCTGTGTGCTTGGATACACTAGGCCCCTCACCTGCTCATGTGTGCTTGGATACACTAGGTCTCCTCACTGTTCCTGTGTGCTTGAATACACTAGGTTTCCTCACCTCCTCCTGTACTCTGGGGCACCTCACCTGCTCCTGTGTGCTTGGCTACACTAGGTTTCCTCACCTCCTCCTGTACCGAGGGGCGCCTCACCTGCTCCTGTGTACTTGGCTACTCTAGGTTTCCTCACCTCCTCCTGTACCCAGAGGCTCCTCACCTGCTCCTGTGTGCTTGGACACCCTAGGTCTCCTCACCTGCTCCTGTGTGCTTGGCTACATTAGGTTTCCTCACCTCCTCCTTTACCCAGGGGCTCCTCACCTGCTCCTGAGTGCTTGGACACCCTAGGTCTCCTCACCTGCTCCTGTGTGCTTAGATACACTAGGTCTCCTCACCTGCTCCTGTGTGCTTGGATACACTAGGGCTCCTCACCTGCTCCTGTGTGCTTGGATACCCTAGGTCCCCTCACCTGCTCCTGTGTGCTTAGATACACTAGGTCTCCTCACCTGCTCCTGTGTGCTTGGATTCTCTAGGTCTCCTCACCTGCTCCTGTGTGCTTGGATACACTAGGTCCCCTCACCTGCTCCTGTGTGCTTGGATACACTAGGGCTCCTCACCTGCTCCTGTGTGCTTGGATTCTCTAGGTCTCCTCACCTGCTCCTGTGTGCTTGGATACACTAGGTTTCATCACCTCCTCCCGTACCCAGGGGCTTCTCACCTGCTCCTGTGTGCATGGATACCCTGGGGCTCCTCACCTGCTCCTGTGTGCTTGGATTCTCTAGGTCTCCTCGCCTGCTCCTGTGTGCTTGGATACACTAGGTTTCATCACCTCCTCTCGTACCCAGGGGCTTCTCACCTGCTCCTGTGTGCATGGATACCCTGGGGCTCCGCACCTGCTCCTGTGTGCTTGGATACACTAGGTTTCCTCACCTCCTCCTGTACCCAGGGGCTCCTCACTGTTCCTGTGTGCTTGGATATACTAGGTTTCCTCACATCCTCCTGAACTCTGGGGCTCCTCACCTGCTCCTGTGTGCTTGGCTACACTAGGTTTCCTCACCTCCTCCTGTACCCAGGGGCGCCTCACCTGCTCCTGTGTACTTGGCTACTCTAGGTTTCCTCACCTCCTCCTGTACCCAGAGGCTCCTCACCTGTTCCTGTGTGCTTGGACACCCTAGGTCTCCTCACCTGCTCCTGTGTGCTTGGCTACATTAGGTTTCCTCACCTCCTCCTTTACCCAGGGGCTCCTCACCTGCTCCTGAGTGCTTGGACACCCTAGGTCTCCTCACCTGCTCCTGTGTGCTTAGATACACTAGGTCTCCTCACCTGCTCCTGTGTGCTTGGATACACTAGGTCTCCTCACCTGCTCCTGTGTGCTTGGATACACTAGGTTTCCTCACCTCCTCCTGTACCCAGGGGCTCCTCACTGTTCCTGTGTGCTTGGATATACTAGGTTTCCTCACATCCTCCTGTACTCTGGGGCTCCTCACCTGCTCCTGTGTGCTTGGCTACACTAGGTTTCCTCACCTCCTCCTGTACCCAGGGGCGCCTCACCTGCTCCTGTGTACTTGGCTACTCTAGGTTTCCTCACCTCCTCCTGTACCCAGAGGCTCCTCACCTGCTACTGTGTGCTTGGACACCCTAGGTCTCCTCACCTGCTCCTGTGTGCTTGGCTACATTAGGTTTCCTCACCTCCTCCTTTACCCAGGGGCTCCTCACCTGCTCCTGAGTGCTTGGACACCCTAGGTCTCCTCACCTGCTCCTGTGTGCTTAGATACACTAGGTCTCCTCACCTGCTCCTGTGTGCTTGGATACACTAGGGCTCCTCACCTGCTCCTGTGTGCTTGGATACCCTAGGTCCCCTCACCTGCTCCTGTGTGCTTAGATACACTAGGTCTCCTCACCTGCTCCTGTGTGCTTGGATACACTAGGGCTCCTCACCTGCTCCTGTGTGCTTGGATTCTCTAGGTCTCCTCACCTGCTCCTGTGTGCTTGGATACACTAGGTCCCCTCACCTGCTCCTGTGTGCTTGGATACACTAGGGCTCCTCACCTGCTCCTGTGTGCTTGGATTCTCTAGGTCTCCTCACTGCTCCTGTGTGCTTGGATACACTAGGTTTCATCACCTCCTCCCGTGCCCAGGGGCTTCTCACCTGCTCCTGTGTGCATGGATACCCTGGGGCTCCTCACCTGCTCCTGTGTGCTTGGATACACTAGGTCTCCTCACCTGCTCCTGTGTGCTTGAATACACTAGGTTTCCTCACCTCCTCCTGTACCCAGGGGCTCCTCACTGTTCCTGTGTGCTTGGATATACTAGGTTTCCTCACATCCTCCTGTACTCTGGGGCTCCTCACCTGCTCCTGTGTGCTTGGCTACACTAGGTTTCCTCACCTCCTCCTGTACCCAGGGGCGCCTCACCTGCTCCTGTGTACTTGGCTACTCTAGGTTTCCTCACCTCCTCCTGTACCCAGAGGCTCCTCACCTGCTCCTGTGTGCTTGGGCACCCTAGGTCTCCTCACCTGCTCCTGTGTGCTTGGCTACATTAGGTTTCCTCACCTCACCTCCTCCTTTACCCAGGGGCTCCTCACCTGCTCCTGAGTGCTTGGACACCCTAGGTCTCCTCACCTGCTCCTGTGTGCTTAGATACACTAGGTCTCCTCACCTGCTCCTGTGTGCTTGGATACACTAGGGCTCCTCACCTGCTCCTGTGTGCTTGGATACCCTAGGTCCCCTCACCTGCTCCTGTGTGCTTAGATAAGCTAGGTCTCCTCACCTGCTCCTGTGTGCTTGGATACACTAGGGCCCCTCACCTGCTCCTGTGTGCTTGGATTCTCTAGGTCTCCTCACCTGCTCCTGTGTGCTTGGATACACTAGGTCCCCTCACCTGCTCCTGTGTGCTTGGATACACTAGGGCTCCTCGCCTGCTCCTGTGTGCTTGGATTCTCTAGGTCCCCTCACCTGCTCCTGTGTGCTTGGATACACTAGGGCTCCTCACCTGCTCCTGTGTGCTTGGATTCTCTAGGTCTCCTCACCTGCTCCTGTGTGCTTGGATTCTCTAGGTCTCCTCACCTGCTCCTGTGTGCTTGGATTCTCTAGGTCTCCTCACCTGCTCCTGTGTGCTTGGATACACTAGGTCCCCTCACCTGCTCCTGTGTGCTTGGATACACTAGGGCTCCTCACCTGCTCCTGTGTGCTTGGATTCTCTAGGTCTCCTCACCTGCTCCTGTGTGCTTGGATACACTAGGTTTCATCACCTCCTCTCGTACCCAGGGGCTTCTCACCTGCTCCTGTGTGCATGGATACCCTGGGGCTCCTCACCTGCTCCTGTGTGCTTGGATACACTAGGTCTCCTCACCTGCTCCTGTGTGCTTGAATACACTAGGTTTCCTCACCTCCTCCTGTACCCAGGGGCTCCTCACTGTTCCTGTGTGCTTGGATATACTAGGTTTCCTCACATCCTCCTGTACTCTGGGGCTCCTCCCCTGCTCCTGTGTGCTTGGCTACACTAGGTTTCCTCACCTCCTCCTGTACCCAGGGGCGCCTCACCTGCTCCTGTGTACTTGGCTACTCTAGGTTTCCTCACCTCCTCCTGTACCCAGAGGCTCCTCACCTGCTCCTGTGTGCTTGGACACCCTAGGTCTCCTCACCTGCTCCTGTGTGCTTGGCTACATTAGGTTTCCTCACCTCCTCCTTTACCCAGGGGCTCCTCACCTGCTCCTGAGTGCTTGGACACCCTAGGTCTCCTCACCTGCTCCTGTGTGCTTAGATACACTAGGTCTCCTCACCTGCTCCTGTGTGCTTGGATACACTAGGTCTCCTCACCTGCTCCTGTGTGCTTGGATACACTAGGTCTCCTCAACTGCTCCTGTGTGCTTGGATACACTATGTTTCCTCACCTCCTCCTGTACCAAGGGGCTCCTCACCTGCTCCTGTGTGCTTGGATACCCTAGGTCTCCTCACCTGCTTCTGTGTCCTTGGATACCATGGGGCTCCTCACCTGCTCCTGTGTGCTTGGATACCCTAGGTCTCCTCACCTGCTCCTGTGTGCTTCAGGATGAAGTTCTCGTCTTCAAACTTCTTGCCGTAGATCGATTTGCCACCAGAGCCATTGTGGTTGGTGAAGTCGCCACCCTGGCACATGAACTGTGGGATTATACGGTGGAAGCTGCTCCCCTTGAAACCAAAACCTTTCTCATGAGTACACAAGCAGCGGAAATTCTCTGTGCAGAAGAAAAAGTGGAAACGGAATTAGCACACAACATAAAAGTAGACATTAGAAGAAAATCAATCCTTGGATCAGTACAGGAGTCATAGTGCAGCAGAGCTTGATTCAGAAAGAAAGATTTGAAACATGAAAAATATACAAAACAGGTAGAAAAAAGCAATAATAGTGAGACAACAGAAGAGGTGTACCCCTCACTGCCTCTCAATGTGATGTGAATGCAATGAATCTTCACTCACACAAAGCACTGGGTCGCAGGGACGTTCTCTGCAACAAGCACTCTGCAGAGGGCATACTCTTTGTGGGAGCAGTGACTGGCCTTCATGCAGAGTCAAAACTCATGAGGCCTACAAAGGGTACACATGAGCAGAACAGTATTCAGTAACAAAGCAAGGCTCCGGACCTTTATCAATAACAGACAAGCCTAAAGGCTTAGGAGTTGAGCACAAATAATGCGACCCAAGTCTGCACAATTAAAGACAAATTGCATCATACGAGTTACATTTAGAGATCCATTTTACCCATGGACAGATCCAAGGTAGAGAGCTTGAGGAGACTCGAAAGACATGCTGGGCTGAGTGGAGAGATTCAAGGGAAGGGATGTCAAGGAGACTCACTGGAGATGCTGGGCTGAGTGGATCAGAGAGATTCAAGGCAGAGACCTCAAGGAGACTGACAGGAGATGCTGGGCTGAGTGGATCAGAGAGATTCAAGGGAGAGGCCTCAAGAAGACTCATAGGAGATGCTGGGCTCAGTGGATCAGAGAGATTCAAGGGAGAGACCTCAAGGAGACTCAGGAGATGCTGGGCTGAGTGGATCAGAGAGATTCAAGGTATAGATCTCAAGGATACTCATAGGAGATGGTGAGCTGAGTGTAGAGATTCAAGGGAGCGGCCTCAAGGAGACTCCTAGGAGATGCTCGGCTGAGTGGAGAGATTCAAGGGAGAGACCTCAAAGAGACTCACCCGAGATGCTGGACTGAGTGGATCAGAGAGATTCAAGGGAGAGACCTCAAGGAGATTCACAGGAGATGCTGGGCTGAGTGGATCAGATAGATTCAAGGGAGAGACCTCAAGGATACTCATAGAAGATGCTGGGCTGAGTGGATCAGAGCTATTCAAGGGAGAGATCTCAAGGAGACTCATAGCAGATGCTGGGCAGAGTCAGAGAGATTCAAGGGAGAGACCTCAAGGAGACTCACAGGAGATGCTGGGTTGAGTCAATCAGAGATATATAAGGGAGAGACCGCAAGGATACTCATAGGAGATGCTGGGCTGAGTGGATCAGAGATTCAAGAGAGAGACCTCAAGGAGACTCATAGGGGATGTTGGGCTGAGTGGATCAGAGAGATTCAAGGGAGAGATCTGGGCAGAGTGGATCAGAAAGATTCAAGCTGGCGCCTCAAGGAGGCTCATAGCAGATGCTGGGCAGAGTCAGCGAGATTCAAGGGAGAGATCTCAAGGAGACTCATAGCAAATGCTGGGCAGAGTCAGAGAGATTCAAGCAGAGGCCTCATGTAGACTGCGTTAGGTATGTTTTTCTAAAGTCCAACTGGGGTTAGGCTTTATAAGACTTATCTCTTGGTATTAGGGACCCAACTCTTAATATAGGCCTGTACTATCCAAGTCGGTAGCATGGCCGAGCAGCCAGGCTCATTTTAGGAGGGAGTTGTGTGAGCTGTAGAGCAATCCAAAGAAATCAGTACATACACAGACCTAAGAAGACTGGGGAGTATAGCTCAGGGGGAACATGCTTGCCTTGGAAGCAAGACGACACAGCAGCACAGGTTTGATCCCCAGGTCCGCTCTTAGAAACCTCTGGGTATTAAGCGCGTTATAAATAACCCATCATATCCTATCAAGAAAACACTCACTTAAAGTTATATTCAAATGACAATGCATTACTTACCGTAAAAGCATTTCTGATGGTTGTATCTGCTTAGATTCACATGCTGTGCATAGGTCCGACATCCAGTGGTCACTGCGGAGTATTGCATTTTGTTTTTCGTAGTCGAAAAGGGGACGTCGGCAAGGCGTGTCTAACACTATCCCTATGGTGACGTGCGTTGTACCCACAACCCCTCACGCGTCAAGGTCCCTCCGTTTGTATTTTTTCTGCCCTGAGGGAGACTTCTATACGTGAGTGAGTACAGAAAAGACAGAGAGAGATGTAGAAAGGTGTCTATGTTCCTTCCATCCGAGCGGGGAGGAAGGGTGGGCACATGTGAATCTAAGGAGATACAGCCATCAGAAATGCTTTTACGGTAAGTAATGCATTGTCTTCTGATGTTTGTTAATCTGCTTAGAATGCATAGACTAGCGAGCAGTACCCGGAGTTGGCGGTGGGTTATGAGAAGGAACAGTAGAGAAAAGATGTCTTAATACTGCCTGTCCCACCTGGGAGTCAGATCTCGAGTGTGCATCTAGACAGTAGTGTTTTGTAAAGGTGTGCACAGAACTCCAGGTAGCCGCTTTGCAGATGGACTCAAGGGGAACATTTGCAATGAATGCTATGGACGCCCCCGTGCCTCGAGTAGAGTGTGCTCTTGGCTTAAAGGGCAGTTCTCTCTTAGCAAGAGTATAGCAGAGAGTGATGCATTGAACAATCCATCTAGAAATAGTGGTCTTTGAAACTGCATCCCCTTCTCTTCCTGCTGCCACCGAGACGAAGAACTGATTAGTCTTCCTCAGTGGTCTGGTTCTTTCCATGTAGAACATGACCGCTCTGCGCACATCTAGTGTGTGCAGAGTTTTTTCTCCCAAGTTGGAAGGATTTTGAAAGAACGTTGGCAGTTCTATAGACTGGTTTACGTGGAATTTCGAGATGAATTTCGGAGCAAACCTTAGGTGCGTGCGTAGAACCACCTTATCTCTGTGAACTGTAACGAAGGGGTCTAGAACAGAAAGAGCCTGTAGTTCACTTACTCTCCTGATGGCGGTGATAGCTATTAGAAAAGCAGTCTTAAGAGTGAGGTGTTTAAGAGATGCTTTGTGCATGGGTTCGAATGGTGAGCCCATGAGTCTGGTAAGTACCACGTTAAGGTCCCATCCGGGAGCTGGGTTAGCTATCGGAGGGTGTATTCTCTTTACTCCCTCCGTGAAGGCCTTTATAACAGGGATCTTCCACCACGACACCTTGAGTTGGGAAGTGGTGTATGCAGAAAGTGCCGCTAGGTGGACTTTAATGGAATTGAACACTAGACCTGAATCCAATAAGTGGGTCAGGTATAGAACAATATGTGTGGGAGAGCAGTCAATCGGGTTGATGCTTTTTCCTCTGCACCAGATGACAAATCTCTTCCACTTGCTAGAATAGCAGTGGCGAGTGTTAGGTTTTCTGGCTTCCCTGAGGATGTCCATGCATCTGTGCGGGAGCTGTAGATGTCCGAATTCTATGATCTCAGGAGCCAAGCTGCTAAGTTCCTGTTCTGGGGGCATGGGTGCAGAGTCCTGCCCTTGTCTTGTGACAGCATGTTGTAAGGGCAGGGGAGTTTCACTGGGGGAGATAGAGACATCTCCATCAAGTGAGCGAACCATGGCTGTCGGGCCCACATTGGGGACACCAGTATCATGGTCACTTGTTCCTGGTGCATCTTGTGCACCACCTTGTTGAGAAGGGGAGTCGGGGGTAAAAGCGTAAACAAATTTCCCTGACCATTGCATCGACAGACCGTTCCCCTTGGATTGGTTCTGGTGGTACCTGGAGGCGTAACTTTGGCATTGTGAGTTCTCCAGGGTTGCGAACAGGTCTATTTCTGGGAATCCCCATTGTGTGAAGACGTCGAAGACTATGTCTTTGTGCAGTCGCCATTCATACTCTTCGGGCAGGGGGAAATCTCTGCTGAGTTTGTCTGCCAGCAGATTGAGTTCCCCTGGTACATGTTGTGACAGTAGGAACATGTTTTGTTTGAGAGCCCACTTCCATATATTTTGGGCCAGTTTGGACAGTCCTGGAGAGTGGGTGCCCCCCTGCTTGTTGATGTAGTACATGGCTGTGGTGCTGTCTGTAAGGACCAACACAGTCTTGCCTTGTAGGTGTTCCTGGAAGGCTTTTAGCGCCTTGAACACAGCTAGTAGCTCCAGTAGATTTATGTGTTTGGATGCTATGTTCGGAGTCCACACTCCGTGAGCAGTCTGATGGGATAGGTGAGCCCCCCATCCTGTGAGGGATGCGTCTGTGGTTAGAGTGGCTTCTGCCGCGAGTGTGGCAAAGGGTTTCCCTCTTTCCAGGTTTTCCTTTGTCCACCACCGTAGCGAGAGAACCAAGGCCTGCGAGACCACCACTAGATCGTCCCATAGTCCGCTGGCCTGACACCACTGGCTGTTGAGCCACTCTTGCATAGGGCGCATGCGCAGGCGCGCGTGAGGTACCAAATAAATACACAACGCCATCATGCCTAGCAAGCGCATTGCTTTGCGTACCGTCACCTCTCGACCGGTCACATATTGAGGGATCTGAAACAGCATGTTTTGGACCCTCTCGTTGGAGGGGAAGACGAGGCCGTCCTTTGTTTGAATTAGAGCCCCTAGGAATTGTTTGATTTGGCTGGGGTCTAGGCTGGACTTCTTTTCGTTGATGGAGAAGCCCAAGTGGAACAAAAGGTCTACAGTCTTTTGGGTATTGGAGAAGCATGTTTCGTAAGAATCCCCTGTTATGAGCCAGTCGTCGAGGTAAGGGTAAACTGGGATGGACAACCTGCGCAGGTGGGCCGCTGCCACTGCCAGTACCTTCGTGAATACCCTTGGTGCCGATGCTATGCCGAAGGGTAGCACTCTGAACTGGTAGTGTTTGCCCTCTATCATGAACCTGAGGTATCTTCTGTGCGCTGGCAACATTAAAATATGAAAGTATGCATCTTTCATGTCCAATGTTGTCATGTAATCTCCCTGTGATAGCAGTGGGATCACTTCCTGTAAGGTCACCATACGAAACTTCTGGGGTTTGATAAACTTGTTTGCTGGGCGCAGATCTAATACAGGGCGCATGGTTAGATCCTTTTTGGGTACAAGGAAGTACACTGAATAAATACCTTCCGTTACCTGAGATAGAGGCACGACCTCTATGGCTCCTTTTTCCAGCAGTTGTTGTACTTCTTGGAGAAGGATGGCAAGGTGTTCCGGTGTCATGCGTCGTCCCCTTGGGGGTCTGTATGTTGGGGAACCGTTGAATTCGTTCCAGTATCCGTGGGCTACGGTGGAAAGTACCCAGCGGTCTGACGTTATTCCCTCCCATGCTGGAAGAAAGGATGTTATCCGGCCCCCGACCGGTGTTGCATGGGAGGGGACGCGTCACTTGGTGTTATTGGGGGCTTGGGAGCCTCTGGGGGTGGACCCCCGACCTCTCCCTTTGCCACGGTGCTGGCCTCTTTGGCTGTACTGCCCACTATTGGTCTGGTAATTGGTGGCAGGGTACTGTTGCTGCTGATTCTGCTGTTGGCGTTGGCCACGAAAAAAGCGTTTGTTGCCATAGCCGCGTCTGGTAGTGGGCTTAGAGATCTGGTCAAGAGTTTTGATAGTATCAAACTCTTTTTTAGCCATCTCCAGAGCCTCATCCACCGCTTTCCCGAAGAGGTTTGAGTCTTCAACAGGTTTATTTATTAAAGACGCCTGTGTCTCCGGTTTGAACCCTGAGTTGCGCAGCCATACATGGCGTTTTAGGAGTATTCCCTGAACCAGGGAAGGTCCCGCTGTCTCTGCAGCATCCAGAGAGTTCTTTACAATACTCTGGTTGACCTGGGTTCCTTCGCCAATAGTTGATAGCAGGCGTGTATGTAGTGGTTCCGGCGCTTCTTCGGCGTCTTTGCGCAGTTTGGCCCACTGCGCGTCTGCGTAGCTAGCTAGCAAAGAATTGTTGTTCGCAATTCTTGCCGAAAAGGCAGCCGAGGATGTGACTCTCTTTGCAAGGGCATATAACCTCTTGCCCTCCTTGTCAGGTGGTGCCTCGCTGGTGGACAGCGGCACCCCTGCCCTCTTCCTTGTATTAGTTACTACAAGGGAATCCGGAATGGAATGTCCCCTGATGTACAGCGGGACTGAGGGTGAAGGAGTGAAAAGTTTTTCAATTCTTGGATTAACTCCTCTGATTAGTGTGAGTGTGGATAGCGAAGGGATGATTCTTCTCTTCACTGAAGCGAGGAGGGGAATGGTCTGGCTGACCGGGGGTTTCTCCTTAATTACTCTTTCCACAAAGACTATTTCAGGAGAGATCTCCCCAGTGTCCAGTTCGAAATGTGCTGCTGCTCTGCGCAACAGGGCATTGAATGTGGGCTGATCGTCAATGGGAGACGTGTTTCTAACATGTGAATTGTCAGGAGGATTTAGGTTCAGGACATCAGTGTCCGAATATACTGATGGGGATTGCCAGGGATGAGAAGGTCCTTCTTCTGGATTTTCTCCGAAGCCTTCTCCTACCATGTCTGGGCTGTCTTCCAGACCTTCCTCCTGGTTCTGTCCCTCTTCATCGTCCACAAATTCATCCTCCTCCTCCAAGTATTGTTCCTCACCAGTGAGGTCATACACATTATGGAAATCTGAGGCTGTGTCCTGCTGGGGATTGAATAGTCTCGGATATTTGGCCCTGGGGTCCTCCTGAGGCCCTTTTCTTGTTCTCTTGGGAGTAGGAGGGTTCTGGGTCTTCATAAACCTCTCCATTCTCTCCATGCAGAGATGGAGCCTTTCCATGGTTTCATGGGGTAGCCCTGAGCGGTCTAGCGGGGGAAAATTAGTGTCGTCTAGCTGAAAACGGCTCGACCTCTCCCATAACGTCGAGGAAAGTGTCCCGTCGCCTTCCGAAAAGCCTTCCGGTGTGCTGGGGGTCCCCCCGACTGAAGGGGGTAGTCCCTGTCTTTCTTCGGGCTTTTTCGGCGTGTCTTTTGACCTTTGCGTAGCGCTCGACGTGTCTTTCGGCGTACGCTTCTGGGCGTCGGCTACAACGATCCTCGCCAAGCTCTCTGCGACTCGTTTGTCAGCGGAGGGCTGTGGTTTCGACGTTACGGGTGTCGATCGTTCTACGGCGGTGTGCGCTCTCTGCTGGTGCGCTCCGGCCGATGGTTTGGGGGGGGCACCCTTATTTGCCGAAAGCCCAGTCGCTGGTCGCGGCTGCGGTTGCGAGAGGGGCTTCGAACCTGAACGGTCCGAGGAGGCCGCCGGTGGAACCTGCGTCTCCTTGGGCGCTGATGCTTTCTTCGTCTTCGACGAAGAAGAGCCATGGGTTGTGTGCTTATGTGTGGTATCGTGTGCGTCAGTGTCGCCGGGGTGTTCATCCCCATAAGCAGGGCGTGAGCCGAGCCCGTCGGGGCCAGGGACAGACGACGAAGAGCGCAAGCGCTCTTTAGAGGGGTCTACGACTTCCGTAGCGGAGGCCGTGTTATCACGTTCCTCGTCACTGTCGGTGGTAGCAGCGGCGGGTGAAGAATCGGCCTTCGACATAGCGTAGGCCGCCCACCTCTTGGCCCTACGGTCTTTTAGAGTCTTTGGCTTAAGAAGCCGACAAGCCGTGCAACCCTCCTCTTTGTGATCGAGGGGCAAGCAGCAGTTACACCGTGAATGCTTGTCCTTCCAAGTAAACTTGCCCTTGCAAAGCGGGCAAAACCTAAAGGGTGTTCTCTCCATAGCCGAGGCAATAAATCGTGATAACGACCCCAAGGGAAAGGAAGGGGAAAAGGAAAGGCATTATCAGAAAAGAACCAGAGATGTCCCACGACCCCACTCTCCCTACTGTATTTGGCCTGCGAGGCCAGGCCTCGTGTTCGGCAACGCCGAAGGATCTCCTCTGCTCGACCCCTCCGTCGAAGATCTTGCTCGGCGGAGACAGTTTCACAACTGCGTCGAGGGAGGGATCGATGTGTTATATATTAAATAGGAAAACGACCAAAGGTCGAGGAGATGAAATCTGCAATGTCTCTCGAGGAGCTCCGCGTAAAGGCGACCAGTAGCTGGGCGGAAAAAAACAATCTGAGGGACCTCGACGCGTGAGGGATTGTGGGTACAACGCACGTCATTATAGGGATAGTATTACAGACACGGCTTGTCGACGTCCCTTTTCGACTACGAAAAACAAAATGCAATACTCTGCAGTGACCACTGGATGTCGGACCTATGCACAGCATGTGAATCTAAGCAGATTAACAAACATCAGAAATGTATTTATATATACACAAGAAAATCTAAAATGCAGCAACTAACAATATAATTGAATTAGAAATTGAATCAATATCAGAAGACCCAATAATGCAGGTGAGTAACTTTTGATTATACTTTTCATATCCAGTACACAGAGTGACATCAGTTATGGTCAGTAAAGCACTTATAAGAATCACCTTTGCAAAATTGAGGTATGTAGGGAAAAGGTTAGACAGAACAGCTAGCAACTGTTAAATAACAAGTACACTCTCCCAGAGAGATGTGGGCAGTATTTCTGTTAACTATGAAAGTATTCACAATTAAAGTTAATGGAGAAACCAGCATTACCAAAGCCAGTAGAATCAATATGATCAACCTTTGGGAAACCAAAAAAGCCCAAGTCAAATGGACAGCACCAGTTCTGATGAACATCTACAGAGGAAAGTTATGTAACCAGTCAGATGGTCAAGTAGGGCCTGCACAGTGGAGTTGAGGTCAACTCCCTAGTGAAGAAAACAGTGCTCCAAAGCAAAGGAGCACCGCAAATCGCCTATGGTAAGTACAACCCAAGCCCCACAGTAACTTAAGAGTGAAGATGAAAATATAGCTGGTCCTCTTCTAGGTGCAACGATGCAGACCCCGATGCCTGCTCCTTGGTCGTGGTGATAAAAAGGGGGACCTGTGACGTCTTCTGCAGCAGCACTCGGGAGAAGGGGACGGCAGGAAAGGATTCAGCTCACTCCAGCGGCTCTTTGTGGTTTTGGTGCCAAGAAGAAACTAATATCGCTGGTTGGATTCCCTTCAATTACTTGGCCCTGAACTCTTGTGAGGAGACTTTTGGTGAAGAATTCCTGCTTATGGAGGTCCACACGGATGCCTGCAAAGTTCCAGCCGGATTCGATTTTCGGAAGACGATGCATTTGATAATGGTCCAGGTACCGCGGGTATTTGTGTTCTGCCAGCCTAAGGGAGGAGCAGCCACCCAGTTAGAACTGGTTTCAGCCAGGCACACATACAGACAAAGGACAGTGAAGTGTTGTGCTTCTCCCTCGCTCCGTGCCATCCCAGACACACTGGAGACAGGGCGGGCTTCAGGGTTGTAGCCCGCCAAAGGCAAAACTCACAAAGGACTATATCTACTGAAAACAATAGAAGAAAAGCCCAGAAGGAACCGAAACGGAAAATGGTGAAAAAAAAGAAGACGGGACATTTTGAGAAAATGGTTCCCCATGGGTGCTGCACTGCAGCTGAGAAATCAGCCCGATAGCAACCTGCACAAAAGGTAGTAAAAAGAAACCACTGCCACCAGCCATTTGAGTTAGTCAGTGTAACAAAAAGTTACACAAGGATTGGGAGAAGGAGTTACAATTTAACCCTCCAGCACTCCACATAAGGTGGTGTGTGCTGGACCCACAAAAGAAAAGGTAAGTAAGATAGAAGTGATCTTATTGTTCTTGGGAACTGTAGTTCTCTTAATTTATTACATTTTCTTGTGAGAAGTCCGAGGGACTTCTCAGGGACACTGCACGGGGGGTGTGGGTGCTATTACCTCCGGGTCTGGTGTGCGTAATAAGTGAATAAACAAACTAAGCAAAAAGCAGATACCTGTAGTAAACATATGGAGTTTACCAGACTCCATAAAACAGTAGAAATAATAATACCAGTCAGAGAAAAAGAATGAGTGAGAGGCAATAAGTTCCACTCAGCCAGGAGATTAAAATTAAAAAAAGTCCAGAGTCCAGCAAAAGTGCTGGGGGTCTCTCAGGTTAAAGGGAATTGGCACAGAAACTGAACATTCTCCATAACAGACTCCCATCAGATTATGAGATTCAAGGAACCCTGCTTAAAAAACAAACCTTAGACCCCCTCCATCCCCACCAACTATAGGCCCATCACTACTGTCCCTTTCCTCCTGAAGATAATTGACACAGTGGCCTATCTCTAAATCCAAAAATACCTAGAGACCAACCAACTCCTCGGCACTCGTCAATCGGGCTTCAGACTGCAACACGGCACTGAGACCGCCCTTATAGATCTCAAAGCCCAAATTGACGAGCTCAACGATAAAGGAAACACAGCTATGCTACTCCTCCTTGATCTGTCGGCAGCTTTTGACCTAGTGGACCACGCAGTACTCCGCAAACACCTAGCGTCAGCCACCCACTTCTCAAGTGAAGCCATAGCCTGGATCCAATCCTTTCTCGACAACAGAAGCATGCAAGTCTTCTCCACCTTAGACTCTGCAGACCCTAGCCAGACAACATGTGGAGTCCCACAGGGCTCTTGTGTCTTGCCAACGATGTAGAATATATTTACTAAACCTCTATGCGACACATTAACTGGGTGTCACCTACACAAATTATGCAGATGACACCCAGATCCTCATCCCCCTTTTGGGCAATTTCACTACGGATACAGCTTTAGTAAACAAAATGTACACCCTCATTCAGGCATGGATGGCAATCCATGGCCTCTGCCTGAATGATGAAAAAACAGAGATCCTCATTCTAGGCTCACCCAACAACCTAAAAAAACTTGATTCCAACTACAGCTCCTTCAATATCGATGGCAATATAATCACCGTCGCCAAAGAGGTGAAAACCCTCGGTTTCTATTTGGACTCCACTTTGTCCCTAAGGAAACAAGTGAACTCCCTGGCCTCATCCAGAGCCTATACCGGTAAATTTATTAAAGCATGCAGACCCTTCCTCTCAACAGCTAGCTGCATTATCCTAGCCAATGCGCTAATCCTCTCAAAACTGGATTACTGCAATGCACTTTATGCAGGCACAAATAAATACATCATCAATAAACTTCAAACCCTACAAAACAACGCGCTCAGAACGGCCCTGAACCTCCCAGCTAGAAACGATAGGCTCACCTTCAAAATTGTCACACTAACATTCAAATGTCTGAACAATGCAGCCCCCCCCCCCATACCTTAGGGATAAAATAATAAGAAAATACACTGCACAACCAACCAGAACAGCCAACTCTTTCTGCCTCCAAACCCCTAGATTCTGATTAAAAAAAACAGGAGGTAATTGCTTCCCTGTGCAAGCAGCCCAGTACTGGAACGCCCTACCAGTTGAACTAAGAAGGGACCAGCCCTACAACAGCTTCAGGCACCACCCCCGCACCTGGCTTCGACGCAATGGCCTCTGAAACCGGTGACCCTGAGCATTGTGACCTGATGAGACACATACCCCTCCACTCTTACATGTAAAATCTACATAATGTATTTACTGTATATAATTTGTTACCTTTCCACCCTTACATGTAAAGAATGTACATAATGTAATTACTGTATACAATTTATGTTACCAACAACCTGTAATATGCAACCTATAACCAAGTTCTAAGCATTCTTGTTATTCTGTGCGCCCAGCTACCCAAGGGCTTTCGGGCGCCCTATAAATAAACAAACAAATAAACAAGGACAACACCTCAAGGAGACTCGAAGCCAATGCTAGTGCAAGTCATGGAGACTCAAGGCAGAGACCTCAAGGAGGCTCCCAGAAGATGGTGGGCAAGTGAGGGAGACTCAAGCAGAGACCTCTAGGAGGCTCCCGGCAGATGCTGGGCAAGTGAGGGAGACTCAAGCAGAGACCTAAAGGAGGCCATAAATAGTTATTTAATTAACATCAAATTTTAAATAAGCATACTTTAAAAAGGCAATTCTTGTAACCATGTAGAACAAGTTACTTTCTTACCTGGTAACGTTCTTTCGATGGGATGGTCCGACGACGTATTCCATATCTATGACATGTAATCACCACAGCTGTGCTGCTTCGGAAACTTTTTTCGGCGTCTGCGTCCTGCGTCAATGACGTCGATGCGCCGTTGTCGAGAGCCTCCTCCGACATCCGACGTCATCCGATGTGATAAGTAGGACGCACGACACCCGTAGCCTCAGTTGTAGTTTTTTCCCCCCAGAACGTGTGACACTAGTCAACTGCCAGTCAGACACACAGCCTTGCGGAACGTAAGCTGCAATCGCAAAAGAAATTCTGCAGCGGGGAAGGCAGGGCGGGAGCGATATGGAATACATCGTCGGACCATCCCATCGAAAGAACGTTACCAGGTAAGAAAGTAACTTGTTCTTCGAGGGGATTGGGTCCTCCGACGTATTCCATATCTATGACAGACTCCCAAAGCAGTACCAGAGCAAGGAGGAGGGAAAGAATTTAGAATCAAAATTTAGAATAGCCAATCAAATAGCAGAGCAAAGGACCGCCTTGCCAAAGGCCAGATCCTGTGCTCGGATGGAATTGAGGGAATAGTGACGTACAAATGTATGTACTGAAGCCCAGGTGGCTGCATCACAGATGTTGCGAATCGGACGGAACACCCCTCTGCAGGGCAGTAGACGCAGCCATAGCCCTGGTAGAATGGGCCCGCGAGCCAGCCGGTGGGTCCTTACCCGCCAAGCGGTAGCACTCCGAGATGGCCAAAATAATCCAGCGAGACAAAGTCTGTTTCGTCACAGCTTGCCCCAAACGCTTTCCAGCGTAACCAATAAAGAGTTGATCGTCCACTCTGACCCGGGACATGCGTGAAACATAAAAGCTTAAAGCTCTCCTAGGATCAAGCCTATGGAGCCTCTCCTCTTCCTTACCAGGATGCGGAGGAGGATAGAATGCCGGAAGAACAACCTTCTGGGCCATATGAAATTCCGTCACTACCTTCGGAAGAAAAGAAGGACGAACTCTAAGGACAACCCTGTCCTTGTGAAATACAGTGAAGGGTGGCTTAACTGAAAGTGCCTGTAACTCACTCACTCTGCGAGCGGAAGTAACCGCAACTAAAAACACAGTTTTCAGAGTTAACAGCCTCAAAGGACAAGAATGTAAAGGCTCAAACGGAGCACCCATAAGAAACTTAAGAACAAGGTTTAAATCCCAACCGGGCACCAGGAAAGGTGACAAAGGGAACACATTAGTGAGCCCTTTCAGAAACTGTGAAATTAAAGGGATTTTAAAGTAAGAACACTCTTCAGACGAGCGCTTAAAGATGGACAGCGCCGCCAGGTAACCTTTAATGGTACCCACATGCAAGCCCCTGTGGGCCAAAGAAAGTAAAAAGGACAGAACCATGGGGATGTCACATGCAAAAGGATCCACATTCTGAACTCTGCACCAGTCGCTGAACTTACGCCAACGGCAACGGTACAGAGACTTTGTTGCTGGCCTTCGGGCCGAAAGCAACACCTCCATCACGTCTTCAGGGAGGTCCCAATCCCTACACCTCAACCTTTCAGAAGCCAAGCGTGAAGGTTGAGGGATCTGACCTCTGGATGGAGAACCTGACCCCCCTCCCGTGAGAGCAGATCGTCTCGGTAGGGAAGACGACACGGAGGGCAGATGGACAAGTCGAGAAGGTCCGGGTACCACGTCCTCCGAGCCCACGCCGGAGCAATGAGGATCATCCGGGAACCGAACTTCCGTAACCTCCGCAGCACTTGCGGGATGACGGGGACTGGAGGAAACGCGTACAGCAGCGGGAATGACCACTCCACCACGAACGCGTCTCCTAAGGCTCCTTTTGGAGGAAATTCCCGCGAGCAAAACCTTTCGCACTTCCGGTTGACACTGGAGGCGAAGAGATCCACTTGAGGGGTCCCCCAAAGGGCGAAGATCTCCAGGAGAATCTCCTGAGCCAACTCCCACTCGTGAGAGATCGTGCTCTGCCTGCTCAGAGCGTCCGCCGTCACGTTTTCGTCTCCGGCCAGATGAACTGCCGAGATCGAAACTTCCTGCTGGATGGCCCAGAACTCGAGCTGCATCGCCTCCCTGCACAGAGGAAGTGACCCTGCCCCCCCCTTTTTGTTGAGGTAGTGCATGGCCACTGTGTTGTCCGTCAGGATCAGGACACTCTTTCCTCGCACAGTCGGCAGAAAAGCCTTCAGGGCTAGCCTGACGGCCCTCAGCTCCAACAGATTGATATGGAGTCTGGACTCCGACGGAGACGAGGGATGCATCCGTCACGATCGTCACCTCCGGCCAGGGAAGCCAAAATGGAGCCCCCTTCATCAAGTTGCCTTTGACGGCCCACCACAGAAGGTCCCGGGCGACCGAGGGCGGCACCTGAACCGGGTCCGACATCCTGCCGGAGGACTGCAACCATTGCGTCTTGAGCGCCCACTGCAAAGATCTCATCCGCAGGCGAGCCTCTGGCACCAGAAGAATGCAGGATGCTATGAGGCCGAGCAACCTCAAGAACTGGAACGCTGAGAGCGTCTGGGCATGCTGAAACTTGTGCACCATCTGCTGAATGTTAAGAGCCCTCACCTGGGAAGGAAAACACTGCCCCAGGGAAGTGTCGAGCACTGCTCCGATGTACTGGAGCCGCTGTGTTGGCGTCAAATGGGACTTCTTTAAATTGAGGGAGAAGCCCAGCCTGTGAAGGGAGTGGCAGGTGACGGACTGATGATCCAGGACTTGCTCGGGAGAGCTCCCCCTGATATACCAATCGTCCAGGTAGGGGTAGACGTGAATCCCCTCTTGCCTGAGATGCGCTGCCACCACCACCATGAGCTTGGTGAAAACCCTTGGGGCGGAGGTCAATCTGAACGGCAGGACCCGAAACTGAAAGTGCGAGTCGCCAACCGCGAACCTCAGGTACTTCTTGTGCTTGGGATGGATCGGCACATGGAAGTAAGCATCCTTGAGGTCGACTGACACCAACCAGTCCTGAAGCTGAAGGGCCTGGAGGATTTGAGAGAGAGTAACCATCTTGAACTTGTCCTTCCTGAGGAGTTTGTTCAAACCGCGCAAGTCCATGATGGGTCTCAATCCCCCGTCTTTCTTCGAAATCAAAAAATAAGGGGAATACCATCCCTTGTTCCTCTCCGCTACAGGCACCAGTTCTATGGCGCCTTTCTCCAACAGGGCTTGAATTTCCTGCGCAAGGAGCGGATCCGGACTCTGCAAAGAGAGGTTCCCCGGTGGATTGTCGCGAGGCCTGTGCCGAAAGGGAAGACAGTAGCCGTGGGTTATGATCTCCAGAACCCACACATCTGAAGTAATGGCTTGCCACTCTACAAGATGCTGCGCCAGCCTTCCCCCAACCGGCGAACCATGGGACATGGCCTCATGACTGAATGGGAGCGGCTGCGGCGTTACCTGAGGGCAAAGAGGCAACTGCCCGAGCGGCCTTGGCACAACGGGTACCCTGTCGTCCACCTCTGGTACCCCTGCGTTGGCCTCTTTGACTGCAAGCTCCTCTCATTTTACTGAAGGAGTAATAGCGAAAGGAACCACCCCTCCACTGCTGTCCCCTAGGACGAAAAGGCGGAGGTTGGCGAACTGCAGCGCCCAACGACTTCGCTGCAGCTTTTGAGGTCTGCAACCTCTCAAGGCTCTCGTCAGCCTTGCTGCCAAAAAGGTGTTCACCGTCAAAGGGCATGTTGAGGATCCGGGACTGCACATCAGGAGCAAACCCTGACTTCCGCAACCAGGCAAACCTGCGTATTACGGTGCTCGCCGCCATAGACCTACTGACGCATTCAGCTAAGTTCAAACCCGACTGAACGGACTCACACATGGCATCCTTACCATCCTGGACCATAGCAAGGAAACCATCCCGTTCGTCCCCTTCAGGAATATGTTCAGCCGCTAATGCAACACAGTTCCACAGAGTGTGTGTGAAACGAGACAAGGCACAAATGGAGTTGGCCGCCTGAAGCGCCATACCACCAGAAGAAAACACTTTCTTCGCCCAGCCATCAAAACGTTTGTCGTCCCTATCAGGAGGGATGGTAGGGTACGACGCCTGCTTTGCCGGGGTCGTGGCCGCCTGCACCACCAAACTCTCTGGAGTGGGGTGCCTGGTCAAGTAGCAGGGGTCGCTACTGGCTGGACGGTATTTTCGCGACAAGGATCTGCCCACCGCCGGGAGACACTCCGGAGCAGTCCAAGCCGCCGCCAGCCTTCTCTATAAAGCCATATGGAACGGCAGTACCGGATCAGTTGGGGGACCAACATCAAGGTTGTCCGTCAGATCATCCTGCACAAACTCCCCTGGGGGAGCAGACCATCCCAAGTACTCAGAAACCCTAGCCATAAGGCGCTGGTACGAGGAATCGGCATGAAAGCCAGGCTCAGGCCTACAAAACTCCACCTCCGGAGAGGTGTCCAGTCCACTGGCATCATGCAGTGACTGTCTCAAATCGTCAAACTGACTATGGCCCGAGACAATTTCATCTGGAACCTGACTAGGAACCAGGCCATCGGAATCCTCATCCGCCTCTGAAATATAGTCCAGGTGGCGAAAAGAAGGCACCCGAGAGTGCTTGCTCTTAGCCAGAGCCTTCCTAGGGGGTTCTCCCGTGCCACGGGGTACCTCCGACACAAAAGGCGTCGATGGCGTCGAGCGAATCGGCGCCGGCGTCGAGAGAACCGGCATCGGCGCCGAGAGGATCGGCGTCGAGGAAATCGGCGTCGACGTCAGATGCAGCACCTCCAGCATCGGCGGCGTCGACACAGCCGTCGAAGCCGGAGCCCCGAGCGTGTCCCTCGATGACCTGAGCGTCGACGGCTTTGCCGACTTCCTCGGAGCCGGAGCCTCGAGAAAGCCTGTCGACGCCCTCAACGCCTCAGACGTCGATGTCTTCCTCGAAGACCTCACAGGTGCATGCGGTCTCGAACGCGTCGAGGACCGGGACCTGGAACGGGTACGTCGAGAACGAGTCTCCTTGTCCGAACGGGACCTCTCCCGTGACTCGTGGCGACCACTCTTGCGAGCGGTGTCTCTCGACCTCTCACGACCGACCCCACTCGGGGGCGCGGACGGCTTAGTACCCTGCGACTCAAGAATCGCCAGCATTTTCTTCCCGAAGGAAGCCCATTCCTCCGGCGTCGCACGGCTGGTGGGGTAAGCGACGTGCCAGGCAGAGTCCTCCGAAGAGGACCTGGAAGACGACCGGTGTCGGCGCTTCCGAGAATGCCTCGAAGAGGCTGAGGAGTGGCGAGACCGACTCCTAGAAGGAGACCCACGAGACTTCCGACGATGACGCGGAGAGTCACCCCTCGAATCATACGTCGAAAGCCCCGCAGACTTCGACTTTCTGGGCTTGGACACCCGACCTACCGACAACAACTTCTTACGTTCGCGTAAGGCTTTGGACGTGAGCGACTGGCAGTCGATACAGTCATCCGTGTCGTGGGCATCCCCGAGGCACCAGAGGCAGGCATAGTGCGAGTCCGTCACCGACATCTTGGACCCACACTCCCCGCACTTCTTGAAACCCGGACGCGGGGTCGAAGACGAAGTAGAAGACATCTTCATACGAAGGATTTTCACAAAACGAACAGGTTCGAAGAACCGAGAAGAACAGAACTCCAAAGAGTCAAGGCATTAACCGAGATTCACGGAGCAACACGTTCGCGGAAAAAACGGAACTGAGGCTACAGGCGTTGTGCGTCCTACTTATCACATCGGATGACGTCGGAGGAGGCCCTCGATGACGGCGCATCGACGTCATCAACGCAGGACGCAGACGCCGAAAAAAGTTTCCGAAGCAGCACAGCTGTGGTGATTACATGTCATAGATATGGAATACGTCGGAGGACCCAATCCCCTCGAAAATATACTTTAAAATCAATTCTCAGAATAAGTTAGTGGATACTCTTTGGATATGCTCCTTACACAATTCCTACACCTTGAGGTGACTTCATGCACAAGGACAGTAATGGCATTTATATACCACACTAGATATACTTTGCAGATTCTGTGGTTGCGTAAAGGAAAGAAGGTTTAAGGAAGGAAAAAGGTTAAACAGGTTCTCAGTAGATGTGAGGACAACTAAACCTTCCAATGAAATCTAGATACGCCTTTCCCAGCAATATCAGTCTAAAATAACTTACCACCTATGAGGGACAAACGACATCAAAGTCAATGGACTAGAAGAGTCTGCAGGGAGCCAACACAGCCAATGTCAATTGGAACACAGTCTATGGAGCTGTGGCACTTCTTAGATCAAGTATTGCACAAAGTTAGAATGTTCTTTTTAAGAAAATCACTTGTAGGGTCACAAGCTGTAAAGCCTATGAAAAGCAGAGTCGGAATCAACTCTAAGGGTAAGCCAATGCAAGTCTCAACTGAGAAAAGCACAGTTCAAAGACACTGAGGTAAGTATCCCAAGTCTAAACAGTACCTCTGGTTTGAAGAAGAGTGGTCCAGCTGAATTATGTCCTGTTGCAGCGATGCAGACCCTGGGTTCCTGAGCCCCAGCGTTCCACAGTCTCAGTCCTGGGGACAAGATGGAAGACATCTGGAGGGTTCCAGCGGCGGCAATTTGGAGGTCGTCAGCAGCTATGGGCTCTTTTCGGATCAGCAACACTTTACGCGGTTTCAGCTCTTGGTAAACACCACTGTCGCAGTTCTTGGATACCGGTTGAGCTTCCTTCACTCCTTGGGTCCTGCACTCTACTGAGGGGACTCAAGTTCTGGTTGTCCTCCTTCTGGACGGTCCCTTAAGAGACTCCTGGAGCTTCTGGACGGATTTCAGACATTGCACTAGACTACAGATTTTGCGTCCCTTGGCACTCGGTTCTTGCAGCAGCGAAGAAGTACAGCCAATTAGGGAAAATGGTCCAGCAGAGTTCGTCTCAGCGTTAGTTGGTCCCACTAACCCAAGGGAAGAAGTTGTTCCTTCCGGAGATTCTCTGTCGAATGGAAAAAGGAGTTTCAGCACAGCAGCAGGGCTTCACCGGGCAACGCAAAGGTCCAGGAGGATGCAGCAAGCTTCGTTCAGTTTCGTCGTTGCGTGTTTCTCCCATTGGTCGACTCTGCCTCTAGTCCCAAAACCCTTGCCTTTTAAGCAGGTTTCTTCCATTCATGCACAGCCTAGGCTGTCAATCACATATCAGGGTGGCTGTCTGGCAAGGACAGCAAGCCAGCCAGCCAATCAGGACTGGTTGCATTCAGGCATTCCTAGAGACAAGGGACGAGGGAGTTTCGGGAACCTCTGTCCCATCCTGTCCTTCCAGACATCCTGGAGCTAGAGGCGGGTTTCAGGCCTGAAGCCCGCCAAAGGCAAAACTAACAAAGGGCTCAAACCAGGCTCAACGCACAGAGTAAAACCCAAGAAAGACATCACAAACAGAAAATGGCATAAAAAGAAGAAAGTGGCCATGTTGACAATACTGCAGCTGAGGGTTCAGCCTGCGGTAGAAAAGCACTATGGTAGGAAAATTAAACCACTGCCACCAGCCATTTAAAATAGTGAGGGAAACAAATTATTTTACATGATTAGGTACTAAGTAGCCCCTCCCAGCACTCCACATATGATGGTGTGCTGGGCCTACAAAGAGGAAAGTTAAGTAAAGTCAATTTTGCTAGACTATTCTTGGGAACAGTACTTCACACAAGAAAAGGTATTTAAACCTTAAGAGAAATCTAAAGGATTTCTCTGGGACACTGCACTGAAGATGCTGTGTGTCACCATACAAAAAGTAGATGCCTATGGAGTTTGTCAGACTCCAAAAACAGTGGAAACACATAATCCAAATGAGGTTAAAACCCATAAGTACGAAAAAGGTCTCGCTCACTCCAGGGTTAAAAATAAAAAAAGTCCTGAAGTCCAGCAAAAGATCTGGGGATCTCTAAGGTGGGAGGAATGAAGCACTAGAAAATGAAAATTCTCCCTAACAAAGACGAGGTGTCTTAGCGTGTAGGCTTCAGTAGTAAAGGCAAGTGTGGTGTTTCAGGTCACCAACTGGTCATTTATTCTCCTACATTAAAGAGTGTGTGCCAATTTATACAGCCAAAATGAAACTTACCAAAGGCCACTGCTACTAAGAATAGAGCCAGTTTCATCTCACTGGAGAAGCTACTGGAGCACCAGTCTATATGATGGAGGGATATTTAGGCGCTGATGTCTGCAAAGAGAGTGCTGAGCAACCATTAGCCCAGTTCTGCATTCCAGCTTGTTCACAACTACATATTTGTGCTATCCGGCAGCCACGTGCATTTCATGGTGTATAGCATCGACTCTCATATTGTGGCGACTTGCAACTACCTGCCTATTGTGGTAACCTGCACCCAGTCACATAGTGTTATGCTCTGCGCAACGCACATACTGTCACACTACACCTACTCACATAATGTGATGTTCAACACTGACCTCCGCACTGTAGTGTCATGCCCCCCCCACACGTTGTCCCCACAACCCATTCACATACTGCTGTGTCTACTCACTTCTACATAGATGTTCAAGACACTTACCGACAGTCATAGGAACGATGTCGGAGCGCAAAAGGAAGCGGATCCTGCCTGCGGGCTTGTTCCCGATCTTGACATCCATGTACACCTGAGGGTTCGCTCTTGTCTTCTTAGCCGGAGGCTCTCCCTGAAAGAGAACAAAGCAAGCATTTCTTATAGCCAGTACTACTTAAAGATCGAAGAAGTCCTATACAGCTCGGCGCAAACATAAGTCAACGGCCACCTGAAGATCGAGATCGTCCCTGCCATATGACCCCGAGTCCTATTCGTCAGCCAGATTCCACCTCTGCAGCAAGGATCTGCCCTTAAGAGTCCATCTGCCTCAGATACCGATGAGCTTCTTGAAGGCGTTCCTGTAACAAGACTTCACCCAAGCCGCCAGGCTCCTCCGCCCTCATGTGTCCACCTACTTCCAACAACTCATGAACCAGTAGGTCTGTAAGCCTGAACATAGAAGCACAGATGACTAGGGAGAGACAATGCTCCTCAGTGCCCACACAAGTAAGCACTGAGTGACGGTACTGAAAGGCAACCTAGATGTTAGGCAAAGTTTGCATGCAGTACCCTCTGGGAACACTACAAGCAACCCTGACATCCTGGCAATAGGAAACCAACCTTTGGTATAAGTCTTTACTACACAGGGTGGTAGCGTGTTGAGCAGCCAGGCTTATCTCAAGAGGGGTCAATGTGAGCTGTAGGGGAGTTACTCAGAGATTCACAGTGACACGTATTCAAATAAACTCTTACACTCAAGGTTTCTTGATTAAACACTTACTAATTTATTTATCAGGTCAGTTAGAGTAAGCCTTCTTCAGAAGGGAGCAATATAAAACAACACACAAATATACATCAAAATACACACTCTTAACTTTCTAAATCAGTAAGTACCCTTTTGGGATGGGAGAGGACAGAAGAGTCATTCAGGGAGCCAGGCTAGCCAATGTTAAGTTAGCAAAAGTCAAGGTGAACTGAAGCACTTCTTGCAGGTAAGTAAAAGTCTTGCACAATGTTTTAGAAGTAGGGCCACAGGCTGATTAGGCTTGTGAGGTAAAGAAGATGTTGGCAACTCTACAGTTGCAACCAAGACATGTCTCCAACAAGGACAAGCAAGGTGGCATATAACAAGAGGTAAGTTCTCTCAGACGTTACAGTACCTTTAGGTTGAAGAAAAGTGTAGCAGATGGCTTCTGTTCCTGTACAGTTCTGCAGATCCTACTATTCCTGTGGTTCAGTGGTGGGGACAAGAGGGAGGACTTCTAGGTGCTCCTGCACTGCAATGGGAGAGTCACCGAAAGCAAACCGGCAATCTTCAAATAAGTGGCACTTTGGTGTTTCAGCTCCGCGCGTCTACCACAAATAGCAACATTGCGGTTTCTGGTCGTCGAGATGGGTTTTCCTTGCATCTGGGGCCCTGCACTCTGTTGAGGGGCGGTGGGGGGGGGGCAATCATGCTCGGTCAGTCCAGCTTCCTGGAAGTACGGAGGATCCTCCTGGAGCTCTTAGCCAGCTTTAAAGCAACACACCCGATCTGGTGTTCCTCTCCCTGGCTATTCGGTTCCAGCAGCAACTGCAGTGGTAATTCAACCAGCTCCGAGAGGATGTCCAGATGACTTACTTTGGAGTTGATTGGTCCCACCAACTCAAAGGGAGAAGTTGTCCTTGTAGGGGCTTTTATGTCGATACGAATTTGGACTTTCAGCACAGCAGCAGGGCTTCACTGGGAAAACCAGCGGTCCAGGAGTTGCAGCAGGCATCCTCTTCAAGTTCTTCGGATTCCTTCGTCCAGTGGTCGACTCTGCCTTCCAAGCCAAAAAGCCTCGCCTTTTATGCAGGTTTCTCCCATTCATTTCAGCCCAGCTGTCAGTCACCCAGGTTAAAAATTCAAGTCCTCAAAATCCAGCAAAGTTGCTGGGGGTCTCCAAGGTAGAGAGGAATTAGCACATTTCTGAGAATTCTCCCTAACACATGCACAGCCTAGGCTGTCAATCACACAACAGGGTGGCTGTCTTGAAAGGACAGCAGCCAGCCAATCAGGACTGGTTGCATTCAGGCACTACTAAGGACAGGGGAGTTTCGGGAACCTCCCTCATATCCTGCCTTTCCAGACACACTGGAACCAGAGGGGGCTTCTCTGCGACAATCCACATTCCTCCAGGGGTTTGGAAGTTGCTGGAAGATTCTGGGAGGCTGGCTTGCCCCAATTGGACAGCCACCTCTAGGTTTGAATGTTACAGAGTATCCTTACTGGAGGGCAGGGGTCGCAGCAGCCCCTTTTCTGGATGTAAGGAGATGAGCTGGACCAAGGAACGAGGTCGAACACTGGAACTGACAAGATCCAAAGAAGATGACCGAGGGATGCCAGAGAACTGCTGCAGTGACCAGTACTGGCCCAGTAAGAACCCACACACTGCCAACCTCAACCTTGTACTCGATAGGAAAGACCTCTGCGAGATGCCTTCCTCCCTATGACTGGTGAGACCTGTCCTGCTCGGCTTTTTCAATCTGTTTTTCTATCACTGGAGCGTTAACTGCAAGGCCCGAAACCAGACCTCCACTGATTCAAGGACTTCCGGCTGGCCAAACAGCTGGTACTCATCATGGGAATCTTCAAGGCTCTGCTGGAACACACCATGAGACGTTCTTGCAGGATGACCAAAGTTCGTTCGCCGGTTGCCTCCTGACCCTATACAGATGACCCTGCACAGTGACAACAACGCTGAGTCTGCTGATGAGCAGATGTGAAACCAGAGGTTGTCCCGGATTGGAAAACTACTGGCTGTTGGAATGCGGCAGATACTCATCATTGATGGTCAAGTGATCACAGTTCAAGAGTGTTTAATGAACATTTCTCAGGATTGTGGAAAACGCTTATCTAACCGTAAATCTATGATGAGAGCAAGCTACGACCATCAAATGATGCTAATACAGTCCGTGTGAAGACTAGTCAAAGAAAAAGGGTCAATACTAAAAATAACTATTGCCAATCCTTACTACTAGGCTACAAAATAGTGTGGGATAATGTTCACAAAAAGAATGAAGAGTTCACAAAATGATAAGTTAGGATGTGTAGGCCGGGGCTTCCTTTCACCAGGTTTTTAGCACGGGACAAAGCAGGACTTGCGCACAGCACAGTCCTGGGCTTCTACGGCATGGGTTGATATTCCCGTCGGGCGATTTACTCTTCACCCTGGATCCCCCTCTTCCGGGCTCAGATTCCCCAACATTACCAATTAGTCCCCCTCAGCCCGTCTCAGACCAATTTGTTCACAATTAATCCCCCTGTTCCTGCTCAGACCAATTTCAACAACAGTATCTTCCTGGGTGATCTTTGCTATTCACCCCTGCATCCCCCTCTGCTGGGCTTAGATCCCCTTTTACACAATCAGCCCCCCTCTTCCGAGCTCAGACCAACTTCAACACGTAGGCGATCGAAGACTTTAGAATGTGCATGGGATTCCACTCAACACGATGCAGGACCACCAAGATTCATCGTTTTAGTAATCTTTTACACGTTCTGGGGTACCAAAACCGAGACCTTCGAGTGAGCACCCGTGTGGCGCCGGACCTCTCTTCTGGTACTGTTCTTGGTTTCTTAAAGTTCAAATCGTACACAAGTTCTTTGCTCATACAATGTCGCTGCTTGCAACCTTGAGCATCACACAGCCTGTCTTGCTATCAGCTTCTCCCGACTCACCGGCTGTTCTGAGCTCGTTGTCTTCATTTTGTTGTCGAAGTCAAGAACAGTACCACAGTGGCAATAACTTCACCCCGCCTTGGCCATCAATGCGTAAGTGCCCCGTGTACCTTCGACAAACGCTGAATTTTCGTCAACTGGTATTCCTGGTCTTATGTTTTTTTTCCTTGAGGTTTCCAGAAAGTTAAAATCCTTTCTTGAAAAGGTTAAGGGCGATTCCCTCCTTGTCGTCCGCTCTTGTTTTAGCCGCCTTTCTCATCTATTTAAACTGCCATCCGGGAATAGCTTCTTCCTCGTGCATTTGTCCTCGCTCAGACAGTGCTTTCGTGCTCTGTCTTTTATCCATGTGAGGAAGTGTGATGGAAATCTGTTGTGTGTAATTGGCAGTAATTGACCGACTCTACCTGACCCTTGTGTTGGGACATGTCAGGTCCCTACAGGCTCTAGTGTTAGTCAGTTGTTGCTCAAGATTAACTGCCTGTGAGAAAGTGTTTGTGTTGCAAAAAGGGGTGGTTGAGTTTCTAGATATCCTATCTGGTAGGATGGGATAAAGGGTGTTATAAGGAAGGGGATACCGTGTCCCACCCATCAGTGTCCCACTTCCAATCCCGAGGACCCCCCCAATCGGGTGATCTTCCCGCACAGGTCGACCCCCAGGAGCTGGTTCCAATACGATGGCTGTGTCCTGGCTGCATGAACGGAAGATCCCTGGGGACTAGCAAGTGAGACACCTTCCGTGGGCCTGTACTTGCTTCCAGCTCCAAATGTGGATAAAATGAGGACTCCTGCAGATCTATGTTGAGGCCAGGACTCCTGCAAAGAAAACCAGTCCACTGATGACTTGAGGATGACATCTGCAGTGAATCAGCATCCACTCCAGTGATTGGCCTGGTGAAGCGCTGTCCTCTGCCTCATCTCCAAAGACTCTTGTTGGTGCTACAGACTAGTGGGACCAATAAGTCTCAATGCCTACTCGAGGTTGCATGCACAAAGAGCCATCAAAAGTGTCCCTGGACTGCCTGGTGGACTGTCCAGCTCCCTCGTGGGCAACTTTGCTGTGGCCCGTGCCATTCCGTGTTAAGCTTCGGAACTTCAGTGGTCGCCAGCTTGTGCCATAACTCGCCTTGTCCTGAAATGTTAGATTCAAAGAAGGCAGAGTTGGAGCTGGTTCTGTGACTGCGCCTGTAAGATCGCCTGTCGCCACCTGCAAGAGGTCACCGGAACTCATCATCATCCATCCACTGAAGTGTCCCGAAGTGGTCTACTTCTCAACAGCCTATATTCTTCATCGTTCTGGTGCTGCACCTTGCAGTTGGACCAGACTGAAAGAAGCACGCAAACCTGCAAACCCTGGCCAGCATTCACACGAGCAAAGGATTGAAGATCATGTTCCCTGACGATCCACAGTGTGACCTGGGAAAATCGGAGTAAGGTGGTAAGTAAACTTTACATGTCCCCCCTGCCCTCTATTAACACTGGTTGAAAAGCTGCTTGTCCCCCAACTTCCTCGGTTTACCTTTGGCCGTCGAACCTGGGTTAAGTATCATAACCCTGGGCTAGTTTTGGAATTGGGATAGAAAAGAGTACTTACCTGTCTTTGGACCTAACTTTTAAATAGTTTGGAACTGTTTTAAGTCACCACCACAAGCACAATGAATCCTTTGTGAGAATATTTTTCCCTGAGAACGCTGTACTGGAAGGTTTTGGGTACTAGATCTCGTACGTCTCAGGGATGGACTTCTTAGGTAAAAGGGAATTGGGATTATATTGGTTCCATTACTTTTATCTGCATCCGATTACTTACCTTGTTAATTATTGATTTATACATGGTAAGTGAACCTACTGGTGAATGTATATATTTGTGATATATGGTTTTGTGCGATCATACTACCTGCTAGATTTCTTAGTGTGTTCTTAATGGCATAATAAATAACCGTATTTGTATACATTGACTGTTTAAACTGAAGTAGAGTGTGTTGTTCTGTGTGAACTCTCTGAGGCCCAGGCCACACTCACAATCTCTCAAGGCTAAGCCTTCACTGCTCTTGCACGTCTACCTTAATTTGGTTTTGGCTAAACTCTAAGATTACCTCTTCACCCTTGCACCTAGAATCACTGGTGTACAGGAGCGTTCTAAAAGTCATATAATAAATCATAACTAGGATGGCCACCCTAAAATCTCTCTCATAGGGTTGATTTTAGAAATCCATTTAAATAAATTGCCCGAAACAAAGGAAGCCCTAATACAGAATGGCCAGCACAGGACTTACATTGATAACCCAATGGCTACACAAAAAGGTACACTGGACTACCATGCAGTAAAAGGACTTGCACGCTGTGGTGACACCAACAGTTTAATTAGAGTTGCCACAACCTACTCCCAGAAACCAATGTTGGGGTGCGATCTAATCGCCAAAAGGGAAGAAATTGGGTGTTTGAGAGATACCTTTGGGACTGGGAGACTTGTGGGTGACCCAGGACTACAGAACTTAGGTGAAGGGAAAAGCAGTTGCAAGGGTAGGGGGACTTCACGAGAAGTCCCTCTGGCCACCAAACATAAGTAAGGGATCCAGATAATGATGAGGGAAAAAAGCAAAACAATGAGGGGCCATATAAATTGGCCCTAGAATCCCAACAAATAGGAATTCTGTCGTAACACCCACCCTGGACATGTCCCTCTGCTACTTGGGCCCATAGCGAGGCTCATTCAGGTTGCTAGGCAACCACCACGCTCCTTGAGCCAATCCGCATCACCGGCAGGCAGAAGCTGGCTGCGGAGGAAGGCCAGGAGAAAGGCCCCGTTTTGCCTGCTATTTGCCGCACTGTGCCGCCTAGAGACCCTGAACATATCCATCAAAGGTGAGCACCGCTTGACATTTTACCTATAAACCATGCTGGTTTGAGGCATTGCTGTAGAGTGCCTGCGCCCAAGCATGGCCTGTAAATAACGAAATCAGCACAGGTTACCCCCAGCTTTCTGCACATAGCGTGCTCCCAGTACAGCGATCCACCTTCTAACCCACTGTATGCCCTGTAATACGTGTTACGCAAGTAACTTGCCACCTTGAGGCCAGTGCCCGCATCAGCCTTGCCGCTAACCACAGTGTCACCACCCACGACCTGCTAATTCATAGACCTCCCGGTCCTCTTGGCACCTTCGAGGAAGATATGCAAAACCTACTCGCACATATCCTTAAATTATCCTCACAAGTTCTCCTTTTAGGGGATCTTCTTAATAAAGGTTTCAACGACCAACCAGACAAAAACGCATCTGATATAGCCAACATAATTAGCTCATTAGGACTATCTCAAAAAGTAAACAAACCTACCCACCAAAAGGGGAGAATCACTGGATAGCAGACTACAACTGCTCAGCTACCATTTCTTCCATCCTGCCTCTTTCATTGACAGATCACTCACTGGTGTCTTTCCACCTTTCCATTAAAAGACCCACACCTCCAACTCCCCCTCTAGCGCCACCATGTATTCTTAACGCTGAAAATCTTGATCCGAGCACTCTAGTCCATGAATATAATAACATTATCCTCACCACTCTGGATAAGATTGCCCCCTTTAAATTAAGAGCCAGCAAACCAAGAGCCCACCTTAACAAATGGTTTACGCCACAACTCAAAGACCTTTGCACCTTGTAGAGAAAGAGTGAAACCAATTGGAGACTTTGCCCCTCTATCAAGAATAAAACTAAACTAACTTCACTCTCCTCGCAGTACAAGAAGAAACTTTGCCGAGCCGAACGTAATTCTTACAATGAGCGTATTGCTAAATCAAACTCCAGTATGAAAGAACTTTTCTCTATTCTAAAAGAATTAGAATCTCCAATAGCGATACCTGATATCTGCACGAAAGACAAAACCTGGTGTGCAGACATCCAACAGGCGCTAGATAACAAAAATAACATGCTCCAAAACAAAATTCAGCAGAAAAAAGAAGCAATAAATCTACAGTGCATGTCCAAAAACCCTCTGCCTTGCGCATCACTGACAGTACACAATAATACATTCCATTTTTCTAAAATGTCTATTCTGGAAGTAGAAAAAATAATCCTGTCACTTAAGCCCTCCAACTGCAAAGGCGACATTTGTCCAGCACAACTTATAAAAGATGCTGCTAGAGAATTATCTCCATTCATTACTAAACTAATCAATGCCTCCTTCGCATCAGGCACTATCCCGGCTAATCTTAAACAATCTTGGGTGCTCCCTCTCTTCAAGAAACAGACACTAGATCCCCCCCCCCATCCCGACCAATTACCTTCCCATCACTACGGTTCCATTTCTACTTAAAATATTGAAATATTGGAAAAAAAGCTGCCTATAATCAAATTCAACAACATCTTGAACGGTACAAACTCCTAGGCAATAGACAATCTGGCTTCCGCCCACTATACGGAAAGGCAACAGCCTTAATTGATTTAAAATCACAAATAAACGAGCTGAGAGACAAAGTAAGGACAGTACTTCTGCTCTTACTTGATCTCTCAGCCGCATTTGATCTGGTCGATCATAAGGTCCTCTGCCGACACCTAGACTCAGCTGCCCACTTCTCCCAGGAAGCTATCCGATGGATTTAATCCTTCCTGAGCGAGAGAACGATGAGTTTTCTCCCCATCGGCAGCCACTGACCCGACCCCTATTCAGTGCGGTGTTCCGCAGGGCTCCTGTGTCTCGCCAACACTCTACAATATTTTCACCAAGCCCCTGTTTGATGATCTGGACCTTCTGGGTGTCACCTACCCGAACTATGCAGACGACACTCAGATTATCCTCCCGCTTTCTGGGGATCACAGTAAGGACACAGAGTTGGTGAACAAGGTATATCTTATCATCCAAGCATGGATGGCCACTCATGGCCTGTGTGTTGAACAATGATAAGACTGAGCTGTTGATTTTGGGTTCAGAGGCCAACATCAAAAAGCTAGGACTGGAGTTTGCCTCATTTAATATCGACGGGAATATTATCAAACTCTCCAAGGAGGTAAAAACCCTTGGTTTCTATTTGGATTCCACACTGACTTTTGACAAACAATTAAAATCCCTAAATACATCCACGGCTCACACCTGCAAGTTGCTAAGAGCAGGTAAACCCTTCCTCTCGGAGGATAGTTGTCAGATTCTGGCCAGAGCCTTAATACTCTCCAGAATGGACTATTGTAACGCCCTTTACAGTGGGGCCAATGAAACTACTATTCGGAAGCTCCAGATATTACAAAACAATGCCTTAAGAGCAGCCCTAGGTACTAATAAAAGAACTCATATTTCATCCCTCAGACGCCAACATAAATGGCTATCCACAGGCAACAAAATTCAGCTTAAGACGCTGTCTTTGACCCACAAAGCCCTTAATGCTGCCCCTAGTTACCTGTCAGACAAATTCCAAAGAAGAATCTCTACCAGGCCAACTAGAGCTGGCAACACCAACTGCCTGGCTATACCTTGATTTAGACTCACCACTATCGGTGGCAACAGTTTCCCTGTAAAGGCAGCGAAACTATGGAATACTATTCCTCTAGACCTGCGTAGGGACCAACCTTTCCTATCCTTCAGGAAAAATGCTATCAAACATATATCTCGACAGATCCATAGTCTCCTACCCCTGTTGGCCGTTCACCCATTATCTTTTACATAACGGCATGCTACCTTTGAAATACAAGTGGAATCCGCTCCATTAGTGAGTCTATTGCTACATAGTAGTGGAACATTTTGCAATTGTATATTTGAACATTGTCTACTGTTGAAATTTATAGCCATTTATGTCTCTACTCTACCTATGAGTCTGAGGGCTCCACAGAGCAAATCATCCTTAAATTGTATATTTGTACATTAGATATTATTGTAGCTATATAGCTTCCTATTTGCAGTCGGAACTGTGCTCTATCTACTGTAACTGCCATTATATTTGCCCATCTCCACATATTGTATAACTATATAAGCTTTGCATCTGCATATTGTTGCGCCCTATTACCTCTGGGTCTGGCGCGCGTAATTAAGTGAATAAACAAACCAAGATTGCTGTACTACGTCGACCAATACATCCAAGTTACCCTCTAGGGCCCCCCTGCCACGCCTGAACATTTTGGCCTGAACTTTGGGATTTAGTTTCCAACACTTACTTTACCTAGACTTGCATATTTCGCCTCAGTAGATATGTGGGGATACCACAAGATGAACTGCCGGTATTACAGATAGAATGGGAAACCGAGACGTTCAGATACTTAGAGATAGATGTATACCACAGGGTGGAGGTTGGAGGTTGAACATAAGCAAAACACAGAGAAGGCGGTTACTAAAATTGGGAATTGTATGGGGTTTTGGGCCAAACTCCCTTTGACAATAATGGGGAGGGTGGCAGTGGTAGAAATGGTGGTGCTGCCCAGGTTACTACACTACTTTGCGAACATACCGTACACGATACCCAAACAATTCTTTGCCAATGTCCAGAGCATGTGTAGAGGGTTCATATGGCACAATTCCATGAATAGAATAGCATTATGGAAACTACAGAACCCATACGAACAGGGAGACATTAGGCTTCCCAATTTTGAAATAAATTACTTGGCTAGTCAATTAAAGTATGTAGCAAGGTGGCTGTCAGGAGACCCTACACCGGAGTCCAGACTGTTGGGGTTGGGATGCGATCCGTTTTTTCTGAATGAATGGATCTGGCTGCCAATATCGCAACGGGTCATTGAAACAAGAATGTTAGATCTGGGTTGGAAAATGTGGTGGAGAGCCTGCCAGGTCATGGGGAGCCTGCTCCCGTGCTCCCGCCAGATGCCTTTAGTGGCACTGAACAGGGTTGAAGAGCAGATGAGGATGATAGTCAGGAAGGATTGGTAGCCGATGGGTATAGCAACCCTTGGGGATGTGTGGCAAGAGGGGAAGGTGGTGGAGTTTGACACACTGAGGGGAGACATGGGTCTGCATGAAGGACAATATATTACGTACACTAGGTCGGTGAGGATGATAAGAGATGCTTGGTCGGAGACAGTGTTGACCCAACAGCCCGAAAGGGGTCATAGAAACCTTTGATGATGCATCAGACGGGGTCACAAGGTCTCCCGGATATATGAACTACTGATTCCGAAGGTTGGGAAAGAGGTGACCGAGTTGAGGCGAGATTGGGAGGAGAAGCTGGTGAACCAATGGGGGACGGGTTGTGGGGGAGGGTCCAGGGGCACCACAAGAAAGTGTCAAGGAATGTGAGGTGAGAACAAATTCAGCTATATGTTACCCATAGAGCATATATGACTCCCAAGAAGATAGCTACGTTTAAAAATGCGGGTATACAATCTTGTCCTAAGTGTGGCGAAGTGGACGCAGGATTGTTACATATGTTCTGGCATTTCCCGAAATAAGAAGATTCTGGGGGGAGATAGCCCACCTCATGGCGGAGAAGGGGATACATCTGGATGTGGGCTCCTTGCTGGCGTGCATGGTAGGAGGGTTTCCCAGGCTGCGTAGACTGAAACACGTGAGCAAACTCAAAGACCTGGCTTATATACTGGCTAAATGTAAAATAGCTATGAACTGGAAAGCAAGCAGAAGACCTAAAGTGGAAGTCTGGTGGTAGGATCTTCAAAAGTGGGCGGAGCTGAACCTGTGGTGTGCACTGAAACAATTAACAGGGGCGGGAGGAAGAAGCATATACGTGGATAGCCTGTAGGCAATTAGTAGCTACATTGTCTGGGTCGACAGACAGTCCCGGAGGAGTGAGAGGGGGCAGAAGGAGGAGTACCCTCTGAAGTGGAAGAGAAAGGTGGTGATGAGGAGTAGGCTTGAGAGGAAGGACAGGGGGGGCGGAGGAAACAACTAGAAATTGCACATGAGAATTGAAATGCATAATTGATGTAACAATGTATGTTTTTTTCAAGTTGAAATCGATAAAATGTTTTTAAAAAAAGAAAAAACACTTTACCTAGACTCTTTGGATGCCAAATTGGAACTGATCATACCTAGCATATTTGTCTGCACCTAGCTCTACTGCCATATGATCTTGCCTCTCTTAAGTTATCGTGCACAATGTACGACGCATAACTTGTACGATATTGCACCACATTGACTATGTATTTCTAATTCTGCTGTGGATGTACTTACACCATTTAAGCCAATGTCTTGTATACTTTATACTCTGCCACAGCTTGCATGTTACTGCCCCCACATTATTTCAGTCTTTCTAACCCAACAGTGTGTCTCATTCAACCAATTGTAGGTCACTTTACTTGCTGTACGTCCACTGCTAGCTTAATCCCCCCCTATGACTCAAATTGTACCCACCTAGGCATGATCGATCACCCGACTGCCTAATTGTATGACCCACTGATGATCACCAATTACCTGAACCACACTAATCTAGGCCTGTCGACCCATTACCTGAACTGCTCCGGCCCACACTTGCTGCCTAGCCCACTACTGATTACTGTATCAGCTTTTGTATGACGATTACCGTTTTTGCTTGATCTGAATCAGCCTGTGCCTGATGGGTAAACTTACTGCTCTGTATTATACCAGCCTAGGCTAGACTACCAGCACATCGCATTGCTCACCTGCTCACGCGCAGTACTATCGCCACTCCTTATTGAGCCCAACCCACTGTAATTAAGCAACCTGAGTGACTAACAAATTATGTTCCCTAAGAACCTCCAGCTGTCCTTACCATCTCGGACTATAGCAATAATTATCCTGCAGTTACAGCCTCCACTATGACCTACGCCAGGTGCTCCCCCTGCCCGTTATCGGCTAGAAACTACAGACTCAGGGCTAGACTACCTCGCCTATATGAGCCTCTGTGCAGGAAGACTATGATGCCATAAATACAATGAAAACTCCTCTGGGATTGAATCTACACTCAACCCAGATATTAAGACGTCATTGAACCTTAACTCCTGCACCCCACACACCTCATAAGACTAAAATTAACTCCACTACAACTAAACTCTGGCTCAACATATCACAGGATCCTAAAAACTTGACTTCAATTTCTGGTGCTCTTGTAAAAGCTAGGTCACTAGTGGCACATGCTACAGAAATAGCAGATCTGATCTCCACAGAGGACCTTGATATCCTAGCCGTCACTGAGTCATGGCTGCATAATGCAGCTGGCCCAGCCCTCACGCTATCAGTACCCGAATACTATCAAATATTTGGAGCAGATGGAACGAATGCCAAAGGAGGTGGATTAGCCCTCATAGCTAAATCTGACCTTGCCATTAGAAGTTCACCGTCACCCCCAATCAAATCTTGCGAAATGCTTACTGCCAACTGCCGCGCCCCAAGCATGTATCTACTTTATAGACCACCAGGTCTGAATGAAGTGAAAACGCTTAGTTTCTACCTTAATTCCACCCTAACCGTTGGTAAACAGGTACATTCCTCGGCATCCTCATCTGCCTATATATGCAAGCTAATCAGGGCTTGCAGGCCATTTCTATCCAATCCTAGCTGTATTATCCTCGCAAATGCATTAATACTATCAAAATTAGATCACTGCAATGCCCTATATCTAGGTGCCAACAAGTACATCCTAGATAAAAGCCCCATTTTACAGAACAATGCGCTAAGAACTGCTCTGAGCATACCTAATAGAGAACATATTTCAGAAATCAAAAGAGAACACCACTGGCTGAAGATAAATGACACAATCCTGCTCAAAACAGTCTCCCTCACCTTCAAGTGCCTAAACAATGCACCACCGCCTTACTTAATGGAGAGAAGTGTAAGACAAACTTCCACCCACCCCTCTAGAGCGGCTAGTGCTCTCTGTCTGAACATACCCAGATTCAAGCTCCAAAAATCTGAAGGAAACAGTTTGCCAGTGAAAGCAGCCCAGTCCTGGAGGCAATACCCATCTCTCTCAGAGCTGACCAATCCCTCTACAACTTTAGACGCAATACTGTGAATTGGTTGCGATCCAATGACATCTGACCTCTTCTCACTGTGCACAGATCTGTAATTCTCTCACACACCGGATATCCGTTGCCTGAACTATGTGCTGTATTTATACTTGCTTTCTGGCTACCTACTGTACGTCATTGTTACTCAACTTCAGATTATTCTCTGTTCACCTTCTTTATTTATGTAACTTTGATAACTTTCCTGACTATGTAACCTAAGCTTTCAGTATCCTTGTACTGTCGTTGTGCCCAGTTACCTCCGTGTTTGGTGTGCCTTACAAATTAAAAAAACAAACAAACAAACTCAAAACCCACCCCAGGCAGGTCCCTCTGCTACTCAACCCTCCCACCCTTGGCATGTCTCACTGCTACTCAGCCATCACCGTGGGCATGTCCCTCTGCTATTCAACCCCCACCCTAGGCCTGTCCCTGTGCTATTCAACCCCCACCCTGGGCCTCTCCCTCTGCTACTCAACTCCCACCCTGGGCATGTCTCCCTGCTATTCCACTCCCACCCTGCGCCTGTCTCTCTGCTACTCAACCCCCACCCTGGGCATGCCCCTCTGCTACTCAACCCCCACCTTGGGCATGCCCCTCTGCTATTCAACCATCACCGTGGGCCTATCCTTCTGCTACTCAACCATCACCATGGGCCTATTCCTCTGCTACTCAGCCCCCACCGTAGGCATGTCCCTCTGCTATTCAACCATCACCGTGGGCCTATCCTTCTGCTTCTCAACCCCCACCATGGGCCTGTCCCTCTGCTTCTCAACCCCAACCCTGGGCCTGTCCCTCTGCTTCTCAACCTCCACCCTGGGCCTGTCCCTCTGCTTCTCAACCTCCACCCTGGGCCTGTCCCTCTGCTTCTCAACCTCCACCCTGGGCCTGTCCCTCTGCTTCTCAACCCCCACCCTGGGCCTGTCCCTCTGATACTCAACCCCCACCCTGAGCATGTCCCTCTGCTACTCCACCCCCACCCTGAGCATGTCCCTCTGCTACTCCACCCCCACCCTGAGCATGTCCCTCTGCTACTCAACCCTCCCACCCTTGGCATATCTCACTGCTACTCAGCCATTACCGTGGGCATGTCCCTCTGCTATTCAACCCCCACCCTGGGCCTGTCCCTGTGCTATTCAACCCCCACCCTGGGCCTCTCCCTCTGCTACTCAACTCCCACCCTGGGCATGTCTCCCTGCTATTCCACTCCCACCCTGGGCCTGTCCCTCTGCTACTCAACCCCCACCCTGGGCATGCCCCTCTGCTACTCAACCCCCACCTTGGGCATGCCCCTCTGCTATTCAACCATCACCGTGGGCCTATCCTTCTGCTACTCAACCATCACCATGGGCCTATTCCTCTGCTACTCAGCCCCCACCGTAGGCATGTCCCTCTGCTATTCAACCATCACCCTGGGCCTATCCCTCTGCTTCTCAACCCCCACCCTGGGCCTGTCCCTCTGCTTCTCAACCCCCACCCTGGGCCTGTCCCTCTGCTTCTCAACCTCCACCCTGGGCCTGTCCCTCTGCTTCTCAACCTCCACCCTGGGCCTGTCCCTCTGCTTCTCAACCTCCACCCTGGGCCTGTCCCTCTGCTTCTCAACCCCCACCCTGGGCATGTCCCTCTGCTACTCCACCCCCACCCTGAGCATGTCCCTCTGCTACTCCACCCCCACCCTGAGCATGTCCCTCTGCTACTCCACCCCCACCCTGAGCATGTTCCTCTGCTACTCCACCCTCATCACGGGCATGTCGCTCTGCTACGCAGCCCTCACCCTTGGCATATCCCTATGCTACTCATCCCCCACCCTGGGCCTGTCCAGCTGCTACTCAACCCTCACCCTGGGCTTGTCCATCTGCTACTCAACCCCCACCCAGGGCATGTCCCTCTGCTACTCAACCCCCAGCTGAGACAAGTCCCTCTGCTACTCAACCCCCACCCTGGGCATGCCTCTCTGCTACCTCCACCCTGAGCATGCCCCTCTGCTACTCAACCCCCACCCTGGGCATGCTCCTCTGCTACTCAACCCCCCACCCTGGGCATGCTCCTCTGCTACTCAACCCCCACCCAGGGCCTGTCCCTCTGCTACTCAACCCCCACCCAGGGCCTGTCCCTCTGCTACTCAACCCCCACCCTGGACATGCCCCTCTGCTACCCAACCCCCACCCTGGACATGCCCCTCTGCTACCCAACCCCCACCCTGGCATGCCCCTTTGCTACACAAACCCCACCCTGGCATGCCCCTCTGCTACTCAACCCCCACCCTGGGCTTGTCCATCTGGTACTCAACCCCCACCCTGGGCATGCCCCTCTGCTACACAAACCCGACCCTGGGCATGCCCCTCTGCTGCTCAACCCCCACCGGGGCATGCCCCTCTGCTACTCAACCCACACCCTGGGCATGCCCCTCTGCTACTCAACCCACACCCTGGACATGTCCCACTGCTACTCAACCCCCACCCTGGGCCTGTCCCTCTGCTTCTCAACCCCCACCCTGGGCCTGTCCCTCTGCTTCTCAACCTCCACCCTGGGCCTGTCCCTCTGCTTCTCAACCTCCACCCTGGGCCTGTCCCTCTGCTTCTCAACCTCCACACTGGGCCTGTCCCTCTGCTTCTCAACCCCCACCCTGGGCCTGTCCCTCTGATACTCAACCCCCACCCTGGGCATGTCCCTCTGCTACTCCACCCCCACCCTGAGCATGTCCCTCTGCTACTCCACCCCCACCCTGAACATGTCCCTCTGCTACTCAACCCTCCCACCCTTGGCATGTCTCACTGCTACTCAGCCATCACCGTGGGCATGTCCCTCTGCTATTCAACCCCCACCCTGGGCCTGTCCCTGTGCTATTCAACCCCCACCCTGGGCCTCTCCCTCTGCTACTCAACTCCCACCCTGGGCATGTCTCCCTGCTATTCCACTCCCACCCTGGGCCTGTCCCTCTGCTACTCAACCCCCACCCTGGGCATGCCCCTCTGCTACTCAACCCCCACCTTGGGCATGCCCCTCTGCTATTCAACCATCACCGTGGGCCTATCCTTCTGCTACTCAACCATCACCATGGGCCTATTCCTCTGCTACTCAGCCCCCACCGTAGGCATGTCCCTCTGCTATTCAACCATCACCCTGGGCCTATCCTTCTGCTTCTCAACCCCCACCCTGGGCCTGTCCCTCTGCTTCTCAACCCCCACCCTGGGCCTGTCCCTCTGCTTCTCAACCTCCACCCTGGGCCTGTCCCTCTGCTTCTCAACCCCCACCCTGGGCCTGTCCCTCTGCTTCTCAACCCCCACCCTGGGCATGTCCCTCTGCTACTCCACCCCCACCCTGAGCATGTCCCTCTGCTACTCCACCCCCACCCTGAGCATGTCCCTCTGCTACTCCACCCCCACCCTGAGCATGTTCCTCTGCTACTCCACCCTCATCACGGGCATGTCGCTCTGCTACGCAGCCCTCACCCTTGGCATATCCCTATGCTACTCATCCCCCACCCTGGGCCTGTCCAGCTGCTACTCAACCCTCACCCTGGGCTTGTCCATCTGCTACTCAACCCCCACCCAGGGCATGTCCCTCTGCTACTCAACCCCCAGCTGAGACAAGTCCCTCTGCTACTCAACCCCCACCCTGGGCATGCTCCTCTGCTACTCAACCCCCCACCCTGGGCATGCTCCTCTGCTACTCAACCCCCACCCAGGGCCTGTCCCTCTGCTACTCAACCCCCACCCAGGGCCTGTCCCTCTGTTACTCAACCCCCACCCTGGACATGCCCCTCTGCTACCCAACCCCCACCCTGGACATGCCCCTCTGCTACCCAACCCCCACCCTGGCATGCCCCTTTGCTACACAAACCCCACCCTGGCATGCCCCTCTGCTACTCAACCCCCACCCTTGGCATGTCCCTCTGCTACTCAACCCCCACCCTGGGCATGCCCCTCTGCTACTCAACCCACACCCTGGACATGTCCCACTGCTACTCAACCCCCACCCTGGGCATGTCCCTCTGCTACTCAACCCCCACCCTGGGCTTGTCCATCTGGTACTCAACCCCCACCCTGGGCATGCCCCTCTGCTACACAAACCCGACCCTGGGCATGCCCCTCTGCTGCTCAACCCCCACCGGGGCATGCCCCTCTGCTACTCAACCCACACCCTGGGCATGCCCCTCTGCTACTCAACCCACACCCTGGACATGTCCCACTGCTACTCAACCCCCACCCTGGGCATGTCCCTCTGCTACTCAACCCCCACCCTGGGCTTGTCCATCTGCTACTCAACCCACACCCTGGACATGTCCCACTGCTACTCAACCCCCACCCTGGGCATGTCCCTCTGCTACTCAACCCCATTTCCTCTCAGCTTCACATCTTTCTTCCCGATTCCAAGCCAATCCTACATACCTCTTGCACCTCTGGCTTTGGTGGTGCGGCTCCCTCCTCCTCCGCTGCGTTTTCCTCCAAGGTCTTCCCAGAGAACTTCTTCAACCAGTCATCGTCTGACCAAACTGCAGTGAGGACAGAAATGTTTTAGTGGGACAGTAGTCAGGAAGACAGGAAGAGCTTGAATGATGATAGGCCCTCAGCAACCACCCACCAGCACCTCCCCTACATCTTCCCAAGTTCACCATCCCACATATCATTCAAGCAGCTCCCTCTGCCATTACAAATACCCACCTGCCTAATGTCTAGCCCATCTTTTGCTGCCATCCCATTCCGTACTCCCATCCATTCCCAACCCAAGCTCTCCCTGGTATGCCACTCCTTCATCTAAGTTCTCCCTGCCATCCTGCATCCTAGAGATGTTCCATATGCAAAGCTCTACCTAACTTTCTTTATTGCCACACACCAATTGTAACCATTCCTGCCATCATATGCCCCTCCCCCACTCAACGTATAAACTCTCCTTGCCATCCGACGCCTCACACCATGTACTGCTTAAGCTCCCTCCACACACCAGACCCCTCACCCATTCAATGCTTAATATATCCTTGCCACCCCACGGTGCCACCCACCCATTCAGGGTCTAAGCTAGCCCTAACAGTCCCACATTTCTCTGAACAGATTCCCTACCCAGGCTTGCTGTACAATCCCCAACTAGCTAATCCCCCTCTGCCACATCCTCCATGTAAGCTCTTCCTTGAAATTCTGTGTCCACTCCCACTCATTCAGACCACAGCTCCTTGCCTACCTGTTCAGCTCCCTAATGGCGCTAATTCAGCACTGTAGCCCCCCGCCACCCACACCCCCATTCAGCACTAACGCACTCCCTAAAGTCCCACATCTGTTCTTAACCATGCAGCCCCCTAGCTGTGTTTGCCATCCACTACCCCTTTGGATTCAGCTTTATAGTACTCCCTAAACCCCCATGCTTGCTTCCCGTTCAGCCCCCTAGCTGTGTTTGCCATCCACTACCCCTTTGGATTCAGCTTTATAGCACTCCCTAACCCCCATGCTTGCTTCCCGTTCAGCCCCCTAGCTGTGTTTGCCATCCACTACCCCTTTGGATTCAGCTTTATAGCACTCCCTAACCCCCATGCTTGCTTCCCGTTCAGCCCCCTAGCTGTGTTTGCCATCCACTACCCCTTTGGATTTAGCTTTATAGCACTCCCTAACCCCCATGCTTGCTTCCTGTTCAGCCCCCTAGCTCTTGGTCGTCCACTCCTGTTGGCAATTCAGCACCGTAGGTCTCCCTGCCATCAAATCCCCCTATGAATTCGGAAGCTTAGGTCTCGCTGCCATCAAATCCCCCTATGAATTCGGAAGCTTAGGTCTCCCTGCCATCAAATCCCCCTATGAATTCGGAAGCTTAGGTCTCGCTGCCATCAAATCCCCCTATGAATTCGGAAGCTTAGGTCTCGCTGCCATCCAACTCCCCTTACACACCCTTTTCATTTGCAGGCTCATTTACCATCTGCTGGTACCGCGCCACTTAGCTCATACCAAGTCCTGTGCAGATGAATGTTCCCGATACAAAGGCATTTCAAAACATGCGTCTCAAGCACCCGTGTGTGTATGGCACACATTACTCACTATAATTGGATGCTTGTATCTGCCTAGATTCACATGCTTTGCCTAGTCCGGCATCTAGTGGTAGGTGCAAAGTATTGCATGACTTGCTTTCGAAGTTCAAAAAGGGACATCAACTGGGCATGCTTTTAATACTATCTCTAGTGTGATGCGTACTGTAACCATGGTTCTTCATGAGTTAGCGTCCATCAGATTGTTTTGTTTGCATGAGCACACAAAAGTAAAGGTGAAAGATGTCTATCTACCTTTAACTCCAAGAGGGGAGGAAGGGTACACCCATGTGAATCTAAGCAGATACAAGCGTCAGAAAGAGGATTACAGGGTAGGTAATATTTGTCTTCTGAGGCCTGTGGATCTGCTTAGAATCAAATGCTTTACATAGACTAGCTACTTGGAGAAGGTGGTGGGTTGTTAGACGGTACAGTGGAAAAGAAATGTCTTAACATTGCTTGCCCCACCTGGGAGACCCCTCTTGAATGTGTGTGCAAACAGTAGTGCTGTGTGAAGGTATGAATGGAACTCCAAGTAGCTGCCTTGCAAATAGCATCTAAAGGTACATTTGCAAGAAATGCTAGAGTAGCCCCTGTGCCCCGAGTTGAGTCTGCTCTGGGCGTGAAAAGCCATGTTTTTTTGGACAGAGAATAACAAATTTGGATGCATTTGACAATCCATCTAGAAATAGCTGATTTAGAGACAGGATCCCCTTCTCTTCCTGTGGCTATAGAAACAAAACTCATCTGTTTTCCTCAGTGGCTTTGCTTTATTTATTATTTATTTATTTGATTACAGCTCACCTACATCTAAAGTAAAGAGGCGTCTTTCTGCTGAATTAGTTGGGTTTTGGAAGAAAGCTGGAAGTTCTATGGACTGGGTAACACGGAACATTGAGCTACATTGGTTATGTTCTTAGAACCACTTTGTCTTAACGAAGAACTATAAATGGGTCTTGAACTAAAAGGGCTTACAGTTCACTGACCCTTCCAAATGATGCTACAGCTACAAGAAACACAGTCTTGTAAGTGGGATGTAAGTGAGATGTTAAAGACTGGCTTTATGCATTGGCCCAAAAGGGGGCCCAGGAGTTTAGTAAATAAAACCTTTAAGTCCCATCCAGGAGTCAGACTTGAAATTGGGAGTGTAATCTTGTAATCACTTCCATTAATGATTTAACCACTGGTACCTTCCACCATGCCAGCCAACTTTGAGAGGTGGTGTATTGCTGAAAGAGCTGCTAGATGACCTTTAAGGGAGTGGAAGACTAATCCTGAGCCCAAAAAGTAAAGCAGATAGTGTACTATATGTCAAGGTGAGCAATCAATGGGTTTGATGCTGCGTGTTCTACACCAAATGACAAAGCGTTTCCATTTGTCTTGTGCTGGGTTTATGTGCCTCCTTTAAGATATCCATACATCTTTGTGGTGAGTTCAAATGTCCAAATTCTATAATTTCAGGAGTCAAGCTACCAAGTTCAGTGTTTGAGGGTATGGATGGAGTGCGGTCCCTTGATGTTGGGACAGCATGTTTGGGATAGCATGTTGTATGGCCACGGTAGTTTGGAGAGTGAAGAGACATTTTGATCAGGTGCGATACCATGGCTGTTGTGCCCACACTGGTGCTATTAGGATAAGAGTAACTTGTTCCTGGAGGATCTTGTGAATGATTTTGTTCAGATGTGGTGTTGGGGGAAAGGTGTACGCAAATATCCCAGACCAAGTCATCCATTGTCAATGTGGAAAAGTGAATACCCTTCATTTGAATGACAGACGTAACTTGATGGCCGTAGGCCAACCGTCTTATGCACCGAACTATAGAAATATAGACTGTTATGCTTGACCAACAAGCGGCCATTTTAAACGTAGCAGAATCGCCATTTTGCCCGTTAACCATTGCTCATTGCTTTCTGTCTAAAACTGCTTTGCAGCTTGCAATTCTTGCGGTTTCTGCTTACTCTGCTCAACTGTTAACATTGTTGTCTGAATATGAAAAGGGCAAGGTCGCGGGACTGAGGAGTTTGTTGAAAACTCCTCATGAGTAGCCTAGAAAGGAATGCCCACGCTCCCTCTCTGTAGCCTTGAGGGAGAGCTACAGGGCATTTATCACTTCACAGCTGCCAGCCAGTCTCGTACGATGGTAGAATATGTTAGAATAAAACAGCTAAAGGCTTGAATTATGCTCTTCTTATGGCCCTCCTTCGCAAAACCCTTTAGAGCATGTCGGCTCCCAGGACACGAATAGTACCTCATAGATAGCAAAGCTTGGAATGTGACTCTTCCCCTGTGTGCAGCTTGCTTCCAAGAACAGAACCACCGTGTTCTTTTCAACAACTAAAAGATGCCTCCGCACTTTCTAAATTGCACATTGTTACTAGAATAGACATCAAAAGTGTCATAATTGTCATACCCGTCGGAAATGTCCATCGTCATCCCGAGTTCAAAGAAACTTAATAAAGGAGGGTGTTAAACATGACATAGCTGATTGTATGATATGCATTTTGTATATATGTAACTGATGTACGTAATTCGCTCTCTTGCGTCCCTCGAGGTCTAGGAAACTCACATCGTGGGGCGTGAGACCAGAATTGGCCAATTGAGACTATTTTTTGCTTGCAATAAACCCTAGCATTGGGAATTTGAACCTCGTGTCTGGCGCATCTTTTCGTGTATGGTTATTGCCTTGTTTCCATAGCACGAGGGACCCCTAGGGGCCCCTTTCACCGTAGTCCCTTGCCCTTGGACTCTGTCTGGTGATACATGGATGTATAGTTTGGGCATTGTGTATTCTGTTGCAAAGAGATCTACGTCTGGTTGCTCCCATAGTCTGAAGATGATGTGTAAAATATCTGTGTATTTGCCACTCGTGCGCCTGTAAACTTCTGCCAGGGAGTTGTTTTCTCCTGGAACATGTTTAAACTGGAGGAATATGTTGTGGCAAAGAGACCAGTTCCAAATTCTCTGTGCTAACTTGGACAGACTTAGAATGTGTCCCGCCCTGCTTGTTTATCTAGAACATGGCAGTAGTGCTGTCTGTGAGGACTAGAACAGTCTTTCCCACTAGTAGATGTTGAAAAGTGTGAAGTGCTTTGAAGACTGCCAGCAACTCTAGCAGGTTTTGTTTTATTTTTACATTGGCGGGTCTACACGCTGTGTGCAGTTTGATGGAGATAATGAGTTTTAAGATGATTTCTAAACTCTGACCTGGTGAATAGAGGTTTAGTAGGCCACCCCAGTTTAGTGGAAGAGGGGAACCTTCTGGACAAGCCAGACCAATCACAGTAGCTTGGCAGGCAGTCAAGATGGAGTCTCAGAGGGTTGGGAGAGTGATTAGAAGACCACCATGAGCACACACAATAAAACTCCATAGAATACACTTAGACAAGTGTACATAAAAAATACATATATATTTATTATAGGCCTTAATAATTAAATACAAATAAACCACAGTAATATAAAATAGTTACCACACATGCCTTTCACTATTTAACATAAATGCAGTTACGTTTCGCCTAATGCGTTAAAGGGGGAAACCCAGCCACAGCCGGCAGCAGAAGGGGGGGTGAACGTAAATATAGCCTTAGGCAGTTCTTCCGAATCGATCCCTAACTTAAGCAGTCCTGCCCTACGAAGCGGGGAGCCTTATGCTCAAAACTACAGTAGTGCGTTGAAAGTGCGCGAATGCGTAATGAGAGAAAGCAGGTCCTCTTCAGAGAGATGTAGCAGTTCAGGAAGGGTCTTGAGGTGACAAAGAACAGTGTTCTACTATTCGAGGAGGGTCTACACTTGCAGGTAGAGCGACTTTCGGGCTTCGGGAATAGCTAGGTAGCGCAGGCTAGCCAGCCAAGTTGCGTATCTTTTTAGGGATTCTAGTGCGTAAAAGAACAATGGCTGTGCCAGCGGGCCACCAGTGAATGTTGCAAGTACTCACTGACCCTAGACACAGTCCGGGCCAAACTTTGCCAGGTTGCTTGTAGGTTTCAACCCCTGCAGTTACATGTTGCTCCGGCTCTCAGAGGCTGCAGGACAATCGTCTGTGGTGGGACAGCGGCCTTTTCACAGCTCTCGATGAAAAAAAGAGGATAGTGCCAGTGCAGCACGTCTCAGGGCACAGGGGGGGCAGGTAAGCAAGACTCCTAAAACAACTGTCACCACAGCAGGGTGGCACAAGGACCGCAGATGCTTGCGGCGTGGCGCACTCTTAGATTGCGACCCAGAGGAGCTAGGACTATGTAATTTGGAGGGGGAGGGGCCCAGGACCACAAGCTGGTGTTAGGCAAAGTTTGTATGCAGTACCCTTTGGGTGCACTACAACAACTCTGACTACAGGTATAGGAAACCCAACCTTTGGTATAAGCTTATGCTACACCGTTTTGGTAGCGGGTTAAGCAGCGAGGCTTCTCTCAAGAGGAGTCAATGTAAGCTGTAGGGGAGTTACACAGAGATTCACAGTGACAGGTATTCAAATAACCTCTTACACACAAGGTCTCTTGCATAAATAATTATTAATTTATCAGTAAGAATTAGCCTTCTTCAGAAGGGAGCAATATAAAAAGTAATACACAAATACACTTCAATACTGTACACTCTTAGTTTCTAAATCAGTAAAGACCCTTTTGGGATGGCCCACTGACGCAACCTACACCCTCAGGTGACTTCAATAGCTAGGGTGCTGGGGACATTAATATCTTACTGTTTGCATTTAGGATACTGTTGGAAGTTGGTCAAAGATAAAGGTTATTGGAACAACAAGAAACCACAAATATTCCAAGCAGACGAATACTTTTGGATCCCCTAAGCAGAGTCATTCAGTATAACAGGTTAAGCCAATGTCAATGGGCAAAAGTCTTATATGAGATGAAGCACTTCTGGTAAGTAGAAAAGTCTTTGCACAATATTTTAGAAGCCCTGGCTGTTCAGCCAATACCTGGCACTCCTTTCCCACTGCATCTCCGCTCTTTGCCCCAACTTTCAGTGCTATGCGGATGATACCCAGATCATTTTCAGGCTACCCTCGGCCTCCTCCTCTCCTTCCCTCATCTCTGACTGTCTGCCTGCCATCCACGAGTGGTGTGCCGCCAATGACCGATGCCTTAATGCCAGTAAGACTGAGATTCTACTCATCGGCACACCCGCTCCCTCCTTTCCTGCAGCTCTCTAGCTGGCCTCTCGTGGCCCTCTTCCTGCTCCCACCTGCAGGGCTAAAAACCTCAGAGTCATCTTTGACTCCACACACTCCTCCTCTCCTCACATCGCTGACGTCTCTAAGAAGTCACACTACCAGCTGCACCTCCTCAGATATATCCTTCCTTTCCTCTCCTTCCCCCAGAAGCCCTGGTTCTCTCTAGGCTGGACTATTGTAACAGCCTCTATCTAAATCTGTCTGCCTCCATTCTCTGTCCTCTGCAACTTATCTAAAACAGGACTGCGAGACTTGTCCTTGGCCTCAAGCCCAGGGATCGTATCTCTCCAGGACTGAAATCTCTTCACTGGCTCCCAGTGGCTGCGAGGATTAAGTTCAAAACCCTCTGCATTGTCCACAAGGCCTTCTGAGGCCTGGGCTGCAATATCTTCAACTCTCTCTTCCTAAATATCTTCCTTCTCGATCTCTTCGCTCATCCGCATCCAACTCCCTCAGGGTCAGTCTCTTTTCCAAGCAACGAGTTGGTGGTAGATCTCTCTCTTCGGCAGGGGCCTCCCACTGGAACAGCCTTCCTGCCTCCCTGAAACTTGAGGAGAACCGTCTCCGGTTCCGGAAGCACCTCAAACTCTTCCTCTTTGCCTCTGCTTTCTCTCCCCCTCTCCCCTGCTAAATTCCTGGCAGAAACAGCACTGGTTACCTGGCCACCCTTTCTGATTCTTGGGTCCAGGCCCCCCCCCAGTTGCCCACCCCCACTGCCTACCTGGCAACCCCTGCACCGGGGACTGTTTTCTGTATTCCTAGTCCCCCTACCAGCACTTATGTCTGCACTTACCTTGCACTTGCCACCAGTGGCCGTTTTATTTATCTTATTTAATCTACTATCCCATGTACTGCCCTTTCCCCTGTCCCTTCCCCACGCACTTTTCCCTTTCCCCCTCCCCTTGCACTTGCGCGATCTGCGACACCTGGCCTAGTAGGATCGTTTTTTCTGTCTTCCCTCTGTTCCCTCTCCCTTGCCTCGTCGCGCCTTGAAACACTTGTGTATAGGCGCGTTATAACTAACATATCATAAGTCTTTGAAGAAAAGCAGAATCAAATTTAGGACTACAAGCTGATTGAACTTGTGAGTAGTAGAAGATGCAAGAAACTCTATAATGAGAGGTAAGTTCTCTCAAACTTTACAGTACCTTTGTATTGAAGAAAAGTGCAGCAGAGGACTTCTGTTCCTGTACAGCTCTGCAGATCTCAGTGTTCCTGAGCCTCAGTCGTGGGGACAAGAGGGAGGACTTCTGGGGACAACTGCTCTGCAATAGGACGGTCACCGCTCGCAACCGGCAATCTTTCCAACAAGTGGCACTTTAGTGTTTCAGCTCCTCGGGACTACCGCAAATATCAACATTGCGGTTTCTGGCTGTCGAGATGGAATTGCCTTGCTTCTAGGGTCCCTCACTCTATTGAGGGGGCTCAGGCTCGGTCAGTCCTGCTTCCTGGGAGTCCGGAGGATCTTCCTGGAGCTCTTTGCCAACTTAAAGGCAACGCACACAATCTGGTGTTCCTTTTTCTGGCTATTCGGTTTCCAGCAGCAACTCTGTGGAAATACAACCAGCTCCGAGAAGGATGTCCAGGTGGCTTACTTTGGAGTCGATTGGTCCCACCAACTCAAAGGGAGAAGTCGTCCTTGCAGGGGCTTCTCGTTCGATATGAATTTGGAGTTTCAGCACAGCAGCAAGGCTTCACGGGGCAAACCAACGGTCCAGGAGTTGTAGCAGACGTCCTCTTCAAGTTCTTCTTCGGTTCCTTCATCCAGTGGTCGACACTGCCTTCCAAGCCAAAAGCCTTGCCTTTTATTCAGTTCTCTCCCACTCATTCCAGTCTAGCTGTCAATCACTCAGCAGGGTGGCTGTCCTTGCCGGACAGTCAGCCAGCCGATCACTACAGAGTGCATTTCGGTCTCCTAGGAGACTAAGCACAGGGCGTTCGGGAACCTCACTCACTTCCTGCCCACCCCAGACATCCTGGAGCCAGAGGCGGGCTTCACTCGTGAATCCCGCCAAAGACAAAATGAACAAATAAATCTCAAGAAGGACCTTTCCACAAAGAAATGGGGAAAAAGAAGACAAAAATGGCACCCTTGGGTGCTTTACTGCAGCTGCAACCGCAGCCCGCGGAAAATGCACACCACGGTAGTTAAAAGTAAACCACTGCCACCAGCCATTCATTGAGGAAAGTAGAACATAAAAATGTTACATGAGAAGCTAAACAAAGGGGATACAAAGCAACCCTTCCAGCACACTATGGTAAGATAGTGTGTGCTGGGTCTAGAAAGTTCCAAGTGCAAGTAAAGTCATTTTCACTTCACTGCTATGGGAAACAGTAGTTCATCCCAGAGAAAGTATTTAAACCTTTGGGAAATCAAAGAGACTCCCTGTGCCACTGCACTGAAGGTGCTGTGTGCCACAATGTAAAAGATGATGCCTATGGAGTTTGTCAGAACCAAAAGAAACCAGAAAACACATAGAATTAAGTACGAAGTCCTAAAGTTCAGCAAAAGAGCTGGGGGTCTCTAAGGTGGGAGGAATTTAGCACTCAACTGAAAATTCTTCCCAACACCATTACTCCAAAGGGTCGAAGCACTCTTGCAAGCCTTTAGTGATCGATGCAAAAACAGGAAACCAACGGTACAACAGCGGCTTCAGGGTGCCAAACCTTCCAGCACAGGTCTGCTTTAGCGTTTCAGCATACTGAGCTCCTTCTGTAGTTCGGTGTTAACTTCGAGGTGATCGACCTGGAATGGATGCAGAGCCCCTTCTCTTATCCGAGATTCGGTTCACGCTTAAATCTGGGATATCCAATGGAAGATCTATTCTCATGCATGGACGACAGAGGTGGACCAATCATGGTCCACAGTGGTCCCAGTCATTCAGGCATACCAGAAATCCAGGCACCAGTATTGTGGATTGGGACCAGACAGTCCCAACCCTCTTTCTCGGTATTAGCACACGTGACATGCAGGAGCCCACAAAAGATGCAGTTTCCACGGGAGGCGGCATGCCCAAATAAGGAATTCCTGGGTCGGCTCGACCTGGGGGAAGGCAAAGGGACAAAATGGCCAAAGGACAGAACAAAAGACTTTGTGGCATGGCCATTCGGCAGTGGCCACAGTCTTGAGCCAAACACGGTAAACACAATGTGGTTCATTAAAAAGAAGTAGAAATACTATAAAATTAAACTGCTGCCACCAGTTCGTCCTAGGCACACTTGTACAGTCACCAAAAAATCCTTCGAGGTGTCTAGGGCCATAAAACAAAAAGGACTAAAAAAGGGCAATATATGTAGCAATCAAATACACTTCAAATTACTTTCTCAGAATCAACACAAAGCAAGTAGATACTCTTTAGAGATGCTTCATGCACACTTCCTACACCCTGAGGTGACTTCACTAACTAGAACAGTACAAGCATTTATATATCACATTTTATACTTCGTAATTTCTGAGGTTTGATTGATTGATATTTTATTTCTATCGCGCTTGTACACAAGTGTTTCAGAGCGCGACAAGGCAAGGGAGGGGAACAGGGAAGAACAAAACAGCGATCTTACTAGGCCCAGTGACATTGAGAATGTGCAAGTGCATGGGAGAGGGGGAGGGGAAAGTGCATGGAAGGGGGAGAGGTGGAAAGTGTGAAGCAGTGGAGAAACAGATCGATAACAATAAATAAATAATATAGGCAACAAACAGTGGTAATGCAGCCAGAAATTTGCAAGTGCTAGGTTTAAGGCAGCAGACAGGGTAGGTCTGATAAGTGCAGGAAGAAAAAGGGAAGGTTAAAGAAAAGAAAAAGGTTCAACAGGTCCAGCATGTGAGCATGTTTAAATCTTACAATGAAGTCTAGAAAAAAAACCTTTCCCAGCAATATTAGTTTAAAACCAATGCATCAACTATGAGGGACAGTAAGAATCAAAATCAAATGGACTAGAAGAGTCTGCAGGGAGCCAACAAAGCCAAAGTCAATTGGAGCACAGTCTATGGCGCTGAGACACTTCTTAGATGGCAAAAAGTATTGCACAAAGTTAAAGAGTTTGTTGAAGTAAAATCACTGTAGGGTCGCAAGCTGTTACACTTTTGAAGGGTAGAGCTGAAATCAACTCTAGAAAAGCAGCTACTGCAAGTCTCAACTGAGAAGAGCAAGCTACAGTCAATGAGGTAAGCACCCCAAGTCTGAACAGTACCTTTGGTTAGAAGAAGAGGGTCCAGCTGGCTTCTGTCCTAGTTGCAGAGTTGCGGATCCTGGGTTCCTGGGCCTCAGTCGTGGGGACAAGAGAGAGAGGACGTCTGGAGGACTCCTGCACAGCAATTCGGAGGTCGGCGGCAGCTACAGGCTCTTGTCAGTTCAGCTGCACTTTGCGGTTTCAGCTACCGGCAAACAGCATCACATGGATCTTGGATACTGGTCGGTCTTCCTTCACTCCTTGAGTCCTGCACTCTGGTGACAGGACTCAAGCTCGGGTCATCCTGCTTCTGTAGGGTCCTGGGGAGACTCCCGGAGCTTCTGGCCGGATCACAGACGTTGCACTCAGGACTACAGATTTCTTGACCCCTAGCACTCGGTTCCTGTCGCAGCAAAGAAGTGAAGCCAGTTGGGAAAGGTGTTCCAGCAGCGTTCGTCTCGGGTTTAGTTGGTCCCACTAACCCAAGGGCAGAAGTCGTCCATTCCAGAGCTTCTCTTGTTGATCAGAAAAAGGAGTTTCAGCACAGCAGCAGGGCATCACTGGGTAATTTAAAGGTCTAGGAGGATGCAGCAAGCTTCTTTCACGGTTTGTTCATTGGGTTGTTTTCCCAGTGGTCGGCTCTGTCTTCAGTCCAAGAACCCTCACCTTTTAAGCAAGTTTCTCCTATTCATGCACAGCCTAGGCTGTCACTAACACAGCAGGGCGGTGCATTCAGGTAACTCTGGAGACAAAGGATAGGGAAGTTTCGGGCACCTCCCTCATTTCCTGTCCTTCCAAACAAACTGGAGGCAGAGGCGGGTTTCAGTACTGAAGCCCGCCAAAGGCAAAACGAACAAAGGGCTCAAACCTGGTTTTGTGCACATAGCAAAACCCAAGAAAGACCGAACAACTGGAAAATGGTGAAAAAGAGACCAGGGCCATTTTGACAAAATAGTCACCCATGGGTGCTATTCTGCAGCTGAGGATTCAGCCTGCGGTGGAAAAGCACAATGGTAGCAAAATTGCCATTTAAAGTAGTGAGGGCAACATAAACATTTTTACATGAGTAAGAAGGAAAAGGGGCTACTAAGTAACCCCCCAGTACTTCCACATAAGATGGGCTGTACTGGACCTACAGAGGAAAAACAGGTAAAGTCCAGTGCTCACCTTCCCTTGAACTGCAATTTTATGCTCTACCCCTCCCCCCGCATGGTGTAAATATTGTACATTGTATGGATTACACTGTTTACTGCTAACATTTTTACACCCATATCTTATGTATAAACTGTATTTTTTGAACTTGAAGGTAAAAAACCAATAAAAGTATGTTTTGAACAATAAATGTCAGGATCATCATCTTGATCCTGGGTGCACTGATCATCAAACGGACCTTGATCATTATCGGGTTAAATGTCAGTCCCTAACCTTTGATCATGTTGGCCCTGTCTGGTATAGAGAGACCATTGATCGTGTTGGCGCTGTCTGGTACAGAGAGACCTTGGATTGTGTTGGCCCTGTCTGGTATAGAGAGACCTTTGATCGTGTTGGCCCTGTCTGTTATAGAGAGACCTTTGATCGTGTTGGCCCTGTCTGGTACAGAGAGACCTTGGATTGTGTTGGCCCTGTCTGGTATAGAGAGACCTTTGATCGTGTTGGCCCTGTCTGGTATAGAGAGAACTTTGATCGTGTTGGCCCCATCTGGTATAGAGAGACCTTGGATCATGTAGGCCCTGTCTGATATAGAGACCTTGGATCGCGTTGGCCCTGACTGGTATAGAGAGACCTTGGATCATGTTGGCCCGTCTGGTATAGAGAGACCTTGGATCATGTAGGCCCTGTCTGGTATAGAGACCTTGGATCGTGTTGGCCCTGTCTGGTACAGAGAGACCTTTGATCGTGTTGGTCCTGTCTGGTACAGCGAGACCTTTGATCGTGTTGGCCCTGTCTGGTACAGAGAGACCTTTGATCGTGTTGGCCCTGTCTTGCATAGAGAAACCTTTGGTCGTGTTGGCCCTGTCTGGTATAGAGAGACCTTTGGTCGTGTTGGCCCTGTCTGGTATAAAGAGACCTTTGATCGTGTTGGCCCTGTCTGGTATAAAGAGACCTTGGATTGTGTTGGCCCTGTCTGGTATAGAGAGACCTTTGATCTTGTTGGCCCTGTCTGGTATAGAGAGAACTTTGATCGTGTTGGCCCCATCTGGTATAGAGAGATCTTGGATCATGTAGGCCCTGTCTGATATAGAGACCTTGGATCGCGTTGGCCCTGACTGGTATAGAGAGACCTTGGATCATGTTGGCCCCGTCTGGTATAGAGAGACCTTGGATCATGTAGGCCCTGTCTGGTATAGAGACCTTGGATCGTGTTGGCCCTGTCTGGTACAGAGAGACCTTTGATCGTGTTGGTCCTGTCTAGTACAGCGAGAACTTTGATCGTGTCGGCCCTGTCTGGTATAGAGAGACCTTTGATCGTGTTGGCCCTGTCTTGCATAGAGAAACCTTTGGTCGTGTTGGCCCTGTCTTGCATAGAGAAACCTTTGGTCGTGTTGGCCCTGTCTGGTATAGAGAGACCTTTGGTCGTGTTGGCCCTGTCTGGTATAGAGAGACCTTTGGTCGTGTTGGCCCTGTCTGGTATAGAGAGACCTTTGGTCGTGTTGGCCCTGTCTGGTATAGAGACCTTTGGTCGTGTTGGCCCTGTGTGGTATAGAGAGACCTTTGGTCATGTTGGCCCTGTCTTGTATACAGAGACCTTTGATCGTGTTGGCCCCGTCTGGTATAGAGAGACCTTTGATTGCGTTGGCCCCGTCTGGTATGGAGAGGACTGTTGTAGAATGGGCAGAAGATTGCAACCTTGAAGATTTAGTAGGAGGCTCTCCCTCACCTAAATCAAAGTACTTTGGTTTCAGAGGGTTCTTTTCTAAGTTTACAAAGCATGACATTTTATCCATAGCCTTTTCAATCTTTTCTTTAGTCCAATACCTTGTACTAGGGCCATCTTGGAAGTCAAAAGCTATATAATCCTCTACAGCTTGAAAAGTGTGTTGAATGTAAAGCCTCTGAAAGTGAAGAGGATACAGATGCATAGAGTGTGTGTTCCGACAAACCTTCCAAGGAAGTGGAAACCTGTTGTGAAATATGTTTATGATGTGTGCTTTTCGAAAAACAGAGGGCATTGATGATTCATGCTTCGACACTTGTTAGGAACGGAATCTTTATGCGCAGTAGTGGAAGTTGTTTCGCTTGACTCTTGTTTCGGGTGTTTGTCTTGTGATGAACGTGAAGATGAGGGCCCAGAAGACAAAAGACGCTTCGAGCCAGAATCAGCAGCAATGTTTTTTTTTCTGATACAGTGTGGCTGTGCCTTAAGTTTTTAGTCAAATGGCTAGGGGTTGTGTCTTTAGAGTGGGAACTTTTGGGTTTTCCCTTGTCGCAGAGTGTGGTCTCTATCACAAGACTGCTGGCCTGTTTCTCAGAAAGGGGTCTGGCACGTGGGATTCAACAGAACCCATAATGTCTTCAGGTCACTATGTGCGCCATAGCTGCCTTGCAGTTCCTCTGATTATTCTGCGGGTTAGCCTCGACCTGCATGGCGTAGGCTACCTGATGTTTAGTGAGTCTGTCTTTTAAAGATTTGGGTCAAAACATGTACAAGACCGAGTGCTTTTCAGAGTGATCCCTCGGAAGACAGTAATTGCACACAGGATGGGTCTCTTTCCACGGATACTTCCTATTACAGGACGGACCAAATTTAAAAGAAGTATTTTCTATGTTTTTTTCAAAAGGCAGCATGACACCGAGTGTAAAGGGGAGAGGATGAGAAAAGATATTCTCAGAAATGATGGAAAGTATGAAAAAAAAACCACTCTCCCTACTGTAACAGGCCAGTGCCTGGTGCAAGCTGAAACCAGCGAGCCGTCGAAAAGAGAATGGTTGCTGAAGAGCCTCGGAAGTTGGTGATTTCGCCCAAAGTCACAGAAGAGTTGATCGTTGAGCGATAGCGAACGAATAACTTTACATAAATACTCTAACAATGGCGCTAACAAGAGTTACCGACCATGATGGCAGAAAAAAACATATCTGAGGGAGGGATCTGAATGCGCGAGGGATGATGGGTACAGTACACATCGCACTAGGGATATTACAAACACGCAAAGTTGATGTGCCTTTTTGAAAACAAGCCATGCAATGCTCTGCACCTATCACTAGATGTAGGCCTAAGCAAAGCATGCGATTCCAAGCAGCTCCACAAGCCTCAGAGGTTATATATACATATATACACACAGACACAGACACACACACACACACACACACACAAGACAAACACTGCTCCCCCAGCTCTGTCCTGAAAGCGACTCACCTGCTCTGGACGACCCCTCTTTAATCCTCATTGGTTTGGCCATGTTGACTCGGATTGTCCTTCCAAACAGCTCAGATTCACTCTGGGGACAAACACTGGGGTGAGATCTGCACTGTATAAATCCAACACGCGAACTGCCATTCCGCACATTGACAAACATCTCAAATACCACAATACACAGCTGGCCTTTCCTCCAATCTCCCTGGGCACAGGCTAAGTGGACCCTTCCATGCCTCTCCTCCTCTGGCTTCTGGCAGTATAGAATTGGCAAGAGAAGGTGGATCAAACAGGAGAGGGCTCCATAAGCTGTCAAACATCACATTAATACACACAGTAAACCAGGTCCTATGGATGCTCACAACACTGCAAAGAAATCTCATAAATTGCGACTCATTTCTATGCATGGAATTGGGTCAGTGGCGTGCAGGAAGGATAAACTCAGGTGTCTCGGCAATCAGTGAACAGCATAGACTCTAGTGTGTCTAGTCTATATGGCACCAGACCAAAATCTGCCCGGGAACTGTAACTGAGCCCCTGGAAACACCTAACAGAGTGAAGCCCCTGGAAACACCGGAACAGAGTGAAGCCCCTGGAAACACCGGAACAGAGTGAAGCCCCTGGTAACACCGGAACAGAGTGAAGCCCCTGGTAACACCGGAACAGAGTGAAGCCCCTGGTAACACCGGAACAGAGTGAAGCCCCTGGTAACACCGGAACAGAGTGAAGCCCCTGGTAACACCGGAACAGAGTGAAGCCCCTGGTAACACCGGAACAGAGTGAAGCCCCTGGTAACACCGGAACAGAGTGAAGCCCCTGGTAACACCTAAGAGAGTGAAGCCCCTGGTAACACCTAAGAGTGAGGCTCCTGGTAACACCTAAGAGAGTGAAGCTCCTGGTAACACCTAAGAGAGTGAAGCTCCTGGTAACACCTAAGAGAGTGAAGCTCCTGGTAACACTGGAACAGAGTGAAGCCCCTGGTAACACTGGAACAGAGTGAAGCCCCTGGTAACACCCAAGAGAGTGAAGCCCCTGGTAACACCCAAGAGAGTGAAGCCCTTGGTAACACCTAAGAGAGTGAAGCCCCTGGTAACATCGCCCCTGGTAACACCTAAGAGAGTGAAGCTCCTGGTAACACCTAAGAGAGTGAAGCTCCTGGTAACACCTAAGAGAGTGAAGCCCCTGGTAACACCTAAGAGAGTGAAGCCCCTGGTAACACCTAAGAGAGTGAAGCTCCTGGTAACACCTAAGAGAGTGAAGCTCCTGGTAACACCTAAGAGAGTGAAGCCCCTGGAAACACTGGAACAGAGTGAAGCCCCTGGTAACACCTAAGAGAGTGAAGCTCCTGGTAACACCTAAGAGAGTGAAGCCCCTGGTAACACCTAAGAGAGTGAAGCCCCTGGTAACACCTAAGAGAGTGAAGCCCCTGGTAACACTGGGACAGAGTGAAGCCCCTGGTAACACTGGGACAGAGTGAAGCCCCTGGTAACACTGGGACAGAGTGAAGCCCCTGGTAACACTGGGACAGAGTGAAGCCCCTGGTAACACTGGGACAGAGTGAAGCCCCTGGTAACACTGGGACAGAGTGAAGCCCCTGGTAACACTGGGACAGAGTGAAGCCCCTGGTAACACCGAAGAGAGTGAAGCTCCTGGTAACACCTAAGAGAGTGAAGCTCCTGGTAACACCTAAGAGAGTGAAACTCCTGGTAACACCTAAGAGAGTGAAACTCCTGGTAACACCTAAAAGAGTGAAGCTCCTGGTAACACCTAAAAGAGTGAAGCCCCTGGTAACACCTAAGAGAGTGAAGCTCCTGGTAACACCTAAGAGAGTGAAGCTCCTGGTAACACCTAAGAGAGTGAAGCTCCTGGTAACACTGGAACAGAGTGAAGCCCCTGGTAACACTGGAACAGAGAAGCCTCTGGTAACACTGGAACAGAGTGAAGCCCCTGGTAACACCTAAGAGGGTGAAGCCCCTGGTAACACCTAAGAGGGTGAAGCCCCTGGTAACACCTAAGAGGGTGAAGCCCCTGGTAACACCCAAGAGGGTGAAGCCCCTGGTAACACCTAAGAGGGTGAAGCCCCTGGTAACACCTAAGAGAGTGAAGCCCCTGGTAACACTGGAACAGAGTGAAGCTCCTGGTAACACCTAAGAGAGTTAAGTCCCTGGTAACACCTAAGAGAGTGAAGCCCCTGGAAACACCTAACAGAGTGAAGCCCCTGGAAACACCTAACAGAGTGAAGCCCCTGGAAACACCTAACAGAGTGAAGCCCCTGGTAACACTGGAACAGAGTGAAGCCCCTGGTAACACTGGAACAGAGTGAAGCCCCTGGTAACACTGGAACAGAGTGAAGCCCCTGGTAACACTGGAACAGAGTGAAGCTCCTGGTAACATCTAAGAGAGTGAAGCCCCTGGAAACACCTAACAGAGTGAAGCCCCTGGTAACACTTAAGAGTGAAGAACGCTGCAGCTCGTCTCCTCCTAGGTCTTTATTAGTTGCACCATCTCTCGCTGGCCAGTACGCTGAGAATCATAGCTAAAACAGTGACTGCCCTGCCATCATTCATGCTTCAGTGATATGCCCCAACAAGATCGCTGTGCTCAACTGGTAGAGCATTAATGCATCCACGTGCCGGAAGCACCTCAAAACCTTCCTCTTTGCCTCTGCTTTCTCTCTCCCTCTCCCCTGCTGAACAGCCAATTATTCCTCACTGATACTGCACTGATTCTGCAACTGGACCACTCTTAACGGCCTCGGTCCTGGGCCCAGCCACTCTCCACTTGCACTGATGCCCTGGAACCCCTCTGCACTGCGGGACTGTCTCTGTATCCCTACAGCCCCCCCCCTTTTCCAGCACTTGTTCTGCACTTACCTTGCACTTGCCACCAGTTGGCCCTATTTATTTATTACTTTACGCCACTTACCTTTACTGCACTTCCCCCCCCCCCTCCCCCACCCTTGCACTTGCGCGATCTGAATGACACCTGGCCTAGTAGGATCGCTGTCTGTTTCCCCTTGTTTCCTCCCCTCCCTGCCTCGTCGCGCCTTGAAACACCTGTGTATAGGCGCGTTACAAATGCCATATATCATTATCACGTGTTTAGGCAACCAGCGTGGGAGGCAGAGCTCTCTCCCATCTGACTATTAACCTATGGAATGTGCCTCCAACAGACATATGCTTTACCAAACACCGCTGGAACTATAAAAGGCAGCTTAAGACCTTCCTGTTGGTAAAAGATCTCCATTCCTTGCCATTTGGCTTGAGAAAAAAGGCCAACCTAGCACCTAGAGGACAATTCACCACCGATAGCAGTCCTTAAAGGGCTGAACTATCATAACAAGGGGATTGCAAGCGAGTGCGGCTTCTGCAGGGCCTGGGGCAATAAATCAAGCTCCTGGGAGAATGTGTTATTTTACTTGCAAAGGCACATCAGACTGCAAGCACAGGAGTTTAGGTCAGAGGTGGTCTATTCCACAGACACCAACTAGCCGTCGCTCATGGGAGTGGATGCGTGTCTGAAAAGATGAATCCGAAGGATAGGGCTACAGGGGTGAGCTCAGCATGTGGGGGTGAGGGAGGGCATTCAACCACTTTCTAAGGCTACAAAGAGGAAGCAATCATGTCAAAACTACTTTGGTGCGATGTGATTGGGCAAAAAGTGCAGACCGGAAGGGCGCACAATGCCATCACTGGCAAGACCAGCTGTAGATCGGATTGCGACTGCTAAAATGTCTAAACTGTGAAAGCTACTTGAAACTGAATGCCAGAACAGGGTAACACAGCAAAAGAGGAATGTTGTGCCTGAAATCTTGCCCCTCACAGGACGGTTCACCAGACTCCTTGCAACACCGAAGCCGCCAGACTTGGCATAAGAAGCTTTAATTTCATCTACTGCTGGCAAGGCTGGCCTGAGGAATGGGCAGGTTGGGAGGTGACCCAGGGTCCTGCTGTAAGGGGGGCCCTCGCGGGCACCAGTACTTGCCTTGACTATGCAAAGTATCATTGTTTTAAAGAGGGGCTGTGCTTTCAGTACAGGCTTGCATGTCTTTTTGTCTGAGTGAGGCCACAATGCCATCTCCCAGCCCCTAACTCTCTGGAGACAAACACCTTGCAGCAGCAGCAGCAGCACACGCTGCAGGCCCCTAAATGACATGCATCACTTTCTTTATTCAAGCAGGGCTTTTACAGGGGCAGAGACTTACAAGTGATGTCTCATTTAAGAGACTATTGTTTTGGACAAGACGTTCTTAACGTTTCCCTGTTAAGAAACTCATGCAAAGGGATATTTTTATTCTAAAAGCATACACAAAGCACACATTAACTGCCTAAATCTAGGTCGATTAAAACAATCTCAGAAATCCATTTTCAAATAACTACATTATTTCTGATGTTTACTTTTGGTAGAGTGTAATATTCTCATCACATCATGTATGAAGCCTGAATTTGACAAACATTGAAACACACACGGGTAAGTCACCTTTTCACACATTACCTTTTAGGGTGCTATGACCCTTTAAGTCTTGAAAGTACCTTTTTAAAAACCCAGAAGGCCATGTTTGTGTCTTCAGCTGGCTTGCATTCGGATATTTGTAGTCACCCAGTCAAGATGTGTGTGGGGGCTGAGGGGGTAATAATGCCACAATTGTGCACTTTTTGCCTAACATATTTCCATAAGGATTTACCTTACCATGGTGTGCGCACTTATCAAGTCTTCTTTATAAAAGAGAATTGTTAAAAGTCAAACACAGAGGAATTGCAGAATGGTCTTAAATCCCGGCTTCACCACTCAACCAGAGTGTGTGCGCTCACAGGCAAATCCTTTTATCTCACTATGCCCATCTACCAACATTAGTAGTGTAAGGTATTCAGCTCACACTGTCTCAATCCTGATATTGCCACATAGGTAGATATTAACAGTGACAATTCATACACTGGAAGTCACAGTGTCTTTGGCTCCTGCTCATGGAAACGTGTCTTTATTTAACTTCCGATGATACCTTTTGGCATTAAAGACTAATTCTATGATATTTTATGTATGGATGTCACCATTTATGAAAATAAGGGGGTCCAGACATCTCTTGCCGTCAGAGCCCTGCAAATCCTAGGGCCGGCCACGACTGTCGGCATTCTTCAGCAAACCCGTGTGCATTTTCATTTCGACTTTTAATAAAAGGAAATTCCTGGGCTTTGGCGCTCTTTGCCGAACCAAGCCTTACGTTTTGTTGGCTAGGCAGAAACTGGGCAGAACCAAACAAGGCACTCAAAGTGGATGTTTTGGCAAGTGATAGTCTCCAGGCAGAGGAGGACAGTCTCTGTATGAACCCAGGCAAGTGAAGCGGCAATGTTCCATGCCAAATTAAGAAACAACTTCTTTTTAAGAGAACAAGTACCCATTGTGCAGCTCCGGTCACCACTCCTACAATGGTTCCCATCGATCAGGGAATGTTTTTTAGAGTTTGGGCAATGAATACTGAATTCCCATAAGCCTTATGCAACAAGCATCCCAACAACGTGGGAGTAAGAAAAGGCTTTGGGTTTTCAATTCTTTAACGTTGCCTTTCATCACTGAACACTGCAAAATTCCACAAAAAAGCACACTATTTTAAATTAAAAGTAGTTTTATTTTTACCCACAATTTCGTTTATCATTTGCACAGTTCTTGGTTAAACAGTGCTGCATCTTCTGTACACTGAAGGAACAGCCTTGTGAACTTGGCTGCTACAAAACAGCAGATTACTTCAGGTGTTAGGCAAAGTTTGCATGCAGTACCTTTGGGAACACTACAAACAACTGACTACAGGTACAGGAAACCCAACATTTAGTAGAAGTCTGTACTACACAGCCAGGCTTATCTCAAGAGGGGTCAATGTGAGCTATAGGGGAGTTACACAGAGATTCACAGTGACAAGTATCCAAATAAACTCTTACACTCAAGGTTTCTTGAATAAACAATGATTAATTTATTTATCAGTCAGTTAGAATAAGCCTACTTCAGAAGGGAGCAATATAATAGTAACACACAAATACTCTTCAATACTCTACACTCTTAGCTTTTAAATCAGTAAAGAGCCTTTTGGGATGGTCCACGGACACAACCTACACCTTCAGGTGACTTCAATAGCTAAGACACTGTGGACATTAATATATCACTGGTACATTTAGAGCAATACTAAAAGGAGTGTTAAAGTAAAGAGATTTCAGAATAAAACAAGAGATCACACAAATATTCTGAAGCAGGTAAGTACTTTTGAACCCCCCAATGCAAAGTAAATTAACCCTTTCCTTGAGGGAAGGTAAGACACAAACAGAGGAGAGAAGGGCCATTCAAGGAGCCAGACCAGCCAATGTTAAGTTGGCAAAAGTCTAGGTGAGCTGAAGCACTACTTGCAGGCAAATAAAAGTCTTGCACAATGTTTTAGAGGTCTTTGTAGAAAAGAAGAAATCAAAGTAGGGCCACAAGCTGGGAGGCTTGTGAGAGGCAGAAGATGCAAGCAACTCTAGAGAAGCAACCAAGACAAGGCTCAACTGAGATTAAGTAAGGTTACAACAACAAGAGGTAAGTTCTCTTGGACTGTACAGTACATTTGGTAACAAGAAATGGTTCCAGCTGGCTTCTGTTCCTGTGTGGCTCTGCGGATCCTTTTGTTCCTGTGCCTCAGTCGTGGGGACAAGAGGGAGGACTTCTGGGGACCCCTGCAAAACAACGGGACGGTCAGCGACAGAAAAGGATCAAGTTCTATTCAGCGTCACTTCACGGTTTCAGCTCCTCACGTCCCAGCAAATAGCACCACTGCAGGCTCTCGGATACCACTCTGGACTTTCCTCGCATCTGGGGTCCAGCACTCTTGTGGTGGCTCAGGCTTGGTCAGTCCTGCTTACTGGGAGTCCGGAGGATCTTCCACAAGCTTGGGTCAGACCTAAAAGTGATACACTCCCGTTTGGTGTTCCTCTCCCTGGCACCTCGGTTCCAGCAGCAGCAGCAGCAGTGGAAGTACAGCCAGCTCCGAGAAGATGTCCATCAAGTTCACTTTGGAGTTGATTGGTCCCACCAACTAAAAGGAAGAAGTCATCCTTACAGGGCTTCTTTAGTGGAGGCAAATTCGGAGCTTCAGCACGGCAGCAGGGCTTCACCGGGCAAACCAACGGTCCAGGAGTTGCAGCAGGCGTCTCTTGCAAGTTCTTCGGATTCCTTCATCCAGTGGTCGACTCTGCCTTCCAAGCCAAAAAGCCTGGCCTTTAATGCAGGTTTCTCCCATTCATTCCAGCCTAGCTGTCAATCACACAGCAGGGTGGCTGTACTTGCCGGACAGCCAGCCGGCTAATCACCTTTGGGTGCATTCCTGTAACCAAGGGGATTAAGCACAGGGAGTTTCGGGCACCTCCCTCACTTCCTGCCCACCCCAGACACCCTGGAGCCAGAGGCAGGCTTCACTTGTGAATCACGCCAAAGACAAAGCAAACAAAGGGACCAAACCAGGTTTGGCGCGCAGAGTAAATCTCAAGAAGGACCTTTTCCAGCAGGAGATGGCATAAAAAGAAGACCGGGCCATTTTGACAAAATGGGCACCCATGGGTGCTTTACTGCAGCTGCGAATGCAGCCAGTGGTAAAAACACACGATGGTAGTAAAAAGTAAACCACTGCCACCAGCCATTAATTGTAGAAAGAGTAACAAACATTTTACCTGAGAAACTACACAAAGGGGATACTAAGTCACCCCTCCAGAACCCTATTGTAAGATAGTGTGTGCTGGGACTAGAAAGTTACAAACGGTAAGTAAAGTCAATTTCCCTTTACTGCTCTTGGTAACAGTAGTTTATCCAAGAGAAGGTATTTTAACCTTTGGGAAATCTAAGAGACTTCACTGTGCCACTGCACTGAAGGTCACAATGTAAAGATGATGCCTATGGAGTTTGCCAGACTCCACAACCAAAACAGAAACACCGTTAGATCACAGAAAATTACATGAGCGAGTGGGAAAAATGTCTCACTCTCTCCAGGTTGAAAATTAAAAAGTCCTAGAGTCCAGCAAAGTGCTGGGGGTCTCTAAGGCAGAGAGGAATTAGCACATTTCTGAGAATTCTCCCTAACAATGTACTTCTTTGATAAAAGTCTTGCAAAAAGTTAGAGAGTTCAGAAAAATCACTTGTAGGGACACACGCTGGTAAGCCTGTGCAAAGGGGGTTGAAATCAAAGTAAGCAGGTGCAAGTCTCAAGTGAGACAGCACGAGCTAAGTACCCCCTGTTAGGCAAGACTGTATGTAGTAACTGTAAAACAACTGCGCACGGGGGGGGTGTCTGTACTCCTGCTCTCTATACGGCAGAGGAGAGGCACAGAGGACCCCAGCCAAGATTCTCGATTATTGGTACCTGGTTGAGGTACCAAGGCCTAGCTTCTCAGGAGGTGATGTGGGCTGGTTCTTAAGTACAGTGTAATCTCCAAGCACCCACAAAGGAATGTCCACACACTTTATTAGTTAAACAGTCTTATAATATATTATATATAAATAAGGTTCAACGTTATATACACTATCACAATAATACACTGTGCTCCGACAATTCTAAAATGGTAAATATATACAGTTATAGGTGGTACCACTCTTACTCTGATTCCATTAAAATGCATCAACTTTACTCCGTACAAATAGCATTCGAATCAACACAGCAAAACAATATGAACCATAGACTTAGGAGGAAGACCAGTTGGTTAGACAATTGGCAGAATACTGAGCCCCTACCCCTAGGTACAGTTCCGTATGAGGATTCCCCCCACCTGGGCAACCTGTAAATAAAGATATATAGTACAAACCCTGTCCATGTATTGTCTATTCGAGTCTTCTCTTCTTCTATAGTTCTGAAACCCAAACGTACCTCGTGTTGTAGAGTTCATCGGGGACTCGACGGGCCCTTCTTGAGTGCGCTCCCTTTCAAGCGGGAGCCACGGGTCGAACTTCCGAGATGAAGAAAGGGTGAACGTTGTCGTTGAGGCCGCAGCTTCGGTCCTTGCGGTGCTCGTTGACGAGTGATCAAGAACATCCTGCAACAGGGGAGGCGTGCGGTGCACCTCGACAACAATGGTTAGTTGCCGCAGAGAGTTAATGAAGAACTTTGGCCGAGCAAGGGCGTCGAGTCATCTGGCGGTTCTGTGGTCTTTGGGTGGCGGGAAACCCACCGGCGGATACTCCTCGGTCGTCGGCGGCCTCAAATTTCTCCAGCAGGATGAAAACGGTCAACGATGATGAACAAGAGAGTCCTTGGATCAAAGGTTCTTAGGCAAACAGGAGCACAGCGGCTCCGGTTGGCGACAGCGGACGTCGATGGTGGACGGCTGTCCGGTGCTTCTCGTCGTTCTCCTCGGCGGTCCCCTTCTCCGGTTGGCAGCCTTTCGTAGGTCTGTCTACCAGGAAGCTTTGGCTTTCGGATTACACAGAGCACCAGCGGTTCACTTTCTTCTTCCGGATCAGCTTCGAGAGTAAGCATCAAGTATCAACTTCAGCTTCTGAACGATTTCTAGCAGAGAGAGGCTCCCGGATAAACTAGTTGATCTCCCATTCACTCTGCTGGGTCACACTCACGCAACCAATCACTCAGAAGGGCATTCAGGCAGGCAGCCAATCAGTCGCACGGTGCATTCAGGCCATTCTTCCACATCCAGACACTCGCAACACAGAATCTGGATTCGGACAAGCACTCTGCCATTTAGCACTACACACTGCATTCATACCAGTTTCGGGCAGGGCTGTCTCATCCATTGTGTCAAACACCAGATACTAGAAACCCATAACACAGAATGCATATTTGTCACACACTCCATTCACCCAGGTCCCACCCCATGGGCGTACCCACAACATCCGGTCATTGGGAAGACTCCAGCCAGTCTGGTCAGCACTTCCCCACAATATCATACATGGAACTTCCACCCAACAGTCAGTCCGGGGGAAGGGACAGAGTCAGGGCTTCCCGGGACTTTGGGAAAACCAAGGTAACAGGTGATGGACGGCAAGAGGCCCCGGGGGCCATCTTGTCTCCATCAGGAATCTACTGATCCCAATGACAAGGCCTGGGCATACAAAAATGGAGGGCGCACAAAGCACCTGTCAATTCAGCACAGAGCTGCCACCAGCCAGTACCCTGCTCTGTGGGCCACAAGCAGGTGCCCAAAAACATACACTAGGAGTACAGGGTCGTACTCGCAATCATGGGTGCCATAAGGGTATCCCAAGGGTCTATTCACCAAACCAAATACAGGAAGAGCTGCACCGCCAGGAGTCCCACATGAACTCTTGTGTGGAAATCAAGTCCGGACATACATGATTAAGCAATAAAGGACAAGGATTCAGAGTCCCTGTCCCTCTGATGCATTTCCAGCATCACTGTAACCCTGTGGGAGACTACACCAGCCTTGTCCTCTTGGAAAGAGGTAACCAACCTATTGGTATAGGTCTGTACTCCACAAGTTGGTAGAGTGACTGAGCAGCCAGACTTCTCATGAGGGTTAAATGTGAGCTGTAGAGATGTAACACAGATTCACAATAACAAGTAGGCTATCTAGTAAAATAAATATATATTTATTTATTTAGCAGTCAGTTTAAAATAAGCCTTCTTTAGAAAGCCTTCTTTCTATGCAACAATAAAAATGCACTTCATAACACTTACTCAGATTTAAGATAAGCAAGTAGATGCCCTTTTGGGATGTCACACACACACTTCTTACACCCTAAGGGGACTTCAATTGCTAGGACACTGTGGAAATTGCAATATCACTTTTGACACTGTTAGGTAAGATTTCCACAGAGCTGGTAAATCTTCCTTTCCTGGTTCAACCCCAGAACATTTTGCTTTACTAATGGGATATTTTTCCATAATACCTCATTGAGTGGGAACCATTTTCCACACTCACATAATCTTTAACTCTTTTGTGGGTGTCATTTTTAAGACTCTCCATAGTGTATTTTTATGTTATCTTATTAACACTTGTAAAGCGCACGTTCGCCCAAAGGCATCATGGCGCTGGAAAGGAGACTACCCAATCGAAGAAGACCAATGGAAAGGCCAGACTTAAAACAGATTAGTTTTCAACGCTCTTCTAAATCCAAGATGGTTAGCCGTATCTCTAACAGATGAAGGGAGGGTGTTCCAAAGTTTGGCCGCAGTGACAGAAAAGGCTCTACCTCCGAACCTTGCCCGGTTAAACCTAGGGACAGTAAGAAGGTTAGAAGTAGCAGAACGGAGGTCCCGGTCCAGAAGGTAGCGGGTGAATTTAAACTGCAAGAATTTGGCTTCCTGACCATGGATTGTCCGATGAACAATGCACAGTGATTTAAAATGAATTCGCTGATTCACCGGGAGCCAATTCAGTTGGCGAAGCACTGGCGTGATGTGGGCACCATAGCAGCAAGGTTCTGCATACGCTGAAGGCGATGTATAAGGCCGATAGGTTGAGACAGATGGAACGAATTGCAATAGTCCAGTCGTGTAAGGACTAGCGCGGCCACCGCAGGGGGACGGAGGGCTTCCGGGATCATGGGCATGACCCTCTTGAGGATTCGGATCTGGTGGTGGGTGCACCGGCACACGGCCATGACCTGGTTAGACAGAGACAAAGAAAGTTATCCTCTTTAACAACTTATTGGCAATAAGTGCCTGTTGTTTCTGGGTTGCCCTAGGGGCTCCCCATTTAACTTTCTTGTGCTAAACTTGCGTGAACTACAGTTCCCAAGGGTAGAAAGGATCTTTGGATCCCTTTTACATTTTGTTAGGTGAAACCAGCACACCACACCTTATGTGGAGTTTGGGGAGATACAAAGTATCCCCTTTCACATTCAAACTGTAACAATTCTGTTACAGTGACAAGCTTACCTTCAATGGCTGGTGGCAGTGATACCTTGTATTAATTTGGTGCACCTTTACCGTGGGCTGTGTTCACAGCTACAGAAAAGGGACCCAAGGGTGTCCATTTTTACCAAAATGGCCCCCGTCTTCTATATTCGCCATTTTAGTGTTTCTTGTTCCTTCCCCTGACATCCAGGGCGGGAAATTCCTTTGTGTGATTTTTATCTTCAGCAGGAGTCCCCTGGATTCCCCGCCCAGGCTCCAGTCTGTCCGTGCGGGCAGGGAGTGAGGGAGGAGTCCAAAACTCCCCAGCCCTTTGTCTTAAGCCTTGCTTGAATCGGTACAAATCCCAGTGGGGGAGATGGCTGTCCTGATTGGACAACCAGACTGCCCCTTCTTGTAAAATGCGGGGAGAGAATGCAGAGGTTGTGTTGCAATTCCTGATAAATACTGCGAATCTCGAAGCTGAAGACATGTCGACCACTGGAACTTAAACCGAAGAGGATGGTGAAGGAAAAGCGGCAGAGACGATTTCCAGCGACCGAAGAGCCTGATGTGTAGCCGGAGCCTGCTGTAGCCCTTCCGTCCAACCGACCTGGGGACTCCGAAAATGACGACCCCGACCCAGAGCAGAGCCTGGTGAGACCCACTAGACTCGAGATGACCTGCATTTTGAGCCATTCCACGTGTTGCTGCAACCTTGCGTTGTTGCAATAACCCGGGACCTCAAGTCACCATGCAGTGCACGGTCTTCCGAATCCCACTGAAACTTCGTGGGCATCCTGGTGGATCTACAGAGACACGAACAGAGTCCAGAAAGTCCCCTCAACAGGGTGCTGGACCTTTGTAATGGCGAGAATTCAACTGCGATTTTCTGTCTTCTTCTGTGCTCCTTGAAAAGGCGCCAAATCCGCAGAACCACATTCTGCCGTGAGGGACACCTTGCCTAGAGCCTTCTTCATCGATCCCTGTTTTCAGTCACCACAACAAGGAATCCATTGACCGGTTATTTGGCTGCAGACCCTGAAGTTCTCCTGCTGCAAAATATTCTTCAATGCTGAGGTAGTTCGTTGGCTTGGGGATGTACTTACCTTAAACCCGTTAGGATTTCTGCATAGCTGTGGGCTGTTTTCTGTGATGGGAAGGCCTCTCATCCAGTGCACTCAGTCCCACTGCTATAATCCTGCTAGGTTGTCTTCTGCGAAGCCCCTGGACCTTCTTCCAACTATGAATTAAAGTACTTACCTGTTTGCAGAGTTATCCAAGGAACCCTGACTTTGCTACTAAAGAACCTATTCTGACACTGCCTGTCCTAGTGACCCCCCCCCCTTCTGCCACAGAACACTCATGCTCCAAGAATAAGGGAAAGACTTTGAAGGGATTGGGATTTCTGCCTAGAAAAGAAAATACGTGTTTAGTTGTTTGGTAACTGTAATTCTAAGAGTAAACAGTTACAAAAGTTATTACTGATCTTTCTTCCTTAGCAACTGTTTTGCCCGTCTAATGGAAAGTAGATGTGAAGGTATTTTACTCTCCTGCGATTAGGTTGTGCCATTTCCCAAAAGTAAAGTGTAGGTATCACCAGATTAGTCCTTAGAGGATAATTGTATGTGTCCCCCAACTGGGTCTTTCTTCCCCTGACTTGCTGGTAGACACTCCTTAATAAGTCTGTATTAGGCTGTTGCCTACCTAGAATAACGTTGAGTCATTCAGTAAAGTGTGACATTGGGTTTTACTTTTCCCCTTTATTGTGAGTTTAAACAAAGTATGTGGGTTTTACTTACCATGTGATAGCTGTGTGCCATCCAAAATAAGTTACAGGAGTTACTGCTTACCTCAATCTGGGGTTCCCTGATTTCAAAAGCACCTGTAATTGTATATTACATCCTTAGGTTTTTACTGCACCTAGAATAAATGTTCCACTATTCACCAAAAGTATATTGTCCAGTTGACTGATTAAGTGATTTGTACCGAGAATCATTACAAAAATGGAGGGTCTACTGCCCTTGCATTACTGAATGCAATTGTAAAAAGTAACCATTGGTTTTTACTCCCCAAGAATAGGCGTGACCTATACTGAATGTGTATGAAAAGGTTTTGACTTCCCTAGAACTACTATTAGGTATTTCAAAATAAGGTCTATACTTGGGTCTGTGTACTTTCAAGTATAGTGTTGTGTTTTTATACTGTTATTTCATATACTGTTTTAGTGCTTACCTACCCCTAGATTTATCTGGGCCTACCCGTATTTAAATAAATCCTTTATTTCTACAATGCAAAGTGTTTCAGTGTTTCTTTGGGTCATTTGTATTACAATTTCACTTGTATTGATTCTACAGCCCTCTCTCCCTCCTAAGATCACCCTGGCTGCTCTGTCAACGCTACGATGAACTCAGGTGCTACAGCCTTATACTAAGAGTGGAGTCTTGTACTGCCTAATTTGAAAGGTTTTACTAAGCCCTTAGTTGGACTTCAGAAAAACGGTCCGAACAGACACTTAATGCAATACTGAGGTTGAGTAAACGGAACAGGTGAGGGAAGGAAATAGATTAACCGGGTCTCAAAATATGTGAATACTTTGTAATCTTTCCAATTAAGTCTAGGTTAGACCTTTCCCAGCAATACAAGTTACACTTATGTACCACCTATGAGGAATAGTTAGAACCAAAGTCAATGGGCCAGAAGAGTCTGCAGTGAGCCAAGACAGCCAAAGTCAATTGAAACAATGTCTAGGGAGCTGAGGCACTTCTTCAGATAGCACACAAGTCTTGCACAATGTTATTTAGAGAGTTTGTAGAAATAGAATCACTGTTGGGCCACAAGCTGTTTGGCTTGTGAAAGGCAAAGCTGCAAGCACCTCTACAAAGGGCACCCACTACTTGTCTCCAGTGAGAACAAGCAAGCTACAGACAAAAGAGGTAAGTATCCCTTGGTCAAGACAGTACCTTAGGTTGGAAGAAGAAACAGCTGGCTTCTGTTCTGGTTGCAGTCCTGCAGTTTCTGGGATCCTGGGCCTCAGTCGTGGGGACAAGAGGGAGGACGTCTGCAGGACTCCTGCACTCCAGTTCGAAGGTCGGCAGTGGCGTCAATGGGCCCTTTCCAAATCAGCAACACTTTGCGGTTTCAGCTACCGGCAAACAGCACCACTGCGGTTCTTGGACACCTTATGGGCTCACCTTGCTTCTGAGGTCCAGCACTCTGTTGAGGTGTCTCAGGCTTGGGTTGTCCTGCTTCGGGAGGGTCCTCACGATCTTTCTGGAGATCGATTCCGGCTAAAAGATGATGCACTTGTTTCTGTCCCCTGGCACTCGGTTCCAGCTGCAGCAAAGAAGTACAGCTAGCAGGGAGAGGGGTTCCAGTCAAGTTTGTCTTGGGTTCGCATGGTCCCACCATCCCAAGGGAAGAAGTCGTCTGTTCCAGGCTTCTCTAGTTGATATGAAGTTGGAGCTTCAGCACTACAGCAGGGCTTCAATTGGCTGTTCAACGGTCCAGGAGGGTACATCAAGCTTCTCTTCCAAGTTCTTTCGTCAGATGTTTCTTCCAGTGGTCGACTCTACCTTCTGTTCAAGAGACCTCACCTTTTATGCAAGTTTCTCCCATTCATTCACATCCTAGCTGTCATTCACACAGCAGGGTGGCTGTCCTACAAGGACAGCCAGCCAATCACGACTGGGTGTATTCAGGTAACCAAGGAGACTAAGGACATGGAGTTTCGGGCGCCTCCCTCGTATCCTGCCATGCCAGACACACTGGAGCCGGAGGCGGGTTTCAGCACGGAAGCCCACCAAAGGCAAAACAAGCAAAAGGGTTAAACCTGGTTTGTCATGCAGCGTAAAACCCAAGAAAGACCTCACAAGCAAGAAATGGTGAAAAAAGAAGACCAGGGTCATTTTGACAAAATGGGCACCCATGGGTGCAATACTGCAGCTGAGGATTTAGCCTGCGGGGAAAACGTACAATGGTAGGAAAATTAAACCACTGCCATCAGCCATTAAATGTGTGAGGGTAACATCAAACATGTTACATAAGTAAGTAGGACAAAAGAGGCTAAGTAACTCCCCAGTACTGCCCCATGAGATGGGGTGCACTGGAACTACATAGGAAAAGGTAAGTGAAGTCAATTTCACTTTATTGCTCTTGGGAACAGTAGTTCACCCAAGAGAAGGTATTTAAACCTTATGAGAAATCCAAAGGACTTCCCTGTGCCACTGCACTGAAGGTGCTGTGTGTCACCATACAAAGGGTGATGCCTATGGAGTTTGTCAGACTCCAAAACCAGTGAACACATAAAATCCAAATCAGGTAAAAACACACGAGTGAAAAAAAAGTTCTCACTCACTCTGGGGTAAAAATAAAAAAGTCCTGAAGTCCAGCAAAAGAACTGGGGGTCTCTAAGGTTGAATGGAATTAGCTCAGAAATGAAAATTCTCCCCAACAAGAGGTCAATCCGTGGGAAGATAAAAGCAGGGTTTGGCGGTGTGGTGAGAAAATGAATTTAAAAAGAGTTTTTTTTAGAAGGAATTGGGTGAGGAGTCATGGATAATCTGTGCAACCTACCTTCATTTAATAATGCTCCTGGTAGGAGGGCCCCTTCTGGGCATGCCTGGTTGGGGCCAATATAGAGTTATTAAGAAAAGTGGTTCACGCTGTAAACAACTCAATTCATTATGTGAAGTTCAATTATTTTGTATTAATCATATTGAGTGCAAAAAGTCACCAATAGGATCTCAAATATTCAAACATCAGGTTTATGTGAAATAGAAAATGACATGTGTCGTTATTGCGCATACAAAAGCAATACAGAGAATTGCGTGGACCACTTTTCTTTAGAACTCTAGATTGGCCCCAACCAGGCATGCCCACAAGCCCCCCCACCCCCATCACATGTATTATAGTGCTTAGAAACCTAGGTTGCTTAGGGGGGCAGACCGAGTGCATCAGCATTCATTTACCGAGCAAAAGTGAGGGTATTATGACAAATACCCTTTGCAATACAATAACATAGATCAAAAAGAATATATATCACTTGTACATGTAGAATCTCTTTTCTTGTCACTGTTTTATCGTGCATTTTGTCTATTTTGTCCTGCAAATATATTATCTGTCTTTATTGCTTTTGTATGTACAATAATGACACATGTAATTTCCTATTTCACATAAACTTGATGTTTGAATATTTGAGATACTATTCATGATTTTATGCACGATAGGATTCATCCAAAATAAATGAAATTCACACAATGAACTGAGTCGCTTACAGCGTGGACCTCCTACCTTCAATTAAACAGAACTTTGGTGTGAACTAAAAGAATGAAGAAGCAACACCTTACCATGTTATCAATCGCTGCAACAGCATCCTGCAGGAAGAGAAAGCAAGAGGAAATATCAGTGTCACTGCACGAGAGCGGGAGCTAGGTCAGTGCAAACAACCATCGTCAGAGGGAGCAACACCCTTCACCATCAGAGAGTAGGGTAACTCATCATTCTCTGAGGGTAGACAACCCTTCACCATCAGAGGCTAGGATGAACCATCATTCTCTGAGGGTAGACAACCCTTCACCATCAGAGGGGAGGGTAACCCATCATTCTCTGAGGGTAGACAACCCTTCACCATCAGAGGGTAGGGTAACCCATCATTCTCTGAGGGTAGACAACCCTTCACCATCAGAGGGTAGGATGAACCATCATTCTCTGAGGGTAGACAACCCTTCACCATCAGAGGGTAGGGTAACCCATCATTCTCTGAGGGTAGACAACCCATCACCATCAGAGGGTAGGGTAACCCATCATTCTCTGAGGGTAGACAACCCTTCACCATCAGAGGATAGGGTAACCCATCATTCTCTGAGGGTAGACAACCCTTCACCATCAGAGGGTAGGGTAACCCATCATTCTCTGAGGGTAGACAACCCTTCACCATCAGAGGGTAGGGTAACCCATCATTCTCTGAGGGTAGACAACCCTTCACCATCAGAGGGTAGGATGAACCATCATTCTCTGAGGGTAGACAACCCTTCACCATCAGAGGCTAGGATGAACCATCATTCTCTGAGGGTAGACAACCCTTCACCATCAGAGGATAGGGTAACCCATCATTCTCTGAGGGTAGACAACCCTTCACCATCAGAGGCTAGGATGAACCATCATTCTCTGAGGGTAGACAACCCTTCACCATCAGAGGCTAGGATGAACCATCATTCTCTGAGGGTAGACAACCCTTCACCATCAGAGGCTAGGATGAACCTCATTCTCTGAGGGTAGACAAACCTTCACCATCAGAGGGTAGGATGAACCTCATTCTCTGAGGGTAGACAACCCTTCACCATCAGAGAGTAGGGTAACTCATCATTCTCTGAGGGTAGACAACCCTTCACCATCAGAGGCTAGGATGAACCATCATTCTCCGAGGGTAGACAACCCTTCACCATCAGAGGGTAGGGTAACCCATCATTCTCTGAGGGTAGACAACCCTTCACCATCAGAGGCTAGGATGAACCATCATTCTCTGAGGGTAGACAACCCTTCACCATCAGAGGGTAGGGTAACCCATCATTCTCTGAGGGTAGACAACCCTTCACCATCAGAGGGTAGGGTAACCCATCATTCTCTGAGGGTAGACAACCCTTCACCATCAGAGGGTAGGATGAACCATCATTCTCTGAGGGTAGACAACCCTTCACCATCAGAGGGTAGGGTAACCCATCATTCTCTGAGGGTAGACAACCCTTCACCATCAGAGGGTAGGGTAACCCATCATTCTCTGAGGGTAGACAACCCTTCACCATCAGAGGCTAGGATGAACCATCATTCTCTGAGGGTAGACAACCCTTCACCATCAGAGGCTAGGATGAACCATCATTCTCTGAGGGTAGACAACCCTTCACCATCAGAGGGTAGGGTAACCCATCATTCTCTGAGGGTAGACAACCCTTCACCATCAGAGGGTAGGGTAACCCATCATTCTCTGAGGGTAGACAACCCTTCACCATCAGAGGGTAGGATGAACCATCATTCTCTGAGGGTAGACAACCCTTCACCATCAGAGGCTAGGATGAACCATCATTCTCTGAGGGTAGACAACCCTTCACCATCAGAGGGTAGGGTAACCCATCATTCTCTGAGGGTAGACAACCCTTCACCATCAGAGGCTAGGATGAACCATCATTCTCTGAGGGTAGACAACCCTTCACCATCAGAGGGTAGGGTAACCCATCATTCTCTGAGGGTAGACAACCCTTCACCATCAGAGGGTAGGGTAACCCATCATTCTCTGAGGGTAGACAACCCTTCACCATCAGAGGGTAGGGTAACCCATCATTCTCTGAGGGTAGACAACCCTTCACCATCAGAGGCTAGGATGAACCATCATTCTCTGAGGGTAGACAACCCTTCACCATCAGAGGGTAGGATGAACCATCATTCTCTGAGGGTAGACAACCCTTCACCATCAGAGGGTAGGGTAACCCATCATTCTCTGAGGGTAGACAACCCTTCACCATCAGAGGGTAGGGTAACCCATCATTCTCTGAGGGTAGACAACCCTTCACCATCAGAGGTTAGGATGAACCATCATTCTCTGAGGGTAGACAACCCTTCACCATCAGAGGGTAGGGTAACCCATCATTCTCTGAGGGTAGACAACCCTTCACCATCAGAGGGTAGGGTAACCCATCATTCTCTGAGGGTAGACAACCCTTCACCATCAGAGGGTAGGATGAACCATCATTCTCTGAGGGTAGACAACCCTTCACCATCAGAGGCTAGGATGAACCTCATTCTCTGAGGGTAGACAAACCTTCACCATCAGAGGGTAGGATGAACCTCATTCTCTGAGGGTAGACAACCCTTCACCATCAGAGGGTAGGGTAACCCATCATTCTCTGAGGGTAGACAACCCTTCACCATCAGAGGGTAGGGTAACCCATCATTCTCTGAGGGTAGACAACCCTTCACCATCAGAGGCTAGGATGAACCATCATTCTCTGAGGGTAGACAACCCTTCACCATCAGAGGCTAGGATGAACCTCCATTTTCTGAGGGTAGACAACCCTTCACCATCAGAGGCTAGGATGAACCATCATTCTCTGAGGGTAGACAACCCTTCACCATCAGAGGGTAGGGTAACCCATCATTCTCTGATGGTAGACAAACCTTCACCATCAGAGGCTAGGATGAACCATCATTCTCTGAGGGTAGTCAACCCTTCACCATCAGAGGGTAGGGTAACCCATCATTCTCTGATGGTAGACAACCCTTCACCATCAGAGGGTAGGGTAACCCATCATTCTCTGATGGTAGACAACCCTTCACCATCAGAGGGTATGATGAACCATCCCCGCTAGAGGAGGAGACACCTTGATCACCTCTTGGCCCCCTACATTAGTCCTCTCCTTCTCACAATGACTCCCACAATCCCTTGCCCTCTCCACGGTTTCTTAATCCCAGCCCTCCCTCCCCCACATCCACCAGAGCCCGACCTCAACCTTCAGATTCTGCCCTAAACATTCCTGGGTGCCATATCCCCATTACCACATACCCCTCCTGCCACAGGGTCTACTTGCCCCAATGCCACAGCCGCGTGCCTGGAATCCTTTCTTCTAGTCCTCCTCTGACCCCACTCTTGTCCCCCAGGATCTGCTCCCAGGGTGCCCCCTCCACGCAGGGCCCGCCCTTTAGGTTGGATCGGGTTATCGCATGCAGGTCTTTTTTTTATATAACATTTTATTGATTTGAAACCCAGACAGTAAAACATTCACATTCACCATTACATAACAATCAAAGCCACACCATCACCATTCCTTGTTACATTGCTGGACATTCACTTCCCTATATATATATATATATATATATATATATAGGTTGTTCCATTATCATACATATATGTACACCTGCTACCCATTGCACAAAGAGCGGGGTGACACTGGATCCCCAAAGTCGAGCTATATTCCGTTTGATCAACCCTGTGGCCGTGGAGAGAAATCATTTCTCAAAGCGAGTGTTAGTTCCCTCCTCCTCACCCAATAGCATCATTCTAGGATCCATAGGTATATCATGTTCAGGATTTCAGTTAGTTTGGTACAACATTGATGCCATTACCTTTGGATCCGGGGGCATTCCCACAAGTTATGAAAGAAAGTACTCTCTTCCTGGAGACAAGGAAGGTAGTTGGGGTTGGTTGCCCGGTTCCAACGGCACAGAGCAACCCAGGGATCATACACTCTGTGTAGGATGTTAAGCTGTACCAACCGGAGTCTTGAGGAGATCGCGATTTCGCGGGGGTACATCAGTGCCACCAGCCAATCCTCAGATTATATTGGCCCAACATCTACTTCCCACTTCAGTTTAAAGCTAGAGAGTTCATGTGTAGCAAAGAGGTTATAACATTATACATTATGGAGGTGATTCTAGTAGGTATTCGTTCTGAGACAATGTTTCTCTCTAGCTGTGTACATTCTGGCTTATCCACAAGTGTGAGGAGATGTGTACGTATTACGTGAGCCAGCTGACGGTAGTGTAGTGTTCTGTGGCGGGGAGATCAAACCTGTTAGTTCCTCAAAGGAAGATGGCTTGCCTTCTTTAACTATATCCCCGATCTTCACTATTCCAGCCGATATCCATCCCGGCCATGCCGGTAGTTTATTCAGCTCAGGTAGGTTACCGTTTCTCCATAGTGGTTGCATCAAGGTCACTATCTTTTCCCAACCAATGTGTTTATGGGCTTCTCGCCACATCAGTGTGATGTGGGTTGGCATTGTGCAGGGGGTGTGGGAGGGGGCGGGGGGGAATATAGCCAGGGTCTGGTAGAGAGTCACGAGTGGGGATATGTCCTGCATCACGTTGATTTCTGCTGGAATATGAGGTAGGTCTCTATCCCCATGTAGGATGTCGTTAACCACCGCTATCTGGCTTGCCCAGTAGTATGATTGGAGGTGTGATAGTCCAATTCCACCCTCCCAGACAGACCGTTGAAGTGTCTGTAGTGCGATTCGTGGGTGTCCCCCTCCCAATATCAAAGTTCTGGGGCACTTTCCACTTTTTGGAACTCCAATTCTGGTTTTGGGAGTGGGGCATTTTGGAGGATATATAAAATGTGGTAGCGCCAGCATCTTAAAAAGGGCAGCTCTTCCCAGCAGGACCAATAACCGTTCCCATCAGTTCCCATCAGTTTACAGCGTGCCAGCATCTGTGGCGTATAGTGTGCAGGTGGCCACTAGTGAGCGGTCTCTGAATTAGGAGCGTTGCATCGCTTTATATCGTTCAGGGTTTGCGTTCTGCTGTGTCTCTCTGGGTGGCTTTATTCAAATATGCCAGCGTCGAGCAAGTGAATCTCTCACAGTCTCTGGCGGTGGGTTATTATTTTAATACCGTGTGTGCTGCCAGTGGATTTTTGTATCTTTAGTTCGTGCCTCGCCGCAACACAATAGCAACGTTGTTAATTAGCTCGCAAGGTACCGCCACTGACTCACCAGCTGGTGCTCCTTCTCGTCTCTGCAGCTATGCTCTTCGATGCGGTTCACTGGGTTAAGTTTGTGCTTCCGCGGTGTGGGATCAGCCCAGTGCTGCTCGGGACCTCAGAGGCACCCGATAGGTCAAAGAAGGTGCCGGAGGGCCATGCTAGCGCCTATGTGCCAGGGTCTTGGCGCTAGAGTTACTTCCAGGGGATTCCGATCCGCCAGTCACGTCCCCCGGTCTTTCAGTCCGTAGGGCTTGCCTTGAGTGTAGCAGTCTTCCCATCTTCTGGGTAATTTGCCCCAGGCCGATGGAGGGCCTGGGGGGGGGGGGTTAGGCGCAGGGTGGGGGCGCGATGGCGCGAAGAGGCAAGAGGACTGGCCGCCAGGTGGCGCCCCAGCATTGCCAGGTCAACAGCCCCCAACACCGGGAAAGGTGCGAGGGAAAACCAGTAGGGGGCCAGGGAGGGCCGGCCCCCATGAGAATAACAATGGGCAAAAGGAGTAGAAGTACAGCCCAAAAACAGAGGGAAGAACAAACCAGGCAAGCGTCTTGGGCAAGCGTCTTGGGACCTGGAAAAGGGAGAAGGAAACGTTTTGCCACCCAACCCACCCTGCAAAACTTTGGAAGAAGGAGATGAGCAAAAGGAGGAGCTGGAACGCCAAGTACTTTCTACGGTACACGGCAGAAGCAAGTCGTAGGCGGCACGTGTCCAGGAACAGATGCCCGAGGGTAACCGAGACTGGCCAAGGAGAAGACTGGCATCTCTAACCCTGGACACGGTGTGCCCAAAAGCACACACACGTTATCACGATTCTTGTTTTGTGTAGAAAATAAATGCCTACGGCCAGTCATTTTTCCACGACAAAACTGTCTGTAAGTCATTCCATAATATAGGAGGTAGGAAACAAGAGCAAGGAGAAGCCCACACTACACAGCCTAATGGGGCTGCACTCCGCCACCACCTTCGGTCCTTTTTGTGCAGTCGCGGCAGCAGCGCCTCGACGGCAAGCTGTGATGGCTCAGGCAGGCAGAGCTCGCTCAAGCGCAGGTCAGCAAGCGTTGTGTGCGGACTCCCAGTTCTATCATGCCCGGTGCCCAGTTCGGCAGGTTCCGGTGCTGTAGATCCTCCCACACGCAGTCCGGTCTCAGCGCTCATTTTAACAGAGATTGGTCGCGCCAATGGGCCGCACTGCTCCACATCAGACTTTGCAGACCATGTCAGGTCCGACCACTCCTCACATCATCCTTTCCCAGCAGCTGTGATCAGGATAATATCGCAGGATATTGCTGACGGCCACGGGAGCTCCACAGGACTCACATCCTCATCGCTCACTAGCTAGCCACGCCACTCTTGCGTGCAAGTCTTGGTGGGGCTCTGCCAGCTTCCCTGCGCAGACAGGCTTCTTCTTTTTGTAATCCTGCCGATTTAGCGCTGCTAGATGCAGTGGCTTGAGTTAGGGTGGATGCACTGGGCAAACATCTTTGGGTACCATGGGGTGGAAGAGGCCTGCTCCGAGAGGGCAATGCCAAGCACTCGTTCTTCAAGACGCACACTATGTCAATGGGTCCCGCAGCACGGAGAGTATATGCAAGATCCAAGACTAGTACCATGCTCCCCAAACATCCTGCCGCAAAAGCCACAAAGGTTCCAGACTCCCACAAATGCCAAGTACACCCTGCAGCATCTGAGCCACAGCATGTTCAGGCAACCACACACCAAGAGATGCTACCCCCCACCCCCACATTCTCCCCAAAATCCACGTCCTGGACAGCTACAGCCTCTTGCAGCCTAAGGTGACCCCTAACCCCTCCACACCACACCACAAACCAAAGCACGCCCCTGCTGAAATATACTGATGGGGAGAACCCTGTATCCCAGAGACAAAGTCCACAGCAGCAGACTCCCCAGCATTTAGAGCCAAGAAGTTCCCAAGCTACTCTGCATTCCATACTCCCAGTAAACACATTCCGCAAGAACTCACACTTTCGTAGACTAGAGGATATAATGCACCCCCTCTATCCGCCCCAGCCACCGACCGATATCCAGAACCAGAAATGCCTCCATCTGCACGCATTGAAAGATGGTCTGAATATATCCCCTCACTCCATACCCACCCACCGGTATCCAGAGCCTGGAACGTCCCCATCTTTACACATTCAAAGATGGTCTGATTATGATAGGTTATTTATAACGCGCTTAACACTCTGAGGTGTCTAAGCGGGGACCCGGGGATCAAACCTGTGTTGCTCCACATCGTCTTGCTTTCGAGGCGCACTTGTTGCCCCTGAGCTATCCTCCCGAGACATATCCCCTTCACCTCCACCCAACGGTATCCAGAGCCAGGAATGACCCCATCTTTACACATTCAAAGGTGGTCTGGCTATATCCCCTTCACCGCCAGTATTGAAATCTGCATAGACCTTATACTCCAAGGAGAACACAGCGCCCCCATTCAACAGAGGATAGCATCATACTTGCATAATCGAATAGGCATAATTCCCCTCACTGGTGTACATTTAGGAGCAACACAACCATGACAATATCTGAGGCTTCCCTAAATGAACAAACAAGGCCAAATAACCGGTGCCTTGGGAGAGGGCTCACTAAGGAAGGTCTCCAATGATGTGTTAGCTGGAGCCCCAGTGCTACTTCCTACTTGGTCGCAGACACTTGACTCCTAATTCGCACTGGTATTCGCTTTTGTGCATTCCAAGTGCCATGCTCTGTCATCTAACACTGCAATAGCATCTGAACCCATTATCATACACCAACGGGTGCCATCCCGTGCTTGCAGTGCCTGTGACCGTACATCGGTATTCTAACTGCTCTGTGATGTGCTATCTGTGCCCTATCTGCCCGTGCAATGCGGCCCCACAATGCATAGTATGCTGTAGCCCCACACTGCATAATACGTTGTTGCCTTACACTGCATAGCATGTTGTTGCCCTATACTGCATAGTGTCTTGCTGCCACAAACTGCACTGTTATTTTCTATTGGTGACTCCCTGCATCTCACATCGCCCCTATATCTGCTTTTGATACTACTACGAGTTATCTGTGGCACTCTGCCCCACGTCGAGCTCTGCTCTACCACCACTGCACATTATCCGCACTTGCCTACCATCACAGCCGGGTATCTGTCGCTTCCTCACTTGATACCTCCACGATCTCATTGCATACCTGCTGCCCTGCTTCAAGAACAATCCCCTTCAGAGCACAGAGCCCCCACCAGCCCCTGCCCACGATGGACACAACCACATGCACCATCCTCTGCGACATCCCCCCTACTCACTTCCTACCATCTTTCTTACCCAACCCACAAAAAAACCTCCCCAGAGCCACCAAAGAAACTAAACACCCTAGATCCATAAATACTAGAAACGAACTCCTAGGTCTCCGCTTGACCTGGACATCCTAGCCATCACCGAGACCTGGCTGCATAGTGCAGCAGCCCCTGCCCTTTCACTAGCACTCCCATCAGGTTGCACTATCATAAGGCAGGATAGACTCACTACGATAGGTGTGGGAGTAGCTCTCATAATTAAGGACTACCTAGAGGCCAGACAAACCCCATCTAATCTGGGACAGGACACTGATTCGCTCGCAGTGAAGCTCTCCCTTTCTCCTAAAGCCACCATCACCCTCAATCTAGCCTACCGACCTCCAGGGCCAATCACAGATTGGCATGATAATCTCACCAACACCCGAGCTGAAAACCGCAAGAACACCACCAAATCAATCCTCCTAGACGATCACAACCTGGGCTTCAAAGACAAGAAAGATGGACCATCCAAAGCTCTCGCCCTACCTCTAAAAGAACTCGGCTTCGACCAAAATGTCCACACACCCAAACACTGTAAGGGGCGTACCCTCGACTGGCTAGCGGACCATAACTGTGATTTTGACATCAGTTCTATCACCCCCATCCCATGGTCTGATCCATTTCCTTATACACATTCTCATCCCGACTAATATCTCCACACGCAAATTTCCTAATAGCATCCCTCCAGCTCCAGCTAGAAGTGCGAGAAACCTCACCAAAGACAGGCTTCTCCCACACCTTGACCCTCTCACCAACAATCTACTATCCACCTCAGACCCATCGGTACTGGCGGAAATCTATAAAATTACCATCACCACAGTGGTCAATTACATCGCACCACTACAGAACAAAAAAGCAAAAAAAAAATCAAACACTAATACTTGGTTTTCTGCAGAACTCCAGACAAAAAAACACAAGGCTCTGAACAAATGGCAAGGTTTGTCTAACAAATCCACGCTATCCTCGTACAAAACGCTCGCCGCACAATATAAGAAAGCCATAATCACAGCCAAATCTGCATCATAGAATGACAGAATCACAGCGCCTCCTCTGAATCTAGAGAGCTCATTTCCATTTATAAGGAACTCTCCATACCAACCGCCAAATCTCAAGAGATAGTAAAAGATGAAACATGGTGCAACGCTATACAAAGAGCCTTGCTAAATAAAATGGAGCTTCTACAAACAAAAATCCAGGAGCATCACAAAAAGCTTACACAGCACATCAAACGATCCTCCCACTTTGAGAAAGAGGACAAGAACGACTCAATAATATCGTTCAAATTCAGAGAAGTCACTGAGTCCGAAGAAATAGACATTGTTAACAAAATTAAGCCCTCCAACTGTAAAGGAGACACCCGCCCCGCCAAACTTATCAAAGAGTGTGTAGACACTCTTGCACCCTTCCTTAAGACATTCATCAATGCCTCCTTCAATCCTAACACTGTGCGAGACAGCCTTAAAGAAGCGTGGGAGCGAAAAAAACCACACTGGACCCAGAAATACCTAACAATTACAGGCCCATCACTACCGTCCCATTCTTACTCAAAATCCTCGGAACACAACTAAAAAATAATGTCCACTTCTCCCCGCAAGCCATTGCCTGGGTCACATCCTTCCTTGAGGGCCGACTCATGAGAGTCTTCTCAGACTCGGCTAGTGCCTCTCCCACCACCATTCATTGTGGAGTACCACAGGGATCTTGTACTACTCCCACACTGTATAACATCTTCACCCTCCCCCTCTTCAATGACTTGGATCATCGTGACATAACATATACCAACTATGCCGACGACACACAAGTACTACTCCCACTAACCGGTATCTATGAACAGGACGCTGCTGCACTGACAAAGATATGCACAGCCATTCAGACTTGGATGGCAGCCAACGGGCTCTGTTTAAATGGAGATAAAACAGGGATCCTCATAGTAGGCACCAAAGAGGCACTCAACAAACCCTCCTTCCTTACAACACCTTTATCATTGACAACGCCACCATCACAGTCTCCACTACAGTTAAAACACTAGAAATCTACCTCGACTCCTCCCTGTCTATGTCACGCCAGGTCAGTGCTATACATACCTCCGCTGCCCTCGCCACCAAGATTATCAACAGTCAAGCCTTTTCCCTCCACAAAAAAACTGCCTAGCCATTGCCAGAGCCCCAGTCAGCACCAGACTCGATTACTGTAATGCCCTCTCCCTAGGCAACTCGGAGAAAAAATCTCAACAAACTCCAAGCCACACAGAACAATGCCCTTAGAGCAGCCCTGAATATTCCCAAAAGGGACAACATTTCACAGGCCAGGAAAGATGCCCACTGGCTGCCAGTGAGAGAACGTATCCTCTTCAAATCCATGGCCATCACACACAGATACCTCTCGTCCGACGCTCCTCCCTACCCATCAGAAAGGATCACCCCCAACTCATTCACCCGACCCACCAGATCCCATCTGGCCAACCAAATCTATGTGCCCACCTTCAAAAGAACGAAAGCTGGTGGCTCCAGCTTCCAGCACCTGGCCCCCAAAAATTGTAACACACTGCCCACAGCACTAAGAAATGAGAAATCATGCACTGTCTTCCGCAAACTGTTGAAAACTAACCTGTTCCAACTAAATATCTCACTACCAGGCAAGTATAACGCACTTGTACTACTGCAACCGAATGATACTGTAACAATGACTCCCATGACTAAGCTCTGTATTATGTTTTCCATGTATGAATGTACCAAGCAAGTATTCTGTAACAGCGCCACAATGCCCCAGGGCCGTTCTGTGCAATTTATATATGCAAATAAATAAAATAAAAATAAAATACAGCAACACCTCACTTAAGACGCCCATCTGGGTTTATTGTTGTTCCATTGGCTCAGAAGAGAATTGGCTGACATTTCTGTGTAGGGCAGTCCCGGTGGGACGGTCTAGACCAACATGCAAAGGGCTCCTATAGTAAAATACTCTGAGGTGCAAAGTGGTTCGTTTTAGGAAAGATTTTTTCGTTGCAACTTTCCCTCCATAGTTTCCTATGGAACCTATTCTTTTTGCTCTTGTTTTTTATCCCGTCACAACTTTTTGAGGGGAAGTAAAACATTCAGCTTCGCTCCCCTGTCCTTTCACTCATTTTGTATGGGGAAACTGATCCATCCTTCAGACTATCAGTGCTGGAAAACTATGTTTCCATTTTGTATTTTTACAGTTCATACAGCACATTGTAATGCAGTGCAAGGGGATTCTTTTGCATCGACCTAGCTTTTTACATAAGGGATTTTGGGTTATTTGTATATGTGCCTAAAGACAACTGGTGGCAGCAGTTACAGGTTTACTGTTTTTGCATTATTTTTGTTGCACATTCGCGTATAGCCACTAAACGTGGATCGTGCCCCAACTTGTCTGTTCCATGAGATTTTCGCTTGCTCTTTGGCCATACTAATCCCAGTCCACATCACTGGTATCAGAAAGCCTTCTACTGGGGCACATGTGAAAACAGTAATTGTTCTCGATTGGACAACTACTGGCTGTTTGAATGGTGCAGTTCCTTACCATTGGTGGGCTTGGACTTGCTTGTAGTTTGGATAGGAGGAGGTCTCCTGCAGCTATTCTGCTGATCTATGTTGGAGCCAAAAATCCCTCGAAGAAGAGCAGGACACTGATGGCCCAACATGCGTTCCAGTGTCTGGCCCGGTGATGCCCTGCTCCAAAGACCCCGACTGGTGCTTCAGCCCTTGGCCTGGTGGGACCAACTCCAACTAGTCTCATTGCCTTATTGAGGATCCAGCCCTTCAGAGACTCTGGGAGTGTCCCCTACTCCCCGGTGGACTGACCAGCTCACTCATGGGCTACTGTTTGCTGTTCCGCGTTCGAATCCAGAACTTTGGTGGTTGCCAGCTTGTTTGTGCCCACGTCAACCCCTTGAATTCCAGCTTCCCATCTTCAAAGGACCCTGTCCTGGAGCACCTGCTTCGACCACGACTGGAAGGGCGCCCGCCGACGTCTGCAAACTGATCGTCGCTGGAACGCTCTTTTCTCCATCCTGTGAAGTGTCCTGAAGAGTTCTGCATCGTTAGATTCTGCATTTCTTCACTGACAGGGACTGGATCTTGCAGTTGCACCCGACCGGAAGAATCCTCGAACCTGCCCCGACTTGAAGAATCCTCGAACCTGCCCCGACTTTTAGAATCCTCGAACCCGCCCCAACCTTGAAGAATCCTCGAACCCGCCCCAACCTTGAAGAATCCTCGAACCCGCCCCAACCTTGAAGTATCCTCGAACCCGCCCCAACCTTGAAGAATCCTCGAACCCGCCCCAACCTTGAAGAATCCTCGAACCCGCCCCAACCTTGAAGAATCCTCGAACCCGCCCCAACCTTGAAGAATCCTCCAACCCGCCCCAACCTTGAAGAATCCTCGAACCCGCAGCCACTAGGCACCTCTCACCAGATCTAAGGGCAGAAGATCGAGCCCCCAGTGACCCCCAGATGATCCATAATGACATCTGGGAAAATGGGAGCTAGGTAAGTAAGCATCAGCGTGACTGTACCCCACTGTCCGCCATAAGGTAACATTGGGAACAAGTGCTATTGTCTCCTGTACCCCCTCCACTCCACTCACCTTTGGATGTCGAACCTGGGCCGGTTTAGCCTTGGGTCTGGAAGAAAGGTGCATACGTACCTATCCACAGGTAAATTGTTGCTGAACTTTACTAATCACTACCACAAGCCCATTGCATCCTTTCTACAGAGAACTCATTCATGTGAGAACCATTGTGTTGGCCCCTGGGCCCCATACATTTTAGGGTTTGGACTTTGAAAGTTAGGATATTGACTGTTTCCCATCATTTTACTTAGCTGCGTTTCTTGATTAAGTTATTTGATGATGTCCATCAAGTGAACCTAATGGCGCTTGTATATATTTGCATTATGGTGTATTGTGTGATATTAACGCCTGAAATAACTATTTTTATAGCCGACTGTCTAAATTGAATTGTGTGCCATTCTGTGTGGCCTCATGAGGGCCCCTAACCCCACTCTCACGCTCCTATGACGAAGCCTGGACTGCTAATCCATGTACCTCAATTGGGTTTTGGCTAACCTCTCAGAGCTCCCTGTTCATCATAACTAGGATGGCCCCCTAAAATCTGTCCACTGGACCCGATAGAAATCCATCGCACCAGTTGGAGTCCCTCCCGCTTGTGAATAATCCCATAGAACAGTGTATTTGGTCGTGTATGTTCTCGTTAGCCAGCCGCTCACATGTTTGGCACAATATTGGAGCTGCCGTGTACATAATGCAAAGGGAGGTGAGGTGGAAGGATAATAAACGAAAGCCCGTGTCTTACCTCTGCCAGCTCAAACTCAACGAAAGCAAATCCTCTGTGCTTTTCTGCAAAACAAAAAGATGGGAAAGTCAGTCCCAGGAGATGCCACAAATAAAATATTCAGCTCATCCTTAAATCCCTCCAGCCTTCCCAATTAACCCCTAAAGGAGGGGCAGCATGGAAGACAGCACAACCCATCCATCTGCTGAGGGAAGGGGCAAGATCAGTGGCACAGCTCTTGCAACCAACACAGCACAGCAGCACTGTGCAACAGGACCATGTCCTACACACCACAGCAGAAGGGTGTACATCCCACAAGGATTAAAGAAGGAATAACTATCACACAGGACTCCAAGCAGCAGAAGGTTTGCATCCCACAGGGCTCCAAGGAGCAGAAGGTTTGCATCGCACACAGGTCGCAGGACTGCAGAAGGATTGTATACAACACAACATACATGGCAGAAGAGGGAATACACACAGGGTTCCATGCACCAGAAGGTTTGAATTCCACACAGAACTCCATGCAGCAGAAGGATTGCATCCCACACAGGCCGCAGTAGTGCAGAAGGATTGTATCCAACACAGCATACATGGCAGAAGAAGGAATACACACAGGGCTCCATGCACCAGAAGGTTTGCATCCCAACAGGGCTCTGTGCAGCAGAAGGATTGCATCCCACACATGGCTCAGTGCAGCAGAAGGATTACATCCCACACAGGGCTCCAAGCAGAAGAAGTATTACATCCCACACAGGGCTCCATGCAGAAGAAGTACTACATCCCACACAGGGCTCCATGCAGAAGAAGTACTACATCCCACACAGTGCTTCATGCAGAAGAAGTATTACATCCCCCGCAGCGCTCCATGCAGAAGAAGGATTACATCCCACAAAGGACTCGATGCAGAAGAAGTACTACATCAGTACAGAAAAAAAGTGTCTATTACTAAAGACACTCCTGTCCCCTGCACACCATTAAAGCCGATACAAAATCAGACAAAATCAGTCAAGAGTATTTACATTTTTAGTACAATGTAATAAAATTGTACACAAAGAAAAAGTATACAAGAATAAATCAGGTACAGAAACTCCTCGTTACCATTTGAATATAGATAGACAGAAGAAATTCATAACGGCCATCATAAAACAAAGGAATGTATATATACAATATTCTTGTGATGAAATGAAGGTTCAAAGCTCTATGCGTTTCGGGGAACACCCCCTTCTTCAGGAGCAAAATGATCTGTAATCCTATATATGAAGAATCCATCAGTTTGAAAGTGTAAACATTGTTTTCCAAAAAACAGAGAAATCACTAGACATATAATTGCAAATATAAATGTTAAAGAAAACAAGTCAAGAACTGTCAACGACTACCAACTTGGGTTCTGCTACATATTATAAACATAGACGGTTCAATGCATAATGTGATATGATATGATATGGCATTTGTAACGCGCCTATACACAAGTGTTTCAAGGCGTGACGAGGCAGGGAGGGGGGAATAAGGGGAAGACAGACAACGATCCTACTAGGCCAGGTGTCATTCAGATCGCGCAAGTGCAGGGGTAGGGGGAAGGGAGAAAGTGCAAGGGGAAGGGGAGGGGGCAAGTGCAGTACAAGGTAAGTAGAATAAAATAAAATAAATAAGAGGGCCAGCTGGTGGCAAGTGCAAGGTAAGTGCAGACAAGTGCTGGGAAGGGGGGGCTGTAGGGATACAGAGACAGTCCCGCAGTGCAGGGGTTGCCAGGGAGGCAGTGCAAGTGGAGAGTGGCTGGGCCCAGGACCGGGGTCGGTGAGAGTGGCCCAGTTGCAGATTCAGTGCAGTTTCAGCGAAGAATTAGCAGGGGAGAGGGAGAGAGAAAGCAGAAGCAAAGAGGAAGGTTTTGAGATGCTTCCGGAACCGGAGATGGTTCTCCTCAAGTTTCAGGGAGGCAGGAAGACTGTTCCAGAGGGAGACCCCTGCCGCGGAGAGAGATCTACCCCCAGCTCGTTGCTTCAAGAAGCGGCTGACCCTGAGGGAGTTGGAGACGGATGAGCGAAGGGCTCGGGAAGGAAGATATTTAGGAAGAGAGAGTTGAAGGTAGTTAGGCTCCAGGCCCCAGAAGGCCTTGTGGACAATGCAGAGGGTTTTGAACTTTATCCTCGCAGCCACTGGGAGCCAGTGTAGAGATTTCAGCCCTGGAGAGATACGGTCCCTGGGCTTGAGGCCAAGGACAAGTCTCGCAGTTCTGTTCTGGATGAGTTGCAGAGGGCGGAGAGTGGAGGCAGGCAGGTTAAGATAGAGGCTGTTACAGTAGTCCAGCTTTGAGAGAACCAGGGCTCGGGAGACAGTGAGCTTCTGGGGAAAGGAGAGGAAGGGAAGAATACTTCTGAGGAGGTGCAGCTGGTAGTGTGACTTCTTAGAGACGTCAGATATATGAGGAGAGAAGGAGAGTGTGGAGTCGAAGATAACCCCAAGGTTTTTTGCCTTGCAGGTAGGAGCGGGAAGAGGGCCAAGAGGCCGTCCAGAGAGCTGCAGGGAAGGAGGGGGTGGGTGTGCCGATGAGTAGAATCTCAGTCTTACTGGCATTAAGGCAGAGGTCATTGGCGGCACACCATTCCTGGATAGCAGACAGACAGTCAGAGATGAGGGAAGGAGAGGAGGAGGCCGAGGGTAGCCTGAAAATGAGCTGGGTATCGTCGGCATAGCACTGAAAGTTGGGGCAGAGAGCGGCGATGCGGTGGGCAAGGAGTGCCAGATACTGGTTGAACAGCCAGGGGGAAAGATTAGATCCCTGGGGGACACCACAGGTGGAGAAAAAGATGTCAGAGAGGAAGGACCCCAGTTGGACCTGGGAGGGTCAATTGGAGAGGAAAGAGGTCAGCCACGCCAGAGCCTGACCAGTGATACCCAGGTTATCACGGAGACGGTTGAGCAGGATGGTATGGTTGACAGTGTCAAAGGCAGAAGAGAGATCGAGCAGGATGAGAACACACAGAGTGTTGAGTCGAGATTCAAGAGCAGGTCCTCACGGATGTTCAGGAGAGCGGTTTCCGTGCTTCTGGCAGCTCTGAAGCCAGATTGATGCTCATGAAGACTTCCAACAGATTCAGCATGGAGGTTAAGCTGGGAGATGGCCAGTTTCTCCAGGAGCTTGCCCAGGAAGGGAGTGATGGAAATTGGGCGATAGTTAGCCGGGCAGGAGGGGTCAGAAGAGGGTTTCTTAAGAAGAGGGTGCACAAGGGAGTGCTTAAGGGGGGAAGGGAAGACTCCAGAGGCGAAGGAGTGGTTGCAAAAATCAGCCAGAGCCAGGGAATCGATGTGGCCCTTGATAGTTTTGGAGGAACAGGGGTGAACCTGTTTAGACGAGACTTTCATAGATCGGACTTGTCTGGAAACCTCGTCAGCAGAAAAAAGGGGAAATGCAGAGAAGGAGGGAGGAGGGGTGGCTGCAGAAGGGCCAGAGGAAGAGCCGGGAAGAGAGGGAGGGAGGTGAAAGGAGGAGAGTGAGGACAGGATGTCCTCAGTTTTAGAGATGAAGTGAGAGGCCAGTGCAGTGCAGAGGGCCTGGGAGGGGACAGGAGAGGTAGAGACAGCAGCAGGGTTGGCAAGCGCCTTGCAGATTTTAAAGAGTTCGGCCGAGTTGTTAGATGCTGCAGAGATGCGGGCTTGGATAAGGGCTCTCTTCTTGATGAGAACGGAGAGACAGTATTGCCTTTGGAGCAGGCGGCAGGCCAGTTTGTCAGAGGATGAACATGAGGCACGCTATTTCCTCTCTGCCACCCTGCACTTGCGTTTAAGGGTGACGAGATCCAAGTCATACCAGGAGTTACATTTGGCTTTGGGCTTCAGGCGGATTCTCATGACAGGGGCAAGGATATGAAGAGTATCAGATATGGCAGAGTGGAGCATGGAGAGGGCTGTGTCAGGGTGGGAGTCAGCCGAAAAGGAGGTGGGGAGCGAAAGCCTCAACTGACACGCGCTTCATGGGTCGGATGACCGAGAAGGTGGGTGGCAGTGATGAGGGTGGCTTTGCCTGTGGGGTAGGGAGGGTGAGGTGGGAGGATAGGAGAAAGTGATCACTCCAGGAGAGAGGAGTGGAGAGAGGGACGGAGAGGGGAAGGTCGGAAGAGATCAGAGCATCAAGAGTGTGCCCTGCAGAATGAGTAGGTCCAGAAGGGAGAATAGAGAGTGAGAGAGAGTCGCAGAGATCACGAAAGAGTCCCATGGGGGGACAGGAGGCATCCAAGTGGAGGTTGAAGTCACCAAGAAAGAGGAGTTGAGTGGTTGAGGACAGGAGTGAGCAGGAGAGGTCAGCCCACTCAGAGAGGAAGGAGGAGATTTGACCAGGGGGCCGATAGATAGTAGCCACGGTAAGGGAATGGCTAGGAGCGAGAGAGAGACGGCAGACAAGGCATTCAAAAGAGGAGTAGGTCTGCGTAGGAGTGACAGTGGCAGGAATCCACTCAGGGAAGATGAGGGCTACACCCCCCCCCCCCTGCACGGTTGGGTCTGGGCATGGAGAGGATCTTGTAACCGTCAGGTAGGAGTGTGTCAAAGCTGGTGACAGAGCTGGCCGTGAACCATGTCTCAGTGAGACCGAGGATGTCAAGGTCCAGTTCCTCAAGCAGGTGACAGATATCAGAAGAATGCTTGATGGCAGAGCGAGAGTTAAGAGTGGCAATGTGGAGAAGGTTGCCATCCTTGAAGGACTTCCGGCGAGGGGTACAGATCAGAGGTACGCCCTGCGGAGGTGTAGAAGAGGGAGGTGAAGAAGGAGCACGAGAGGGGGCAGGGAGGGAGGGTAGAGGCAAGGTAGCCGAGGACAGAGGAGGGGGGACAGCAGGAGAGGAAAGGAAGTTGATGAGGCGTGGGAAGCGTCTATCAAAGAGGTGAAGGTTGGCCTGAGGACCTTGGACCAAGACGGTCCCATTAGTGTAGACATTAATGATGGCCTTAGAGGAGTGGAAGGAGGACAAGAGGACATCCCAACGGGTGCCACCATTAATGGGAGAAGAGGAGAAAGGAGAGAGCACAGAGACCATATGGAGGGTCCATAGGTCAGGCGAAGGCAGGAAAAAGAGGATGTCAGTAAGAGTTTCCTTGGAGCAGGCACTAGTGTAGGTGTCAGCGATAGGGAGGCCTGGGTTGGAGACCAGGATGTCCTTTTTAAACTTCTTCCTACCAGATTTAGTGAGGAGAGCAGGATAGTCAATAGAGAAGCAGTTAGAGAAGATAGGCGATATGGAGAGCACCATGGAGTAGGAGGGAGTGGGGGGGGGAGATCAGACGAAACGAGAGCACGCAGGCAGGAAGTGAGCGGCAAGCCCAAGTTTACCACATTTCAGAACAATGAGTGCGTATTAGGTACAGAGGCCACCTAAGTTTGAGAATCCTGCGAGGGGGGGGGGGGGACCCTAGTTTACCACATTACAGAACAGTGAGTGCGTATTAGGTACAGAGGCCACCTAAGTTTGAGAATCCTGCGAGGGGGGGAAAAACCCTAGTTTACCACATTTCAGAAACAGTGAGTGCGTATTAGGTACAGAGGCCACCTAAGTTTGAGAATCCTGCGAGGGGGGAGGGGGACCCTGGTTTACCACAACTGAAGGACACAGTGAGGTGAAGACACCATGCGAACGAAGTGACCAGGAAAGATGGGGTGGGCTGGGAGAAGGTGGAGATAGAAGTACAGGCGCCCGGCGTCCCCTGCGGACACCTGCAGACACACAGGGAGCCGCAACCGTAGGAGCTGCCCTTTGCCTAAGGGGCCCTTAGCCGAGGGGGGCCAAACATACATTAGGTGTGACTCCAAAAAAGTAAAACTCGAAGGGAAACTCAAAAAAGTGAATGGGGTAAAGGAGCAAAGAATTAAAATGTACCTTGTATGCAAAAACGGGGATCAATAAATTATTCCAACGATGCTGAATTCACAGAAGTCATCCTAATAAGATGTACGATGGAATCCCTCAATGGTGAGTACCAAGTATAGTGTCAAATCTGTGTGATCCCGTACAAAGTTAAGGTCTGCAGAGAACTAAACAACAACATAATACAGAAGGTAATTTTAAAGCTCCATCGAGAGTCAACTGAAGGAAAAACTACTCAAGTCTAGATGAAGTGCTTACCTAAGAGGCTAAGGTCTGTTAATACTGGGTAATGGTCCAACAGTAATTTTTTAGACCAAACGCTAGATATTTGAAGATGACATATCAACCAATTGGCAAACCTATACAAATATGGGCATGCCTTCACAGTGCAGAGTACTGCATAAACTCTGCACAAATGATTTGGAATGCTATCGAGGAACAGAAAACAGAAATATCTTCAATGTGTATAGCGATACACAGAAATTAGGGATGGAATGTTATAGACCCACCCAGTCAATTGAAATCCCCTATGGAGGATTAGAGATACGGCGCGCGGGCGTACCAATGATCGCTCAAAGGTAATTATTTTTAAGGCTTCAAGTATACCCCATAGGTTGTCTTAGTAACCACAAATACATACAAAAAGTAAATACTGTAGTCACACTGATAGAAATTGTACCGCGTAGATTGTATTAATGTCCATAATTGCATATGGGCATTTAAGAATCTGTCCTGCACGTACGTGCTGTGTACGGTAGCCTCACAACATAACTAACGATAGTCTCTAGCGCATGGTCCATGCACAGTTCTTACCTCAACAAGTAACCACGGCCAACACAACTCGTGACTGCTAGCACGGCATACGGAACACTAAGAGCCGTCTGTTTTGTATTGATTCAAAAAGCGTTTCCTGCCACGTGACAATTGCACGTGATGTGACCGCATCACGGCGTATGGAAACAAAACTCAACTAGAGCGCTAAACAGCGCGAAGCGTTGTAGCTATATTGACAATTGCAAATGAACTAAATGATACATGTGATGCAGAGAGAAGTGGGGTAACTAACTCGCAATGCAAGGTACAAATACAAAAGGGTGAGCACCCCGTCGACTAATGGGGAGGATTACAAAGGAATCGGGGGAAAAAAATAAAAAGATACAAAATAATAATAGGTAAACAATAGTCAGTCTACTTCAAATGATTACCCGCAAGAAAAATCAAAAGCAACATAGTCCCGTAAAAAGGTTACAAATAAGTGGATATAGTAAAGGCATTAATGAATGAAAAAACAGTTAAAGACAGAACTTCATTTAGACTGGAGTAGTTTTTCCTTCAGTTGACTCTCGATAGGGCTTTAAAATTACCTTATGTTGTTGTTTAGTTCTCTGTAGACCTTACCTTGGTATGGGATCACACAGATTGACACTATACTTGGTACTCACCATTGAGGGATTCCATCGTACATCTTATTAGGATGACTTCTGTGAATTCAGCTTCGTTGGAATAATTTCTTGATCCCCGTTTTTGCATACAAGGTACATTTTAATTCTTTGCTCCTTTACACCATTCACTTCTTTGAGTTTCCCTTCGAATTTTACTTTCTTGGAGTCACACCTAATGTATGTTTGATCACATTATGCATTGAACCGTCTATGTTTATAATATGTAGCAGAACCCAAGTTGGTAGTCGTTGACAGTTCTTGACTTGTTTTCTTTAACATTTATATTTGCAATTATATGTCTAGTGATTTCTCTGTTTTTTGGAAAACAATGGTTACACTTTCAAACTGATGGATTCTTCATATATAGGATTACAGATCATTTTGCTCCTGAAGAAGGGGGTGTTCCCCGAAACGCATAGAGCTTTGAACCTTCATTTCATCACATGAATATTGCATATATACATTCCTTTGTTTTATGATGGCCGTTATGAATTTCTTCTGTATATCTATATTCAAATGTTAACCCAAAGTTTCTGGATCTGATTGATTCTCATTTACTTTTTCTTTTTTTCTTTATGTACAATTTATTACATTGTAGTAAAAATTGAAATACTCTTGACTGATTTTGTATCAGCTTTAATGGTGTGCAAGGGACGGGAGTGTCTTTAGTAATAGACCCTTTTTTTCTGTTCATGTTTTGCACAAGCCCCGTGTCATGGCCTGTATTCCTCCCCAGCACCCGGAATACCTTAGGTTTAGAACAAAAAACTAATTTAGGTTCTTTACTTTGGTGTGCTCCTATTGAACTCTACTTTGTACATGCAGAAGTACAACATCCCACACAGGGCTCCATGCAGAAGGAGTACTCCATCCCACACAGGGCTCCATGCAGAAGGAGTACTACATCCAACACAGGGCTCCATGCAGAAGCAGTACTCCATCCCACACAGGGCTCCATGCAGAAGCAGTACTCCATCCCACGCAGGGCTCCATGCAGAAGCAGTACTCCATCCCACGCAGGGCTCCATGCAGAAGCAGTACTCCATCCCACGCAGGGCTCCATGCAGAAGCAGTACTCCATCCCACACAGGGCTCCATGCAGAAGCAGTACTCCATCCCACACAGGGCTCCATGCAGAAGCAGTACTCCATCCCACGCAGGGCTCCATGCAGAAGGAGTACTACATCCAACACAGGACTACATGCAGAAGAAGGATTACATCCCACATGGCTCTGTGCAGTAAAGGAATACATCCCACACAGAGCTCTGAGCAGTGGAAGCATTCATTCATCTTTGAACCTTGGCATTGTGGCCTGTGAAAACTCTAGATCGGGCTATTACTACTCTGCAGCAAGTTCCTATAACAACAGTTCCATGGATAGATCACATGTTCGGCCATGCAGGAGAGGAAGAGAGCCCAGATCTAGCCAAGGAAGAGAACTCAAATCCATGTGTGGACTAAATGTGCAACCACACAGCAGAGGAAGAGAGCTCAGATCCATGCGTGGATCACATATGTAGACATGCAGCAGAGGAAGAGAGCCCAGATCTATGGGTGGATCACATATCTAGCCATGCAGCAGAGGAAGAGAGCCCATATCTAGGTGTGGATCACATATGTAGACATGCAGCAGAGGAAGAGAGGCGAGATCTATTGGTGGATCAGTTACGTAGCCATGCGGCAGTGGAAGAGAGCCCAGATCTATGGGTGGATCACATATGTAGCCATGAGGCAGAGGAAGTGAGGTGGATCACATATGTAGCCATGCAGCAGTGGAAGAGAGCCTGAATCTATAGGTGGATCACATGTAGACATGCAGCAGAGGAAGAGAGCTCAGATCCATGGGGGGGGATCACATATGTAGCCATGAGGCAGAGGAAGTGAGGTGGATCACATATGTAGCCATGCAGCAGTGGAAGAGAGCCCGAATCTATAGGTGGATCACATGTAGACATGCAACAGAAGAAGAGAGCTCAGATCCATGGGGGGGATCACATATGTAGCCATGAGGCAGAGGAAGTGAGGTGGATCACATATGTAGCCATGCAGCAGTGGAAGAGAGCCCGAATCTATAGGTGGATCACATGTAGACATGCAGCAGAGGAAGAGAGCTCAGATCCATGGGGGGGGATCACATATGTAGCCATGAGGCAGAGGAAGTGAGGTGGATCACATATGTAGCCATGCAGCAGTGGAAGAGAGCCCGAATCTATAGGTGGATCACATGTAGACATGCAGCAGAGGAAGAGAGCTCAGATCCATGGGGGGGGATCACATATGTAGCCATGAGGCAGAGGAAGTGAGGTGGATCACATATGTAGCCATGCAGCAGTGGAAGAGAGCCTGAATCTATAGGTGGATCACATGTAGACATGCAGCAGAGGAAGAGAGCTCAGATCCATGGGGGGGGATCACATATGTAGCCATGAGGCAGAGGAAGTGAGGTGGATCACATATGTAGCCATGCAGCAGTGGAAGAGAGCCCGAATCTATAGGTGGATCACATGTAGACTTGCAGCAGAGGAAGAGAGCTCAGATCCATGGGGGGGATCACATATGTAGCCATGAGGCAGAGGAAGTGAGGTGGATCACATATGTAGCCATGCAGCAGTGGAAGAGAGCCCGGATCTATAGGTGGATCACATGTAGACATGCAGCAGAGGAAGAGAGCTCAGATCCATGGGGGGGGATCACATATGTAGCCATGAGGCAGAGGAAGTGAGGTGGATCACATATGTAGCCATGCAGCAGTGGAAGAGAGCCCGGATCTATAGGTGGATCACATGTAGACATGCAGCAGAGGAAGAGAGCTCAGATCCATGGGGGGGGATCACATATGTAGCCATGAGGCAGAGGAAGTGAGGTGGATCACATATGTAGCCATGCAGCAGTGGAAGAGAGCCCGGATCTATAGGTGGATCACATGTAGACATGCAGCAGAGGAAGAGAGCTCAGATCCATGGGGGGGGATCACTTTTGTAGCCATGAGGCAGAGGAAGTGAGGTGGATCACATATGTAGCCATGCAGCAGTGGAAGAGAGCCCGGATCTATAGGTGGATCACATGTAGACATGCAGCAGAGGAAGAGAGCTCAGATCCATGGGGGGGGATCACATATGTAGCCATGAGGCAGAGGAAGTGAGGTGGATCACATATGTAGCCATGCAGCAGTGGAAGAGAGCCCGAATCTATAGGTGGATCACATGTAGACTTGCAGCAGAGGAAGAGAGCTCAGATCCATGGGGGGGATCACATATGTAGCCATGAGGCAGAGGAAGTGAGGTGGATCACATATGTAGCCATGCAGCAGTGGAAGAGAGCCCGGATCTATAGGTGGATCACATGTAGACATGCAGCAGAGGAAGAGAGCTCAGATCCATGGGGGGGGATCACATATGTAGCCATGAGGCAGAGGAAGTGAGGTGGATCACATATGTAGCCATGCAGCAGTGGAAGAGAGCCCGGATCTATAGGTGGATCACATGTAGACATGCAGCAGAGGAAGAGAGCTCAGATCCATGGGGGGGGATCACATATGTAGCCATGAGGCAGAGGAAGTGAGGTGGATCACATATGTAGCCATGCAGCAGTGGAAGAGAGCCCGGATCTATAGGTGGATCACATGTAGACATGCAGCAGAGGAAGAGAGCTCAGATCCATGGGGGGGGATCACTTTTGTAGCCATGAGGCAGAGGAAGTGAGGTGGATCACATATGTAGCCATGCAGCAGTGGAAGAGAGCCCGGATCTATAGGTGGATCACATGTAGACATGCAGCAGAGGAAGAGAGCTCAGATCCATGGGGGGGGATCACATATGTAGCCATGAGGCAGAGGAAGTGAGGTGGATCACATATGTAGCCATGCAGCAGTGGAAGAGAGCCCGGATCTATAGGTGGATCACATGTAGACATGCAGCAGAGGAAGAGAGCTCAGATCCATGGGGGGGGAATCACATATGTAGCCATGAGGCAGAGGAAGTGAGGTGGATCACGTATGTAGCCATGCAGCAGTGGAAGAGAACTCCGATCTATGGGTGGATAATGATAATTATGTGTTATTTATATAGCGCCTTAATCCAAAGCGCTTTACAGAGCACATATTTACATACAATATCACCCAAATGAAATTGGTACTCATTTATCGACCTCGGAAGGATGAAAGACTGAGTTGGCCTTGCCGAGATTCGAACCTGCGACCTGCAGATCACGCTCAGATCGCAGCAGCGAGCACTCAACCCGCTGAGCTATGGATATATATATATATATATATATATATATATATATATATATATATATATGCACACACATACATACATATATACACACACACACACACATATATTTATATATGGGATTACTCACCGTAATCATATTTCTGATGCTTGTATCTGCTTAGATTCACATGCTGTGCATAGGCCGCCATCTAGTGGAAGCTGCAGAGTATTACAGTTGTTTTCGAAACTCGAAAAAGGGACGTCGACAGGGCGTGCCAGTAATACTATACCTAGTATGACTTCCACTGAACCCATGATCCCTCACGCGTCGAGGTCCCTCAGAAAGTTATTTTTCTGACATGGTGACATGACGTATAGCATGAGTACAGTTGTATCTGAGCAGAATACGTATCAGACAAGCTCATAAGCATCCATGCACCTTCTCTCTGAGGGAAGGAAGGGTGGGTCGCATGTGAATCTAAGCAGATACAAGCATCAAAAATACGATTACGGTGATTAATGTATCCCTTCTGAGGCTTATGGAATCTGCATAGATCACATGCTGTGCATAGATTAGTGAGCATTGGAAGAAGGAGGTGGGATGTGAGAAGGTTCATGAGCGAATAAATGTCTTAGAACCGCTAGTCCCACTTGTGTATCTGTCTTGGAATGAGTGTCAATGCAGTAGTGTGAGTGAAAGTATGTACAGCGCTCCATGTGGCTGCCTTGCAAATACTGTCTAAGGGGACATTTGCAATGAAGGCCATAGTGGCTCCAGTACCTCTTGTAGAGTGGGCCCTCAGCGTAAAAGGCAGTGTCTTATCTGAAAGGGAACAGCACAGTTGGATACATCTGATTAAACACTTAGAGGTGGCATTTTTAGAGATGCAATCTCCTTCTCTGCCTGGCGCTATTGAGACAAACAATTGATCTGTTTTTCTTAGCTGTCTGGTCTTGTCTACGAAGTAGAGGACTGCCCTCCTCACATCTAGTGTGTGGAGTTTTACCTCAGCTGGGATGTTGGGTTCCAGGAAGAAAGCTGGGAGCTCAATTGACTGTTTTACATGAAATGTGGAGATGAATTTAGGGGAGAACCTAGGATGAGTACATAAAACCAGCTTGTCTTTGTGTACAACAAAGACGGATCCTGCACCGACAATGCTTGAATTTCACTAACCCTTCTTATGGAAGTGATAGCCACTAAGAAGGCAGTTTATAAGTCAGGTGTTTGACACTAGACTTCTGCATAGGCTCGAAAGAGGTCCCATGAGCTTAGCGAGTACCACATTGAGATCCCAACCTGGCGGTGGGTTAGAAATTGGATGGTGGAGTCTCTTTACTCCTTCCATAAATGCCTTGATAACGGGTGCTTTCCACCTAAGATCTTATTATGAGAGGTTGTGTAGGCTGACAAAGCCGCCAGGTGTACCTTTAGGGAGTTCAATACTAACCCTGCATCTAGCAAATGGAGCATATGAGTTAGAATGTGGGATGGAGCACCAAATTACGAATCTTCTCCATTTATCATAGTAACAGTGCCTAGTGTTTGGTTGTCTTGCTTCTTTCAAAATATCCATGCATCTCAGTGGCAGGTTGAGATGTCCAAACTCTTTGACTTCAGGAGCCATGCTGCCAAGTTCATCGAGTGTGGCTGCGGGTGCACCGTTAGTCCCCTGTGCTGGGTGAGTAGGTTGGTCTGGCACGGGAGTTTGATGGGATCACACATCGCCAGTTTGCGCAGATGTGGATACCATAGTTGTCTTGCCCATATGGGAGCAACTAGGATAAGCGTCATCGGTTCCTTGTGCATCTTGTTCACCACCTTCCTCGTGAGAGGTGTTGGGGGGTGAGGGAGAAGCATAAGCAAATTTCCCCGACCAGTTCATCCATAGGGCGTTCCCCCTTGGAGCCTGGCTGGGGGAACCTGGACGCGAAGTCTGGGCATTTACTGTTTTCGCTTGTGGCGAATAAGTCTATAGTTGGGAAACACCATTGAGAGAAGAGGCTTTCTACGACTCCTTCGTGTAGACGCCACTCGTGTTCCTCTGGTAGGGGATTCTCTGCTCCTTGAGTATGCTAGAGAGTTCCCCATGAACATGTGACGACAGGAACATCTTCCGTTTTAGTGCCCATTTCCACATTTCTCGCGCAAGTCTGGACCGATTTGGAGAACGTGCACCCCCCTGTTTGTTGATATAAAACATCACTGTAGTGCTGTCTGCTAGGATCTGCACAGATAGGTTTGTTAAATGGGGTCAAATGCCTGGAGGACTTTTAATACTGCCAGAAGTTCCAGCAGATTGATGTGGTTCTGAGCTACAGTGCGAGACCACAGACCCTGAGCTGTGTGGTGAAGGTAGTGAGCACCCCACCCCGCTAGAGAGGCGTCCATCGTGACAATCGCCTGTACCTCTGGATTGTAGAAGGGTTTTCCTTGTTAGATTTTCCCTTGTCCACCAGTGAAGATTTTGTACAAGTGTTGGCGAAACAACCACTAGATCGTCCCACTGACCACTTGCCTGAGACCACTGTTTCGCCAACCACTCATGCATGGGTCGCATGCGCGAGTGAGGAACCAGGTAAATGCAAGATGCCATCATGCCTATTAAAACGCATAGCTTTGTGCACCCTTATCTGGCTGCCGGCCTGATAATGTGGTTTTTGCAGTAACAAATTGTGTACTCTTTCCTCTGATGGAAAACCCAACCCCTCCCCTGTGTTTAAGACAGCTCCTAGGAACTGTTTTGAAGTGTTTGCCACTAGGCTTGACTTTTTCTCATTGATGGAGAAGCCCAATTGAAAGAGGAGGTTGATTATTCTCTGAATGTTTTGTTGGCAAATAAGGGGAGATTCCCCTATAATGAGCCAGTCGTCCAGGTAAGGACACACTTGGATTGCCTCCCTGCACAGGTACGCTGCCACCACCGCCAGTAACTTGGTGAATACCCTTGGAGCCGAGGCTATTCCGAAGGGCAGCACCTTGAATTGGTAGTGCTGGATCGCCATCTTGAAATGCAAGAATCTTCTGTGCGCTGGGAACATTAACATATGAAAATAGGCATCTTTGAGATCCAGTGTTGGCTTGTAATCCCCCTTTGTTAGTACAGGAATTACCTCTTGTAGCGTAGTCATGCAGAACTTTTGTGGCTTGACATACTTGTTTGCAAGGTGCAAATCGAATACTGGGCGCATCGTTAGATCTTTCTTTGGCACAAGGAAGTACGTTGAATAAATACCCCTGTTCACCTGGTTGGCCGGAACGACTTTGATGGCTTCCTCTAATAGAAGTGTGTCTATCTCTTCGGAATGATACACTAGTGTTCTTCTGAGTGGATCCTCTGTTGTGGGGGTGGTCGTGGGTAGTTGGAGTAGTTCTATACAGTATCCGCCTGCTACTGGGACAGCACCCATCTGTCTGAGGTGATTCCCTCCATGAGTGGGTGAAGCTGGAAATGCGTTCTACTGGAGAAGCATGGGAGGGCATCTGAAGCGGAATGTCACTGCTTTTGAGGTGGTGTGCCACCTCGAGCAGGGCCGCTGCTCCGACCACGACCTCTGCGTTGTCCTCTAGGATAGCCCTGGGAGGATTGGCCTTGATCATTTCCCCAGGAGGAACCCTGACCTTGACTGTAGCTGGATCCTTGTTGCGCGTTTTGGCCTCGAAAACGGTGAAAATTGCCATTTCCCCTCTGTCCGGAAAGCTTGTTGGTGAGTTAACCCAAAGATTTAAGTGGGTCATACTCATCCTCTGCCATCTTAAGGGCATCTTCGACAGCCTTACCGAAGAGCATGTTAGGTTCAACAGGCATGTTTATTAGGGTGGCCTGCGTTTCTGGTCTAAAACCTGACAGGCGCAGCCATGCATGCCTTTTAATAACAGTCCCCTGCACAATGACTCTTCCGGCCTTGTCTACTGCATCAAAGTTGGTCTTAAGAAGACAGCTAGACACTGCCCTTCCATCTGCAGCCACCTGTGCTAGCTGGGATTTGAGTGGCTCTGGTAAAGCCGACATTTTTTCCCACTTGTGGCAGTTGTAACTAGCCAAGAGTGTTGCATTGTTCGCTATTCTGGTTTGATAAGCCGCAGAGGAGGCAACCTTCCTGCCCATGGTGTAAATCTTTTCGCTCTCCTTATCGGGTGGAGCCACTGAGGAAGCAAGGGGGGTGTGTTAGGGAGAATTCTCTGTTTAGGCTGAATTTCCTAACCTAGCGAGTCCCCCAGCAGCTTTGCTGGATTCTGGAGTTTGTTTTTTCCATCCTGCCAAGAGTGAGACTCTTTTTCTCCCCTCTTGGACATGAATGTGTGTAATTCCTTTGAATGTCAATGTGTTCTATGGGCTATGGGGTCTTTTACTCCATAGGGCCTCATATGTTTTTCTATGTGTGTTACACGGCACCCTCCGTGCCGTAACACCGGGGCGTCCTAGAGGATCCCCACCATAGACTCCATACTGTCTCCCCGGGCATGTAAAGTCACCATTGGCTTTACTAGACCTAAATTTACTAGCAGAACTAGTATAAACCATCCTATTGTGGACGTACTAGTAGGGGTAATTCGATTACTCTTGGGTCTGCTATTCGAGGGGGCACTGTCCCGTCCCCCCTCGTCGAGTTTTGGCTGGTGGCAGTGGAAACTACTTGTTATGTTCGACCCCGAATATAACCCTATGGGATTCTTCCCATTGTTGGAGGTTAATACTTTTTCTCGTTAATCTCTAACTTACCACCGGTTTATTTATCTTAAATAAATCTATCGGTTGGTATTTTCTGCCAGAACTCGGTTTTTAAAATGGCGTCTGTGTTCGTCTGTGACTCCTAAACCAAAGGTTGAGCCCTTTGTTCCCCTTTTGGCGGGCTTCTACACAGAAGTCCTCCAAAGTGGTGCCATTCTGTCTGGGTAATCACAGGGGGTCTGGGAGGGGGTTTAGGCACCCTGGACTGAGTTGCCTTGCCAACTCAAGTCGCACTCCGGTGTGATTGGCCCAAGTGGTGAGCCACCCGGTGTCCAGTCATAATTTCGAAAACATAATTTCGAAAGTCAAAAACTATGCTCACCACTTAGCGTGTTTTGATTGACAGCTAGGCTGAATGAATGGGGGTTTTCTGCATAAAAGCAGGGCTTTTGGGACTGGATCTTCAGAGGTCGCCACAGGACCTAAGAATCCGACGAGGGTAAAGCTGAGCCGACCTGCAACGACGACACCTCCGGTGGAGCCTTGCTGAACCGACTCACCATTTCCCGGCGACAGAGGAGATCTCCCCGCCGGAGAGTCTTCTTCCCCTGACTGGTGGGAACAACCAGTCCCCTTTGGTTGTTCTTCGTTCCAGGACATAGTGGTCGAATTGCCCATGCAGAGCACCCCGGCAACCAGATAGCCACTACCCCTGTACCGCGACCAAAAGGTGGTGCCTTGTGACGGAGCACTCCACGGCTGGTCTCTTCCCTGGTGGTGCAACGATCTTCAACTTTCCTACGACGACGAGATCATCTCTTCTCTTGGCAAAGCCCCGACGTGCATCCACCACCAGGAACAACTGCCCCCGCCGGAGCTGTCTCGCCACAAACAAGGTACCGTGTCCGCCTGGCTTCCCTTGTGTCGGATAGAGTGAGGTGTCTTAATCCTCGCCTCTCCATTGGGTCGCCTCCAAGCTTTCTTAACTTTCTGTTCTGAACTGGCCCAACCTTGCTGTGACAATTTGCGACAAAGACTTGAAGTGCATTTCCACTGTGATACTTTTTGGAACATTTCGCCTTGCCTCTCTCCGAGTGGGCCTGGCCTCTGAACTTTGCGATCTACAGTAGACCCTGCCTTACTTGCCTTGCATTTGTTCGTAAAAGAGTTGGTACCGAGTTGATTTCATAACCTGCCTTTTCTCGCCCATCCTAACGAATACTAGAGTGCCATCTAGGTTAAAGCATTCACCTCTGTCTGCAAATAAGTGGTGCCGTTGAACCTAGACTTGTCGAACTATTGTTAGGGGGATTGATTTACTTATAGTAATTGTGCTTGAAGTTGTTTGCCGTATTAGTGCCAGAGTGTTTAGCATAGATGTGTTATAAATAAATACCTATATATCTTTACACCAAAGCTCTGTCTGTGTTTGCTTGTTCTACTGTGTAAATTGCCCTATTTTGTATACTCCACATACTGCCTAACTCTTGTTGAGGGAAGTCTGACTGCTCAGCCACAGCTACCAAGTGAATCTGTGTGGTACAGACTGCTACCAAGTGGGTTCTAAATCTTTTGCAGTGGTCCCAGAGGGAACTGCACAGGTTTCCACCTAACACTGTGCCCGCTCTTTTTCTAGTTGTGGTCACAACTAAGGAGTCTGACTTCAGTTGTCCTCTAATATATAATGGGTCTGAAGGTGCAAGTCTAAATTTCTCTAAATGTGGGTTTACAGTCCGTGTGAGATTCGGGGCCTCTAAAGATGGTTGTATTCTGTGCTGCACTGATTATAGTAGCGGGATAAGGAACAAGTTACTTACCTGTAACTGTTGTTCTCCAGCACGAGTCTGGCATGGATTCACATGCTCATGAATATTCCCCGTCGTCAGGCTGGGAATCTTCGGTAAAGAAAAATTCAGTATCAGTTTTCGTTTCTGATCTGTCTTTCTTAGTAGTAACCAATCACTGGTCTCTGGGTCATACTGCCCCCAGCCAATGACTGCCCTCCCCCTAAGCCCCGCCTCTGGCAGCCATCCTCAGATTTGGTAGCATGTGAAGTGGCAGTATGACCAAGTGAAGAGCCGCAGAGGGGAAGGAGGGAGGGTTTGCATGTGAATCCATGCCAGACCCATGCTGGAGAACAACAGTTACAGGTAAGTAACTTGTTCTTTTCCAGCATGGGGTCTGGCATGGATTCACATGCTCATGAATATAAGAATACATAGCAGTACACACATGCACAACCACGGGAGGCGGCAAAGGCTCAACATTAAGCATCTCTTACCTCCTCACCAGGCTCACCTTAAAGCGAACAGGTTGCGCAGCACTACTTGGCCGACCCTGGCCTCCTCCCTGGAATCCCGCTCGACGCAGTAGAATCTTGTGAAGGTGTGCGTCGACCTCCACGTAGAAGCTCTGCATATATCCAGCAGAGGCACACCAGACAAGAACGCCATGGTAGCAGCGCTCGCTCTGGTCGAATGGGCTCTCGGACGGCCGGGCAACAGTCATTTTGCCAACCGGTGACAATGCATGATGCAGCCGGAGAGCCATCTGGAAATGGAAGTCTTCGAGAAGGCCTTCCCTTGGTTCACAGGTCCAAAGTTCACAAAAAGCTGTGATGTCTTCCGAAAACTCTTCGTGCGGTCCACGTAGAACTTCAGCGCTTTAGCTACATCCAGCAAGTGCAAAGTCCTCTCGGCCGGCGACGAAGGCGACGGGAAGAAAACTGGCAACACCAAGGGCTCGTTGAGGTGGAAGTCCGACGGCACCTTGGGCATGAAGGAGGGTTGCGTCCTCAGCACCACCCTCGTCTCGTGGAAAGTCAAGTATGGAGGCTTGCAGGATAGGGCCTGGATCTCTCCCACCCGTCGTGCGGAGGTGATGGCCACCAGGAATGCTGTTTCCCACGACAGGAACTTCAACAGTGCTGAATGCAGAGGCTCAAATGGAGGCCCCATGAGCCTGGTCAGCACCACGTTGAGCTCCCACGCCGGGGCTGGAGCCTTCACCGGTAGGAACGATCGGAACAGTCCTTTCATAAATTCCTTCTCCAGGCGACGAGACCACAGGGATGACCGTCCTGCAGTCAAGGTGTATCGGGAAATCGCTGCCAGATGTATCTTGATGAAGGTGTGAGCCAGTCCAGCCTTGGCCAGCGACAGTAGGTACGGTAGCACTGGAGGGGCCGTAATCCATAGAGGGTTAATCTTCTGTCCACGGCACCAGACAGAGAATCTATTCCACTTGTGTCCGTAGCACTTGAGAGTTGAGGACGCCCTGGCCTTTGCAAGAACCTCTCTGCAGTCTCCCGGGATATCTTACCCTCCAAACTCTAGTGCTGTAGGAGCCAGGCCTGCAAGTTCAGCGACTCCGGGTCGTGATGAAGGATGGCGCCTCCTTCTCTGGAGAGAAGATCTGCGTCCGTCGACAGTTTGACTGGTGGGGACGCTGACAAGTCCAGAAGGTCCGGGAACCAGATCTGTCTCAGCCACGCCGGTGCGACGAGGATCCTCCTGCACCAGGACCTCTTGAGTTGGTTGACGAGTCGCAGTAGCAACGGCAACGGAGGGAACGCATACAGGAACAGGCCATCCCAGGGGAACAAGAAAGCATCGCCCAAGCTCCTCAGCTGGGAAACCTGCGGGCGGACCTCTGGCACTTGGAGTTCGTCGCGAACAGGTCGATCTGGGGTTTGCCCCATCGTTGGAAGAGTCGATCCACTTGGTCCTGACGTAGTTCCCACTCGTGGCACGAGCGCAGCTCCCTGCTGAGTGAGTTGGCAATGGTGTTCTTTATCCCTGCTAGATGAAAGGGTACCAGAAACATCCCCTGGGCAACGGCCCAATGCCACAGATCCTGGGCTTCCTTGGATAGGGCTGGGGATCTGGTTCCTCCCTGCTTCCGGATGTAGAACATCATGGTGGTGTTGTCGGTAAAGATCCTCACCACCTTGCCCCTGAGGGACAGGAGAAAAGACCTGAGGGCTCAGAACACTGCTTGGAGTTCCAGGATGTTGATGTGGAGTGGCCTCTCCTCCGGGAGCCAAAGGCCTCTCACGTGAAGATCTCCAGTGGGCGCTCCCCACCCTTCCAGTGAAGCATCCGTCGTCACCGTCACCTGGTGTGCTGGGGTCTGAAAGTCTGTGCCCGCTGTGAGATGCGCGCGGGTGCCCCACCACCGAATTGCTTGGCGGAAAACTTTGTTGAGCGGGATCTTGTCCTCGAAACTGCCCGCCGCTTGCATCCAACGGGCGTCGAGGAACGCCTGTAGGGGACGCATCCGAAGCCTGCATAGGCGCACCAGGTAGATGCACAAGGACATCATCCCAAGAAGGGACTTGATGGACCTCACCCTGGCCACGTCCGTGGCCAGCAGACACTGCACCTTGCCCAGGATGGCCTTCGTCCTTTCCTCCGACGGCGAGGCCAATCGCGCTACTGTATCGAGCCTGGCTCCCAGAAACAGTGCGACCTGCGACGGAACCAGGTGGGATTTGAGGAAGTTGATGGAGAATCCCAGGTCCGTGAGCAGCTGGACGGTCTTCGCTGTGTGCTCGACAGAGAGTTCCCTTGTTCTTGCTCGGATGAGCCAATCGTCTAGGTAGGGGTAGACGTGGATCCCTTGCAGGCGTAGCCGTGCCGCCACTGGTGCCAGGCACTTGGTGAAAACCCTGGGCGCCGACTTCAATCAGAATGGGAGGGCCTTGAGTTGGTAGTGCCGTCCTTGTACCACGAACCTGAGTAACTTTCGGTGTCCTTTTAGAATGGGGATGTGAAAGTACGCATCTGCCAGATCCAACGACAATAGGAAGTCGCCCTCCTCCAGCTGGCCCAGCACGTGCTGGAGGGTGACCATCCAGAACTTCTGTGCCTTGATGCATTTGTTTAATCGACGCAGGTCCAGGATGGGACTTCATCCTCCTGTCTTCTTTCTGACGAGGAAGTCTCTTGAGTACACTCCGGAGCCTCTTTGGGACGAGTTTGATGGCTCCTTTCTTGAGCATCGCCCTTACTTTTAACAGCAGTTGAGGGACGTGGTTTTCTTTCCTGGCCACGGGAGGAATGCAGGGGAACTTTTGTAGAAATTCGAGTGTGCCCGCAGGCCAGGGCATCCAGCACCCAACGGTCGGTGGAGATGGACTCCTACACGTTGACGAACTTCGCCAGCCAGCCTCCCACTGGGGTGCTCAGGTGGGGGCCCGACGTTACGGCCGGTTCAATCTTGCTTGGCAGCGGCCTTGCCACCTTGGCCTCCCTGGCGACGATGGCGAGATCCACCTGACTTGCCCCGTCCTCTGTAGGCCTCTTACGACGAGGAGCGGGCCGCCTACCGGTACGTCGAGGAGCCACCGCCGAATCCTTTGGAGGCACCTTGCTTGCCTCCGGAGTTCCGAAAGGGCGGCCGTCGTTGTTGCAATAATCCCAAGGCCCGAGCCGTCTCTGTGTCGATCTTGATGGCCTGAAGTGACTCATCCACTGTTTTTCCAAACAGGTTGTTCCCGTCAAAGGGCATGTCCAAAACTCTGGTTTACACGTCCTGGCGGAAATCTGTTGCCTTGAGCCATCCCCGCCGTCGAAGGCAAATGCTGTTGCCCAACTGGCGGAAACCAGTGTCAGCAATGTCCGTGGCCACTGTTATGGCGTGGTCCAACGCCACCTCACCTTCCTGTAGGATCGCCAGGTCCTCTGCCCTCTTGTCGTCCGGTAGGAAGTCCAACAGGGGGGCGATCTTGTACCACAACTCCTTAGCGTAGCGGGCCACAATCGCTAGGGCGTTGGCCATCTTAATCGTCGTTGCCACAGACGAGATGACGGTCATCCCATGGCGTCCAGTTTCTTTCCCTCGTCGTCCGGTGGGGAAGTTGAAGCCGATGCCCCCGCCACTTTCTTCTTGGCCGCCGCCGAGACAACCAAATCCGGGGTTGGCTGTGCCCGAAGGCACAAAGGGGAGGCATCGGGGACCCGGCACTTCTTCTCGTACAGGTCCCTCTTGGCAGGCGTCGTGGATGGGTTCTTCAGAAGAGCAAGTCCCTCGTCCCAGATGTCATCCAGCAACAGCACCGTGAGGACCATCTTCCTCTTGGCCTCACGCCGTTGGTAGAGGAAGCGTTGCTTCTTCTGCTCTTCGGGACAGAGCTGGAAAAGCTTGGATGCCCTGGCAATCATGGCGTGGAAGGAGCCAATTTCGTCGTGCAAGGTGTCCCGAAGAGGTGGTGATGGGAGGCCCATCCCGTCGTCACCACCGTCGTCATCCGTCCCCGTCGTGGCCGTATCTGTTCCTGTGTCATCCCCAGGGACAGGGGAAGGAGATAACGGCTGAGAGGGCCGTGAGGGCTGGAAGGGTGGGGGTGGATGAACTCTCCTCCTCTTGTTTCGAGGACTTCCCGACGGGCCCGGTTCTGCTGGGTCGTCCGTTGGGGTTAGGGGCAATCTCGTCCTTATCTCCGTGCATAAGGTTTGGATTGCCATCAAAATGGCCATGAGCTGTCCTGTGGCTCGGGTTGCGACGGGCGCGATGGTTGCTCCTCCTCCACAGGAACCTTGTCGGCGCCACCGTCGCACTCTTCATCCTCCTCGTCGGGATTCCTCCCGTGGGACCTAACCTCCTCAACATCTTGTTGAGGCCCTCCACGACTTCAACCAGCTCCTCCTCGGAGGCTGTATCCGTGTCTGTAACGGCCACCGCCCCCCGCCCCCTCTTTTTCCACCGGGGTCTTCACGTGGGTCTTCTCGATGGGCTGAAAAGAGGATTCCCTCTGCGGTGGCAGGGAAACTCTGGGCCCCGACGTCGCCTCCACTGGGGTAGCCTCCACAGGCTTCGCCAGGGCCATCGCGACTACCTTGATAGAGGCCGTAGCCGGGTGAATCAAGGCCTTCAGCACCTTGTGCGCGTTTGAGGCCTTCACCTTGGGGGGAGGGTCACTGCCTCGCTACCCCTCGGCTAGTTCCTTCGAGATCGACCGGGGCCTCTCCAGAATCTTAGCCGGGTTCTCGGATTTTCTCTTCCCCGAGCCAGAGCGTTGGCTCGTGGTTGATGGTGCCGGTGAAGGTGCGCCCTGCCTGGCAGCCAAGGAGCCCGACCGTTCGGCGCTCCCCGTGCCTGTGGACTCACGGTACTTTGACTTTTGTTGGGCCCCCGTCGCCGGTGCGCCCTCACAGGACTTAGAAGACCGCTTGGGCTTTCGTGAAGGCAGTAGAGGCATCTAGAATGCTCGTCCTCCTTGAACACATTCTGTAACCTGCATCCAGGGCAGTTCCTAAACAGCTTGGATCCGGGTGTCGAGCCTTTTTCCTGGGCCATGTCCATGAGGTAGGCCTCAGAAACTTCTGGAATCCTCCAAGAAGAGTAACTCGATGAAAACTTCACCCTTGAGGGGCTTAGAAAATTGCGAAACAGGTTCCCGTTGAACGGAAGTACAAACGGTAGAGCTTGAGGCTCGATTGACAGACCAAAAAAGTGAGATAAAACTCTTTGAAAAAACGCAAAACGCAGTAAAAGCTCGAGAGCTAAAGCACGAGGACTCCCAACACTTGAATGTGCGGTAAAAATCTGAGGATGGCTGCCAGGGGCGGGGCTTAGGGAGAGGGCAGTCATTGGCTGGGGGCAGTGTGACCCAGAGACCAGTGATTAGTTATTACTAAGAAAGACAGATCAGAAACTAAACTGATACTGAATTTTTCTTTACCGAAGATTCCCAGCCTGACGACGGGGAATATTCATGAGAATGTGAATCCATGCCAGACCCCATGCTGGAGAAACTGGGCCACTGTCTTTTTGTCCCCAAGGATTTGTTCTGCAAAGTTCTTATCTTCCTGTACCTTCTGGGTGTCAATCTGAAAGTGCTCAGCCGCCTTGGCTCGTAATTCATTGAACAGGGGTTGATTATCAATAGGACGACAACTGGAGTGTCTTGGTTAAGAGGGGAGTCTATAGAGTACACATTGGCTTCTTGGTCTGCCTCTTGGTCCTAGCCATCCCCATAATAAGGGTCTGCTGTGTCCTCATCACCAAATTGAGGGTCAGTTGCCTCTACAAAAGAGAGATCTTCTCCATGGTCTGATTCCGGGTCATAGAGATCTAGGACTGTACTCTGTAATGGAACATTAGTACGAGACCTGTTAGAAGGGGGTTGAGTAGGTAGAGCAGAGGCTTGTGAACCAGAGGGAGCTGAGGTGGGGGGAGTGGAGTGGGAACTCTGAAAATAATCAGGGTTCTTCTTGTAAAAATTGGCCATAAAGGTCATTCTTCTCATCACTCAGTCTGTCTTGAGAAGACCATTCTTTGGAACTTGGGATAACCACAGGTTGAGGGGAAAGTCCCAAGTCCTCATCTGTGGGAGGTACTACCTTAGATTTTTACTTGTGAGATATAGGCCTAGATTCTCTAGGTTTCTCTATTGGCCTGGATTCTCTAGGTTTTTCATCTGATGTGTTTTATCCCTAAAAGGGCTCTTGTCACTATGAGGTGTTTTAGAGGATTTCTTGTGGTGTTCCCTCCCTCCACCTTGGGCCCAGAGGTGTGTTTAAACACCTTTTTGGGGCCTACTACTATATGTGATGCGGAGCGTCGATTTTCGGATTTGGGGAGGGCCGAGCGGACGATCGACCTTCGGAGGGAACTTTTTACGAGCGACACTCTTGCCGTCTTTCAATGGTTGGGCCCTGTGTGATGATCTTGAGCGAGATTGCCCAGACGACCGGGACTCAGCGGACCTTTCCCTGGATGTCGAACGCTGTTGATCACTCGACCCATGTGTCGAGTCTCAACCTGGGCTTATGTGCTTAGTGGTGTGAGTCTTTCTAGCGCTCCCGCCGCCGGGTGTAGTCCCCACAACAAGGCTGCCGGCCTGTCCTACGCGGTCGGAGGCCTGCGCTTGGGTAGCTGTAGCTACCCCGTCGCCCTCGCTGTCTGAAAGGGCAGCATCGCAGCTAAAGGCGCATTCTACCTCCATGGCCTTGAGCTGCCTGGCGTAATTGGCCCAGCGTTTTGTGGAGCGGTCCTTTTGTGTCTTTGGCTTGAAGAGCCTGCACGCTTGACAAGACGTTTCGACATGGTCTCTTGGGAGACACAAGTTACAAACTAAATGTTTGCCTACCCACAGGAATTTGCAATTACACTTGGGGCAGAATTTAAAAGGGGTATTTTCCATAATTACAGGCTATGGCATCTGGGCGAACAAAGTGTAGGAAGAGGGGTGTATACATCCTAAAATGCCCTACCGTCTCTCCCTACTGTCTGGGCCGAGGCCCGGGGCAGCCATCCAAGGCCGAACGGTGCGTTGCGGTAGTCCTTCAACGGGCAGCTACTCTGTCTTCACCGGCGTGATGTTTCGGAGGTCGGCGAAAGGATAGAAGAAAATATTATCGATAATTGAAAATAGTCAATGGCTTTCCGCCGAAAGCGGAACTCACTATACGTGTCCGTCTAGAATGGTGGAAAAAACAATCTGAGGGACCTCGACGCATGAGGGATCATGGGTTCAGTGGACGTCACACTAGGGATAGTATTACTGGCACGCCCCGTCAACGTCCCTTTTCGTGTTTCGAAAACAACAACTGTAATACTCTGCAGCTTCCACCAGATGTCGTCCTATGTACAGCATGTGATCTAAGCAGATTCCACAAGCCTCAGAAATAAATAAAATATATATGCACACAATGTTATTAGATCATCTTACATTATCAAGAAAATTAAAGGATGCTAAAGAATGGCAACACGCTCATTACAATGATGCTTCAGCTATTCAATTAAACGCAAAGCGAGGAAAACAGATTCAAATCAGATCTAATGAGCAAATGCATTTCGGACAGTGCCGTCAGTGCCAGTGCCGTCAGTGTCACCAGTGCCAGTGTCATCAGTGTAGCCAGTGCCGCCAGTGCCAGTGCCGCCAGTGTCACCAGTGCCAGAGTCAGTGCCACCAGTGTCACCAGTGCCACCAGTGCCACCAGTGCCACCAGTGCCAGTGTCACCAGTGCCACCAGTGCCAGTGCCACCAGTGCCAGTGTCACCAGTGTCCCCAGTGCCAGTGTCACCAGTGTCCCCAGTGCCAGTGTCACCAGTGCCAGTGTCACCAGTGTCAGTGTCAGTGTCATCAGTGTCAGTGCCAGTGTCACCTGTGTCACCAGTGCCACTGTCACCAGTGCCATCGGTGCCAGTGCCAGTGTCAGTGTCGCCAGTGCCAGTGTCGCCAGTGCCAGTGTCGCCAGTGCCAGTGTCGCCAGTGCCACCGGTGCCAGTGCCCCCAGTGCCAGTGCCACCAGTGCCAGTGCCACCGGTGTTAGTGTCACCAGTGCCAGTGCCGTCAGTGTCACCAGTGCCATCGGTGCCAGTGCCAGTGTCACCAGTGCCAGTGTCACCAGTGCCAGTGTCACCAGTGTCAGTGTCACCAGTGTCAGTGTCACCAGTGTCAGTGTCACCAGTGTCAGTGTCACCAGTGCCATCGTTAGTGTCATCAGTGCCATCGTTAGTGTCACCAGTGCCAGTGTCACCAGTGCCGCCAGTGTCATCAGTGCCATAGTTAGTGTCATCAGTGCCATCGTTAGTGTCATCAATGCCGCCAGTGTCAGTGTCGCCAGTGCCGCCAGTCTGTGTCGCCAGTGCCGCCAGTGCCGCCAGTGCCAGTGCCAGTGGTGCCAGTGCCATCGGTGCCGGTGCCAGTGCCGCCAGTGCCGCCAGTGCCGCCAGTGTCACCCGTGCCAGTGTCACCCGTGCCAGTGTCACCCGTGCCAGTGTCACCCGTGCCATCGGTGCCAGTGTCACAGTGTCAGTGTTAGTCTCACCAGTGCCAGTGTCATCCGTGTCGCCAGTGCCAGTGTCACCAGTGCCATCGGTGCCGGTGCCATCGGTGCCAGTGTCATCAAGTGTCACCGGTGCCAGTGTCACCAGTGCCAGTGTCACCAGTGCCAGTGTCACCAGTGCCAGTTCCAGTGCCATCGGTGCCAGTGCCGCCAGTGTCACCAGTGCCGCCAGTGCCGCCAGTGCCACCAGTGCCACCAGTGCCACCAGTGCCACCAGTGCCACCAGTGCCACCAGCGCCAGTGTCATCAGCGCCAGTGTCATCAGCGCCAGTGCCATCAGCGCCAGTGCCATCAGCGCCAGTGCCATCGGTGCCAGTGCCATCAAGGACCATCGGTGCCAGTGTCACCAGTGCCAGTGTCACCAGTGCCAGTGTCGCCAGTGCCAGTGCCGCCAGTGCCAGTGTCGTCAGTGCCCGCACGGCTGAATCTACAAAAACAAGGAAGAAAACATCAAAACCACAACAAGGTAAACGTGATTACAGAAAAATGCGTAATAGCCGGACAATTCCATCAATCATACCTGCATCACCACTCGCTGCGGGTCTGAATCACGAGTATCGTACCAACCGAGAAGGGCATGTACCCTGCATGTGGTGTGCCAAAGAGATCCACATTAAGGGAGTAGTAACACCAAAAACCACAATGTCCACAAAGTGAGAACAACAGGAATTAGAATTTCCCAATAATGCAATCACATGTGCCTGCGCCACTAGTAAGCCTGCTAGTGCGATACTACTCACAGGATGTGTGGAGTGCGATGTAGCCAACACACCACACCTTGGGCGCATCATCATTGCAATGAACCTGTTGATATTCTTTAGCAGTCTTTCATTTTCTGGATAATATAAGATGTAATTACATTGCATGGAGACCATTTCAAAAGGGTCTCCGGCTCAGTAGGTGACCACGCAGCACCTGGGGAGGGTCTCTGGGTACATCATTGTGTTTGTGCTGTTGTCCTGGTGTCAGAGACCTTTTCCCTGCAGTGCTCTGTACGTTATCTATAATGAACTCGATTGGAAGGAGCATTTTGTTGCTATACCTAGGTAGTACCCACCTCTGCATCTTGTCAATGGATCACTGGTGCTGCCATGCAGCATAGAAAAAGTGCTAATATCAATGGTGGATAAACTGTGTAGCCATGCGGACGAGTGCTCATGCCCAGGGGGGGAGAGGTAATAACGTGTGTAACCACACAGCAGAGGAAGAGAGCTCTGGTGCATGGGTGGATCACATGTGAAGCCACACAGCAGAGGAAGAGAGCTCATGGGTGGATCGCCTGTGAAGCCACACAGCAGAGGAAGAGAGCTCAGGTCCATGGGTGGATCACCTGTGAAGCCACACAGCAGAGGAAGAGAGCTCAAGTCCATAAGTGGATCGCGTGTATAGCCACACAGCAGAGGACGAGACCTCCGGTCCATGGGTGGATCGCGTGTGAAGCCACACAGCAGAGGAAGACAGCTCAGGAAGACAGCTCAGGTCCATGGGTGGATCATATTTGGCCATACAGAAGAGGAAGAGAGCTCAGGTCCATGGGTGGATCACATGGGTAGCCACACAGCCGTGGAAGAGAGATCAGGTCCATAAGTGGATCGCATGTATAGCCACACAGCAGAGGACGAGAGCTCAGATCCATGGGTGGATCACGTGTGGCCATACAGCAGAGGAAGAGAGTTCAGGTCCATGGGTGGATCACGTGTGGCCATACAGCAGAGGAAGACAGCTCAGGTCCATGGGTGGATCACATGTGTAGCCACACAGACGTGGAAGAGAGATCAGGTCCATAAGTGGATCGCATGTATAGCCACACAGCAGAGGACGAGAGCTCCGGTCCATGGGTGGATCACGTGTGGCCATACAGCAGAGGAAGACAGCTCAGGTCCATGGGTGGATCGCGTGTGAAGCCACACAGCAGAGGAAGACAGCTCAGGTCCATGGGTGGATTGCGTGGGAAGCCACACAGCAGAGGAAGACAGCTCAGGTCCATGGGTGGATTGCATGTGAAGCCACACAGCAGAGGACGAGAGCTCAGGTCCATGGGTAGATCACATGGGTAGCCACACAGCCGTGGAAGAGAGATCAGGTCCATAAGTGGATCGCGTGTATAGCCACACAGCAGAGGACGAGCGCTCCGGTCCATGGGTGCATCACGTGTGGCCATACAGCAGAGGAAGACAGCTCAGGTCCATGGGTGGATCGCGTGTGATGCCACACAGCAGAGGAAGACAGCTCAGGTCCATGGGTGGATCACATGGGTAGCCACACAGCCGAGGACGAGAGCTCCGGTCCATGGGTGCATCACGTGTGGCCATACAGCAGATGAAGACAGCTCAGGTCCATGGGTGGATCGCGTGTGAAGCCACAAAGCAGAGGAAGAGAGCTCAGGTTCATGGGTGGATCACATGGGTAGCCACACAGTCGTGGAAGAGAGATCAGGTCCATAAGTGGATCGCGTGTATAGCCACACAGCAGAGGACGAGAGCTCCGGTCCATGGGTGGATCACGTGTGGCCATACAGCAGAGGACGAGAGCTCAGGTCCATGGGTGGATCACGTGTGGCCATACAGCAGAGGACGAGAGCTCAGGTCCATGGATGGATCATATTTGGCCATACAGAAGAGGAAGAGAGCTCAGGTCCATGGGTGGATCGCGTGTGAAGCCACACAGCAGAGGACGAGAGCTCAGGTCCATGGGTGGATCGCGTGTGAAGCCACACAGCAGAGGAAGAGAGCTCAGGTCCATGGGTGGATTGCGTGTGAAGCCACACAGCAGAGGAAGAGAGCTCAGGTCCATGGGTGGATCATGTGTGTAGCCAACCAGCATAGAAAGAGAGCTCAGGTCCATGGGTGGATCATATGTGGCCATACAGCAGAGGACGAGAGCTCAGCTCCATGGATCGATCATACGTGGCCATACAGAAGAGAACGAGAGCTCAGCTCCATGGATGGATCATGTGTGAAGCCACACAGCAGAGGAAGAGAGCTCAGGTCCATGGGTGGATTGTGTGTGAAGCCACAGAGCAGAGGAAGAAAGCTCAGTTCCATGGGTGGATCATATGTGGCCATACAGAAGAGGAAGAGAGCTGAGGTCCATGGGTGGATCGCGTGTGAAGCCACACAGCAGAGGGTGAGAGCTCAGGTCCATGGGTGGATTGCGTGTGAAGCCACACAGCAGAGGAAGAGAGCTCAGGTCCATGGATGGGTCATGCATGTAGCCAACCAGCATAGAAAGAGAGCTCAGGTCCATCGGTGGATCATATGTGGCCATACAGCATATAAGCGGGGCTCAAAGGACCTCAAATACTGACAGTAAGAACCTCAAGGTAAGCACAAACATGGTCAGGAAAGCGGCAGCCCACACTTACCGGTCTCATAATCTAGCGGGATCTGGATGTCAGTAATATCCCCAAACGGTATGAAGGCTGCATGCAGAACCTTCTCATCCACTTCTTCTGCCAGACCACCTGCAGAGAAAAGAGGCCGTTACAAACATCATCCGCTGGCAGGAGAATCGAGAGTGAGGAACAACAAAAGCCCACCACCAGCAACGTCATTTGGTACAAGAATCATGGCTAGGAACAATGAGGAGGCCACCACAAGCACCGGCAGATGGAATGAAAATCAGAGGGAGGAACACCAAAGACCCGCCACAATCGCTGCCAGCTGGTACAAGAATCAGGGCTAGGAACGGCAAGCAGGCCACCGCAAGCACTGCCAGCTGGTACAAGAATCAGGGATAGGAATGGCGAGTAGGCCACCACAAGCTGTTACAATAATCAGGACTTGGAACAATGAGTAGGCCACCACAAGCACAAGTATCAGGACTAGGAACAATGAGTAGGCCAGCACAAGCTGCTACAAGCATCAGGGTTAGGAACGACGAGTAGGCCACCACAAGCTGCTACAAGCATCAGGGTTAGGAATGACCTGTAGGCCATCACAAACACCACAAGCTGCTACAAGAATAAGGGCTAGGCACAATGAGAAGGCCACCACAAGCACGGCACGCTACTACAAAAATCATGGCTAGGAACGACGAGTAGGCCATCACAAGCACTACCAGCTACTACAAGAATCAGGGCTAGGAATAATGAGTAGGCCACTGCAAGCTGATACAGGAATCATGCTAGGGACGACGAGTAGGTCACCACACACACTATAAGCTGCTACAAGAATCAGGGCTAGGAACGGCGAGTAGGCAACCACAAGCTGTAACAAGAATCGGGGATAGGAACGACGAGTAGGCCACCACAAGCTGCTACAAGCATCATAGCTAGGAATGACGAGTAGGCCACCACAAGCTGCTACAGGAGTCTGGGCTAGGAACGAGTATGCCATCACAAGCACTGCAAGCTGCAACAAGAATCATGGCAAGGAACGACAAGTAGGCCACCACAAGCACTGCCAGCTTCTACAGGAATCAGGGTTAGGAACAACAAGTAGGCCACCACAAGCTGCTACAAGAACCAGGGCTAGGAACAATGAGTATGCCACCACAAGCACTGCACGCTGCTACAATGATCATGGTTAGGAATGACGAGTAGGCCACCACAAGCTGCTACAAAAATCAGGGCTGGGAACAATGAGTAGGCCACCACAAGCACTACAAGCTGCTATAAGAATCAGGGCTAGGAATGACGAGTAGGCCACCACAAGTGGCTACAAGAACCAGGGCTAGGAACAATGAGTATGCCATCACAAGCACTGACAGCTGCTACAAGAATCAGGATTAGGAACAACGTGTAGGCCTCCACAAGCACTACAAGCTTTTACAAGAATCAGGGCTAGGAATGACGAGTAGGCCACCACAAGCTGCTACAAGAATCAGGGCTAGAAACAACAAGTAGGCCACCATAAGCTGCTACAGGAATCGGGGTTAGGAACAACGTGTAGGCCTCCACAAGCACTGCAAGCTTCTACAAGAATCAGGGCTAGAAACAACAAATAGGCCACTATAAACTGCTACAAGAATCAGGGCTAGAAACAACAAGTAGGCCACCATAAACTGCTACAGGAATCAGGGTTAGGAACGACGAGTAGACCACCACAAGCAGCGCCACCTCGAATGAGAATCAGATGAAGTAACAACGAAGTACCGGCCACAACCGCCGCAAGCTGGTACCAAGATTCAGGGATAGGAAGGACGAGTAGGCCACCACAAGCACTGGCACAAGTCTGACGGTGGGGCATAGCAAAGAGCCTGCCACAGCACTGCAGCTGGCACAAGAGCAAGTGTTCGGCACAGCAAAGAGCAGGTCATAAGCACTAGCAGTTGGTAAAAGTCCACGGTTGAAGCACAACAAAACGCAAGTCACAAACAGTAAAGCAAACAGCATGTCACAAGCACCGGCAGCTGGCAGAAAACCAAGGGTTAGGCACAACAAAGAGCATTTGAGCATGCCACAAGCAGTGGCAGCAGGCACAAGACCAGGGGTTAGGCATAGCAAAGAGCCAGTCACAGCACAGCAGCTGGCACAAGAGCAAGGGTTCGGCACAGTAAAGTATGTCACAAGCACTGGCAGCTGGCACAAGACCAGGGGTTAGGCATAGCAAAGAGCCAGTCACAGCACAGCAGCTGGCACAAGAGCAAGGGTTCGGCACAGTAAAGTATGTCACAAGCACTGGCAGCTGGCACAAGACCAGGTTTTAGGCATAGCAAAGAGCCAGTCACAGCACAGCAGCTGGCACAAGAGCAAGGGTTCGGCACAGTAAAGTATGTCACAAGCACTGGCAGCTGGCACAAGTCCAGGTTTTAGGCATAGCAAAGAGCCAGTCCCAGCACTGCAGCTGGCACAAGAGCAAGGGTTTGGCACAGTAAAGCATGTCACTGGCAGCTGGCATAGGACCAGGGGTTAGGCATTGCAAAGAGCATGTAAGCATGCCACAAGCAGTGGCAGCAGGCACAATACCAGGGGTTAGGATTAGCAAAGAGCCAATCACAGCACAGTAGCTGGCACAAGAGCAAGGGTTCGGCACAGTAAAGCATGTCACAAGCACTGGCAGATGGCACAAGACCAGGGGTTAGGCATAGCAAAGAGCCAGTCCCAGAACTGCAGCTGGCACAAGAGCAAGGGTTTGGCACAGTAAAGCATGTCACTGGCAGTTGGCACAAGACCAGGGGTTAGGCATAGCAAAGAGCCAGTCACAGCACTACAGCTGGCACAAGAGCAAGGATTTGGCACAGTAAAGCATGTCACAAGCACTGGCAGCTGGCACAAGACCAGGGGTTAGGCATAGCAAAGAGCCAGTCACAGCACAGCAGCTGGCACAAGAGCAAGGGTTCGGCACAGTAAAGTATGTCACAAGCACTGGCAGCTGGCATAGGACCAGGGGTTAGGCATAGCAAAGAGCCTACACCAACATGGTTGTGCTTAAAAAATGTGTAAAAATCCCTCTAGACCTGGAGGACGAGTTCCTTAGTTTACATAACCTCAACCTAAGAGAAATGCACTTACACCACTGCAATAGGTGACTAAATATCTACCATTGCTTTCTATAAAATGGTACACGTCAACATAACAACACTTTTATATTTAATACTGCCACCCAAAGTCCAGCCATGTCCAGTGAAACCTATTTGCACTGGCTGCAGTTAGTTGAAGGCAAGTTTTGGAGAAGAATGCTCGGCCTCCCTTAGTGTATCCCTGTGGCTGTTATTAGGCTGGAGCTTGGAATAATCTCCCTTAAAGCTATTATGTTACGGAAGAGAGCTGAACTGTATATCAGAATTAAAAACAACCCTACCAACCTGCAATTTTGTACACCTAGAAAAGTTGGAAAGCTATAAAATGTATTACTCATGTTTTGTTTACCTACAAAAAGGCTCAGCTACACCTAAATCTCTGCCCCTCTGAATCTCTAAGGCATTTTGTTTTATTACTATGCATTAATCACTTGCCTACTTTGGAGGCCAGAGGTCCAGAAATGGGCCCGTCGAAAAGAGAAAGGTATTGCAGAATATGTGAATCACGTACGGAGTTAGAAACTGCCCGACATGTTCTCACTCAGTGCCCACTGATGAGCAAAAGCTGTGTAAAAAACCTTGGGAAGTTTGTGAATAGATTTGAATATGTAGGGCAGGTGGAATTCTGGTATCAATGCATAAATACACTGAATCCTAAACTGCACTTAGCCTTATTCCAGGTCTGGCGCGAAGCATTAATCTGCATGAATTGTTGTAGAAGGATGGGCCCTGTGACCATGTAGTTTCTCTTGGAAGGTAATTCGAAAGTCAGCACTGAATGTTTAAAACTAAAGCAGGTGACAAATTTGTATATATATTTATTTAGTAGTCTGCCTGTTTGGTTTTCTTTGTCTATTTCATTTTATCTATTTTTATCCTCTACTTTATATGTTTTTATTGTTTTTTATTCTTTTGCTGTATATTTTTTCTTTTTCTTTGTTTCTGCGGAAACAGTTCTGTAAATTGTAGAGAGTTGAAAAGAAAAGAATAGAAGTTTTTGGCTTTTGTAACATTTACCTAAATGTATCAGGGAATTCCTGTCTCTTCTGCTTTAAGTTTTTATAGTGATTTGTTTGATTGTCTTATGTGTAAAGTTTTTACTTATGCATAAAACTGTATCACATTAATAATAAATAAATAAAAAGGTGCATCTTACACTTTAATTGAAAAATTGTGTAAAAAGCCAAACCATTTGCAATTGGTTTTGTAGGGCAACTCATGAAAAACCCTATAGATGCAAGTCACAAACAGTGCACAGGAGCATTTCCGGGGTTCGAAATTGAGGGGAGCTAGGAGCTATTTAGCTCCTGTGTGTAGCCTTGAAGAGCCTGGTTGGCTTGACAATAGCTATCAGGAGTTAGATCACCAGGTCAATTGATTCTGAACAAACATTACGACACATCTATACAACAATTAAAGCACATAGGGCCTCATTACGAGTCTGGTAGTATCTGGGCGCTAAATTCACCCAGTCACACGAAATGGTATTACCGTTAGTGCCACTTGGTCCGGCGTAATGTACTAGCTCTTTGTTCCCTGTCTAATGTTGGCTACCCAGCTGCTGCTTTTAGCTCCTGCTTATCCATTCTTAATTTCGATCCCCGATTTCCCCAACATATGTTCATAAGATCTTTGTGCGCAATATATGCCAGTATAAAAAACATGTACATGCTGTCTGCACCAATATATGTAGGTATTCCCAAATAGGAAAGTTTGCTTTGCACATACTGCCAGCAATTACACTATATGAAAACAGGTCAATGCTTGTTCTGCCAATATATGGCCATACCCCATGTAAGAACATACTCCAGTTGGCTTTATCATTACAAAATGCCATGCCACATTATGAAAACATGTCCAAACTGGCTGCATCAAAATGCCAGTCTAGCCACGTAATAACACTCTACGTTCTTGCTTCATCATAGATGCCCAATACAAAATGTCCTGCCACAGTAAGAAATGACTAGACGGGTTGCACCAAAACTTCAGTCTAGCCAGGTAATAACAGTATTCATGCTTGCTTTATCAAAGATGCACGATACAAATTATCATGCCACAGTAAGAAATAGCTAGACTGTCTACACCCAAATCCCAGTCTAGCTAAATAACAGTCATAATACTTGCTTTATCACAGATGCCAGTAAATAAAATGTCATGCCAACCCCATAGTCCCCCAGCACCTCACGCACGCATGCAATCAATGTGAATCATGGTATTAGTTTTTACTACCCATCTATCATAGATGCCAATTAGAAAAATACCTGTCCCCTGGGCCCCCCAGCGCCTCAGATGCACACAATGTGTTTGTGTGTGCATGCAAGGCGATGGTGGGCCCAGGAGTCAGGCATGATGTTGTAAGGGTAGCCCAATTTACAGGGGTACCTCTTAATTATAGGGGTACCCCTAATCACGCTCACACCAGAATGAATGCACCCCTTTAGGGAAGCAAGGCCAAGAGTCTTATCTTGCAAGGATAACAAATGTAATCTTTACAGAAATGAGGATGGGGCAAAGAACTCTGCTCCCTGAACGGCATCTTCTGCCCCTCTTCCGTTCCAAGCTCCTCCAGACTGGTGCCAGACAGGTGCTTACATACTCTTAACTTGGTCACTGGATATGGGCATGGCTCCATCCAAAACCGTCCTCCTCCCCTACAAGGGGTGCTGCAGTATTCCTTTCTTCATGGTCGGATTTCCATTTAGGACATACTACTTACATATTGGTAGCCTATGCAAGAATATACTGTAGCTCTTGTTTTTCATCATTTTGCTACATTATGAACATTTATATATAAAGACATTTTCCCGTCATGTCCTCATTGTACTCATGCTTTTATCTGGTCCAGTAATTCCCCTTAAACCTTGTTTTCAATCATTCTGCATTGTGTGCATCGAGCCTTAGCCTGCATGGGCTTTTTGACAGACAGCCAACAGCTGCTGAGCCACTTCGTGTGTTCTGCCAGAGCTACTCAGTGACGCAACACTGCATGAGCTCTGCAATCTATTTTCAGTGCAGGCCACATTCCTTTTGGCAGAGATTTTAAAACTAAATGGAATTTAAAATGTACAAATTAATTCAGCTAAAAGTACACTTTATATTTAAATAATAACTGTCTTCTTTTTAGTGCCCCTCCTCCCCCCTGGTCTCTTGTAGCGACTAGAAACAGTTAAAAGAAGTCTTAACTAATTCTAAATCGCTTGGGAATGAAGGAAGGCACTATCTCCTTCCAAACATTCTCCACTTGCGGTACTTCTACAGTAACAAACTCATCCCCACCCGACATATCTACACCCCAGAAATATTAGTTTGAGTTTCGCTGTTTATTGTATGGAAAGGGGCTTCAGATCCCCCAATTGAAACCATCATCTTTGCACTATTAGGGACTAACACAACATCAGAAACACAACTGGCACGTGCAGAAGAGGACCAAGAAGAATATGATCACAGGCACCAGTGTTTTTACTTCTGCCCCCAGCCATGACAGGACCCAATCAAAGGCAAGCGATAGCCAATCCGTGTTCTGAACTCCACCTTCTTTTTTTATTTGAACACCTAGATGTGGGATAGTGACCCATTCTCAGCATCCTCCGGGGGTAGAAAAGTGCAGCAGCAGTGAACGCTCGCCCCTACCATGAGGGTGGGAGGTGCAAGTAGGTTTGTTGGCCACAAACCCACTAGTAATCCATCACCCCTGCCGTACTTTTTGTCATATCAGGGATCACAAGAGTGTGGTTGCTCAGTGTGTTTGCGCCAACAGGAACTGTTCCTTCATTGTTAAAACAAAGTTCATAGTCTATGGCTCTATGTATTCATACTGGCTTCTCCATTGTTACAATCCATGTCAGCCTTGTGATGTATTGGGACCATATTTGTGCACACATAGTCACTATTTGGGATATTACTTCTCTGCTGTACTCTATCAGTCCATCTGCCAGGCACATCACTGTGGTGCCCTGTCATTTGTCGTTGCCATTTGAGTAACTTCCCAAGGAAAAATATGGTACTTGTAGACACTGGCGGTATTTCGTGTTGCCATTGCATAAACTCTGGGTCTAGATCAATGCTCCTCAACTGCGCGCTCTGTGCCTGGCATGTGTCCTTTATCCTTCATAGTGCAAGATGTACCCAGCATTGTGCCTCTAGTTAGGACTGGATGTGGAACTAAAACCTTAGGAGCCCCTGATGCGTGCAGGGTAAGTGCACACACGTAACAGCTTTCATGGATTACATTCCTTCCTGCAGTGCGCATATCGAAGTACCAGCTATTCAATGTTTCTAAACGCTGGATGTCAGAAATGGCGTCAAACCCCAATCCTTTATATAAATCACACGTCATTCATACTTCCCGTTTCATTTGTCTAAGAAAACCTGTAGGGGTGGCCGGCAAAAAGTGAGCCATTTTGTATTTCCTTTTTTTATATATTCATAAAAGCATTATTTTCCAACTGCCCCCCCCCCCTTATATGGCCACCCCATATAACAGACACACCGCCATCCACTCCAACAACCACAACCAGTGTCATACAAAACAATATAATACTTAAAATATATAATACATAATTCCTAGAACAAATTACTTTTATCTAATCTTATCCTTACATAACAGAGAGGTTTGAACACGTCGGTCAGGCATCCTTGCTTATTCCTGGAGAGGAGAAAAAAGGTTATCAAGAAAGATCCAAAATAAAAAGAATAAAAAATTTAAAAAAGAAAAAAAAAGGCAGGTGTGTGCCACTGCACACCACCCTGGCATGGATCCTTAAAAATGTCTCTTCTTTGGCTATGTCCTTACTGACCTTTGCCTTGTCTCGGGTGCTCTTCATACATCTGAGAGATGCACCCAATATCTAACTCCTTCATACAGACAACGAAGGGAGTACAGAACACCACCTCATATGGACCTTTAAACCTGGGGCTGATCAGTTCCCCAGGTAATAATGGTCCAGTTGTAATATGGGCAATGCTGTGTATGGAACTATGGTATTGCTTTCTACAGGGTGGTCACTAATCCCCCTCCCCCTTTACCGTGCACTAATACCACCCCTGTGTGCCTCTGTCCCGTCTCTTGGTAAATTATTGATGACCCATCAACATATAGTATGTCTCCTTTCGTCAATACATAAGCCGTTCGTCAGAGTGGGAAAATAAATAAAACTCCTGTGTATAATCCAGAGTTGCTAAAACAGGGGCCGTGCAAATAGTTTAAGTCCTCAAATTGTCCAGTCATTTCTTTAGTCCATTCCAATTTACTTTTAAGTCCTCTGTCCTTAACTGACACTTTGTAACAGCGGCCTTGTGTAGACTGCGTAGTCTAGGACCCATGCCATACAATAATTACATAAGCCCAAAAACTGCTGTATTTCCTTGACAGTACTGGGCCTAGGGGTGGCGCATACTGCCGCTGCCCTATCTGGCAATATTCTTTTCCCATTCGCAGAAATGAGTTGTTCCAAGTATAGTCCCTCCTGTAGGCAGTATTGTATCTTCTTTTTATCTGCCTTGCACCCTTAGAGAGCCAGCAATTACAATAATGCAACAGAAACCCTCCTGTACTGTTGTTCATTTTCACTAAATACCAACAGATCATCCACATTCTGGATGATTGTGCAAGGCACCTCACTTCAATGTAATCTGTCCAGGGGTCACATCTCTCAGTAACCCATCATCATGTGGATTAACAGTCCATAATTGTGCTGGCACATATCGCATGTCCTCCTCAAATAAATAAATAATGGGTCACCACTGCCATCAGGGGGCACTGTACCTTCCAATACTGCACCATGATATCACAGGGGATGCAGATTTCTCAAATAATCCCCCCATTTTGCTGATTATCCTCAAACAACTCCTCATCAGTCATTTCCTTCAATTGTACTGTCGGGTCTATACATAATACTGTGCGACACTCACACCCGTCCTGGTCTCTTCCAATCAGCACTACTCTTTTGTCTGACAATACTAGTCCTGGCAAGTCTAATGACAATATTGTCCCTGCCACCATCTCGGGTGGCACTACGGGTCGGAAAATAAAATCTGTGTGCACTCGGCAACATTTTGTCACAATTTGAGGCACTACTTTTACTAAAACCTTGATATCATAAGAAAATATGTCCAGGACCTCAGGAACCCCATGTACTACTGACTCCCTGGTCATTGCATTGATTATTACCATTGCCCGAGCTACACACATCCCTGGAGTGGAACACACTACCCCTTGACCTGTGAAAGAGATAGTTATATTTAGTTTTACTGAGCAGATCCCTACCCAACAAGATTACAGGGGAGCTCTCTGAATATAACAAGAGGACTCTTACTACCTTCTCTCCCACTTTTATATCCAGCTCCTCACTGTATGGAATAGTAGAAATAGCCCCAGGGAATCCATGCGTGTCAAGTGTTTTACCTGATAATGGAATGTTCCCCTCCATAATGCGTGATTTAATTGCACCGGAATCTACCATAAATATAAATTGCTTGTTTCTGATTTCCGCCTCCACCAAGGAATCCTCTTCAGGGTGTGCGGTTGTCAAGAGGATTGGGCAGCGAGTGCTCTCTGTGGGCTTTCCTAATCAGAATATGTATTTGTCCCGGGGAATGAAAAAGAGCCGCCCCCCCCTGCCATCCTGTTAAACTGAGTACCCTCACCCTGCTGTGGTTGTTGCCCACGTTGCCCCTGCCTGTCAGCCCCATAAGGGAACTGATTTTGACCCCCTTGCCCAAATTGTTGTTGTCCCATTCCTTGAGGCCCTTGGAATCGCTGCCCTAAAGGTGATGGCCCATAATTAAATCCCACCCCAGGCCTGTACATGCATTCCCTTGCAAAATGCCCCCATCTCCCGCAATGCCAGCACTGTGATGTACCCAATCCTTCTCCCCGAACCCGTATCCCCCTAAAGCTTCCTGCTCTTGCTCCTTGAAATCCTTGTTTTCCCTTGTGCTCCTGTGTGTTTTGGGCAGGAGCCCTGCAGCACCTCTCTGTAGCTGCCCTGCGCTCCGGCGCTGGATCCGAGCTGCTGGAAGCAGCCTCTTCACCACTGCCGCATCGAGCACAACATCTCAGCTGATCGTGATCTACAACGCCGACTACACAGCTGATCGTGAGCCACAGCGTCTCGTGGCCTCCACCTCCCACCCTGCCTGTACCTTGTGGACTCACCTAAGGAGCCCACACGAGGGAAATTGCCAAACCGACCCCCAAAATGGCCGCTGCACCGAACACACTGTTAGGGTTCGCACTGGTTGCCTAGCAACCTCATTTGCATTTGTATCGGACGCTAGGACCGGAGGCGGAAGCCGGCCCTAATCAACCTAAGGCCCGCTAACCAAAGGCCCTTCCTGTCTGCCCCTACAGCCCACTACTGTTTTGGGCAGGAGCCCTGCAGCACCTCTCTGTAGCTGCCCTGCGCTCCGGCGCTGGATCCGAGCTGCTGGAAGCAGCCTCTTCACCACTGCCTCATCGAGCGCAACATCTCAGCTGATCGTGATCTACAACGCCGACTACACAGCTGATGGTGAGCCACAGCGTCTCGTGGCCTCCACCTCCCACCCTGCCTGTACCTTGTGTACATTGTGGACTCACCCAAGGAGCCCACACGAGGGAAATTGCCGAACCGACCCCCAAAATGGCCGCCGCACCGAACGAACTGTTAGCATTCGCACTGGTTGCCTAGCAACCTCATTTGCATTTGTATCGGACGCTAGGACCGGAGGCGGAAGCCGACCCTAATCAACCTAAGGCCACGCTAACCAAAGGCCCTTCCTGTCTGCCCCTGTCCGCACCTGCGGCGCGGCGCTGGACTCTGCTCCGCTTATCTTCTCCTCGAAATTATCTGGCCCCCTACGTTACCCACACTCGTGGCCTAATGACGAGCAGGATCTAACCTGAACAACCTTGATCCATATCAGTCCGGTAAGACTTTTGCACAATCGCCGCTCTTAATGAAGTCTGTTACGTGTCTCTTGCTCACTGGAATGCACGCCCACTGCCTGAATACTCTGCTATGTACACCAAGCATGGGTAGAGCGTTCACCACCGTCTTTGCCAGTAATCTATGACTTATAACACCTCCGATACCTATTGTTGGCTTACATGTCCTGTGATGGTAGTGGGCCTTATGGTCTTAACAAACCACACATGATTATTCTCTATTAAGTCAATATTCTGTGCCTTTATGGTCAGTCATAAACCACACCTGGTAATGTACGATTTGTGTCGGGCCTCTGGTCACCCACAGACCACATTTGATTGACTAGTGTTGTGCCTTATGGTCTACAGACCACATTTGATTGATTTGTGTTGTACCTTATGGTCGCCCACTGACCACACTTGATTGTATTACGCCTTATGGTCGCCTACAGACCACATTTGATTGATTTGTGTTGTACCTTATGGTCGCCCATTGACCACACCTGATTGTATTACGCCTTATGGTCGCCTACAGACCACATTTGATTGACTTGTGTTGTGCCTTATGGTCGCCAATAGACCACACTTGCAACCCCTGCCTTCTAGCAACACTACCCACATCATGTATTGGTGCCTATCTACTCTCATCCACCTATTGTATATCTACACTAGACGCTGGACTAGTCAACCTAACCCACATCCTAATCAAGACACTTACACCTGCACACGCATGATAACCACCACCCCCCACTTCGTGGCCTAGCACCATGACATACTTGGATGATCCAGCACTCTGGATACGCCACTTTGCTACCAGACCAACACCTAACCAACCTTGTACTACTGCTATTAGAAACACTAGATTGAATTCTAGAACTAGCCTACCTACCTTTCCATGCTCTCTCCATCCTAGCATCTCATCCAGAAACCTCAGATTAAGAGCCTGCAGCATGAAACACTCGCATATTGACCACAACCTGGCCTATTCGACCACTGACTCAGACAAGTTAGCCCATACCCATATGCATGACCTACCTATACCACCTGAAAAATATCCTCAAAAAGACAAACTCATTAAAGCAGCCTTGGTGAATGCTAGGTCTCTTCCTGCCCATGCTCTCGACATCGCTGACTTTATATCTCACGAAAAGCTTGTTCTCCTTGCAGTCACGGAAACCTGGCTTAATGCTGCCTCCGGTCCTTCCCTGGCCCTTGCTATACCCAATGATTGTGCTATTATTAGAAGCGACAGAAATACCACTCAAACTAAGGGAGGAGGACTCGCCCTCATATTCAGAAATACATTCGACATTTAAGTCATCCAGGACGCTCAAATCCCCTCTGCTGAATCCTTGTCTATCAAGATACCCCTATCACCTAACCACACGGCAACCATGCACCTTATTTACCGACCACCAGGTCCCATCTCCTCTTTTACTGAGGATATTGCATCACTTATAACCGCAGATACCAAACCCAACTCTCAAACCATCCTACTTGGGGACTCTAATCTTGGTTTTAACGACCCTAAGAACACTAACTCCCATGACCTAGCTAACACCTTATCGGATTTGGGTCACATGCACATTATTCACGAGCCCACTCATATCAATAGCAGAACACTGGACTGGATCACTCACCTCAATTGCTCTATTGACCTTCTATCCAATGACCCATGCATTTGGTCGGATCATCACATAATAACCTTCTCTATCAAAGCCACTACACCTCACCTGGCGCCTATCATCGCCCCAGCTACCAGCACGAGAAATAAGAAAGATATTACACCTGACAAACTCTTACCCATACTACTCCCCATCCTGAACAATATCGACTCAGATGCTGACCCCACAGTCTCAGTGGATATCTACAACCAGGCTATACTCAAGGCACTGAACACCATTGCCCCCCTAAAATTGCGGAAACCCAAACAACAGCGTCACCTTAACACTTGGTTCACGCCGCAGTTAAGAGAATTACGCAAATCTAAGAGAACCGCAGAAGCACACTGGAAAAAACATCCCACAGTATCCAATAAGACTGAGCTAACCCTAGCCTCCTCTAGTTACAAAAAAGCCATCTTTATTGCTAAAAAAGACACCTATAACAAAAGAATTACACAAGCGGAATCCAACACTAAGGAACTCTTTAAGATTTTGAAAGAACTAGAATCCCCCATTGCCCCTATAGACAAATGTGTTACTGACGCACTATGGTGTAGTAATATTCAGAAGGCCTTATTAGATAAAATAGCTCGCCTACAATCCAAAATCAATGCAAAAAAATCCCTAATACTAGCTAACCCGGACTACAAACAACTACCTAACAAATCACCTACCTTTAAGTCAACCTGTAAACCTTTCAGCTTCTCACCACTCTCAATCTGGGAAGTAGAAAACATCATCAGGAAACTTAAACCGTCAAACTGCCAAGGTGATGCCTGCCCTGCCCCGATCATCAAGGCTGCTGCGCACGACCTGGCACCATTCATAACTAACCTCATCAATGCCTCTTTCAAAACGGGAGTAGTACCTGATAACCTAAAAGATGCGTGGGTCATCCCACTTCTTAAAAAACCTACTCTTGATCCAGGCAACCCGTCTAACTATAGGCCGATAACAACTGTACCTTTCTTATTAAAAATACTGGACAGAGCAGCCTATTTACAAATACAGGCCTACCTAGAATCAAACAATCTCCTAGCACTTAGGCAATCAGGTTTCAGACCGAGACACGGCACTGAAACTGCATTAATAGATCTCACTACCCAGATCCAAATCCTGAAAGACAATGGCAAACTTGCACTCCTCTTACTGCTTGACCTGTCAGCAGCTTTTGACTTGGTCAGCCACCAAACACTCCGTCACCACTTGAAAACTGCAGCTCACTTTTCAGACGCAGCCACGGCTTGGATCAGTTCCTTCTTGGCGAACAGAACCATGAGGGTCTTCTCTCCCACTGATTCTGCTGAACCTTCACCAGTACCCTGCGGAGTCCCGCAAGGCTCTTGCGTGTCCCCGACACTTTATAATGTATTCACAAAGCCTCTCTGATATCCTTGACTATCTGGGTGTCACGTATACCAATTACGCGGATGACACCCAGATACTCATTCCCATCTCGGGTAATAATGAAACAGACAGCAAAACCCTTAATGAAATCTACTCAGTAATTCAAGCATGGATGGCACATCATGGACTCTGTCTCAAGTTGATCATCCTTGGCACTCACGCCAAACTCAAAAATCTTAATCCCACATTCAAATCCTTCACTTTACTTTACTTTAATATACTTGTATAGCGCAGCCATGAACCCGAAGGCGTGAGGGCACTACAAAAACACATATAACAGATAACAGGAACAGTTTCAGGAGGCAGGGCTGAGCGGGTGAAATCATGGACCAAAAAAACAGATGTGTCTTTAGTCTTTTTTTAAAGAGTTCTAAAGATTCGATGGATCTTAGCTCCAGAGGGAGAGCATTCCAGGCTCTAGGGCCAACAGAGAAGAAGGCCGAGTCGGCTGTTCCGACAGTGTTGCACTTAGGTTCAGATAGAAGGAACAAGTCATTCGACCTAAGAGCTCTTGTGTTAGATCTTATGGGTAGTAGTTGTTGTAAGTAACCAGGCATCTTCCCAGATCTACACTTATGGACAATCGTTGGGGTGCGATATAGCGATCTAGTGGCCACAGGCAGCCAGTGTAGCTCACGTCTCGCTGGTGTGACATGATCTTTATGTTTGAGTTTCATAACGGCTCTAATAGCCCCATTTTGACAGGTATGCAGCCTATTACTTTCGGATTTGTTAATTCCCATCAGAAGGCTTGAACAGTAGTCTATTTTTGAGCCTATAATTGCTCTCGCGATAGTTTCCGCGTTATCCTGAGAAATGAGGGGCCTTAGGTGTGTTAAGAGTTTAATGTAGTATGCACAAGACGAAACAATACTACTAACATGCTGTTTCATAGACAAGTGTTGGTCAAAGGTTACTCCTAATGTTTTTACTTTTTTCAAAGGTTTGATTGATTCTTCACCCAGCTGAAAGTTGTCATACTGTAAGCCAAGTTTAGTAATGGTATGTGGTGAACCAACTACCAATAGTTCGGTTTTGGATTTGTTTAGTGCTAACTTGTTATGAACCATCCAGGTTTCAATTATAGTGAAAACTTTATTAATGGCCATTTCATCCAGTTTGTGAGATCCAAGAAGCGGGATGACACATTGAGTGTCATCCGCGTAATTGGTAAATATAATATTCTCATGGTCTAACCTTGCAAACAAAGGAGCCATGAATATATTGTAAAAGCAAGGGGAAGTGCAGGCCCCCTGTGGGACTCCACAGGTAGTAAGAATGGGCTCAGATTCGGCGTTGCCTTGGAAGACTCTGCTAACTCGGTTGCTAAGAAATTACAAAACCCATTTGCAAGCTAATGGGGAGAAGTTAGCCTCTTCAGACAACCTGGTGGCCATGATGTCATGGTCCACCAGGTCGAAGGCTGCGGAAAGATCTAATAACATAAGCAGAGAAGCCTCTTTGTTATCCATGCAAGCCATCAATTTGGATTTAAGTTCGAGCAATGCGGTTTCAGTGCCATATCCAACTCGAAAGCCCGACTGAAGGTCATTGAGGATGGAGTATGACTTTAGGTGCTCAGCAATCTGTATATATGCCACCCGGTCCAGAATCTTAAGCAAAAATGCTGTGTTGGTGATAGGGCGGTAATTGTTTGGCATGTCGACTGAGAGTCCAGGTTTCTTCAGAATGGGCATGACCCATGATTTCTTAAGGTCCTGAGGGACCGTGCCGGCGGAGATGGAGGTGTTGACAAATTGGCATATGGAGGTGATAAGCAAGGGGGCACAGGTCTTAATTATCATAGTGGTGTGTATATCATTTTTGCATCTTGTGGACTTAAGTTGGGTGATAATACTTTCTAAGTCCTTTTCTGTTATGGGGGAAAGATTAAAAGTAGGAATCGTTGATGCTCTGTGAAAGGACCATTCTGAGGGAGTAGTCATAGTGCATTTTAGATTGTTACTTTTCTCAAGTATATTCACCTTGATATTTTCTAGTTTTTTGTGCATAGCTTGTTGCATGACGTTGCACCAAGTAGCATCGTCTGAGATGGATCTATCTGGGGTAGTGTTGTTAGTCCTTTCTTGTTCTTTCAGAATGCGAAAAAGCTCTTTAGTATTATGCTGGGCATTTTGTATTCGATCATTAAAGAAGCAGGATTTAGCCTTGATGATGGCCTTTTTATAAGTCGAGATAGTGGCTTTATATTTGTTGAGAAGCAGTGGTGTGCTATCCTTTTTCCACAAATGATATGATTTGGTAGCCAGTGATTTTAATGACTGAAGCTCAGGCGTAAACCATAAATTGTGTTTAATACCGGTTTTAATCGTCTTCATCTTTATGGGAGCAAGGATTTGAGCAATGTTTTCTAAATTGGACGAAATCCTGTTTTCTAGGTTCACCATAGATGGCAATCTCATCCCTGTGTCAAATAACACCAAACCCTTGGTACCTACATCGATGCCACCTTATCCTTCTCCAAACAAACTAATGCAGTAGCATCATCAGCCGCTTACACCTGTAAGCTGATCACTGCATGTAGGCCGTTCATCTCCTCACCCAACTCTATTACTCTGGCTAGAGCATTAGTCCTATCCAAGATAGACTATTGTAATGCCCTTTACTTAGGCACCAGCCACAAAACATCAACAAACTACAAGTAATTCAAAATAATGCCATTAGGGCTGCCCTCAACATCCCCAAAAAGGTGCACATCTCTGAGACCAGACGCAAGCTACGCTGGCTCCCAGTCAAGCACAGAATATCCCTTAAAACTTTGGCCCTTACACACAAAACCAGGGCTAACCTTGCACCAGCCTACCTCACCAACCAACTTACACCTCACACTTCCTCAAGGCCACTTAGAGCAGCACAAGCTAACACTACGTCCATACCGAGATTCAAACTCCATAACTCGGGTGGTGCTAGCTTCCCGGTACAAGCCTCTAAATTATGGAACACAATCCCTGCGCTTTTGCGAGCAGAACCTTCATTTAACCGATTTAAACACAACACTAAGTGCTGGCTTCACAACTTGGACTCTATGACAGCCTAACCGCCTAATCCCAGCATGATTGACTGCCACCGGCACACGTTGTAATCAATGTACCTATACTAGACTATGTATGCATGCATTCGCATTTCTAAGTTTGTACCTACCTGTAACTGTAATGTAACGTAACCCTTATTGACTGACTGCTTTCAATTGTAACTGTAACCAGATCTAACTTATGTGCCCGTATGCCCCTGGGCCTGGCTGCGCTTTATAAATAAAATAAATACAAATACTGCCACTGTGGGTTGGGGTACTGTTCGCCTCCACCCTATTGTCCCCATCCTCCTTCGCCCCATAGTGCCGTAATTGTAGCATTCACCATTTGTTGAGTGTCTCCTGTCCTTTCCCCCTGAGCCAGTGCCGTCACTGGTGCTTGTACAATAACCTTATTTATTTTATTTTCCACTAGTTTTGCCTCGTCCATTTGCCGCTTCTGGACTGTCTCCCTGTTCTGCTCGTTGATTCTCTTAGAATGGTGGACTATTATACTTTGTATTTCTGTCCACGCTTTGGCTTCAACTCCCACTGTTTAATCTAGTGCCTTCTGGACCTCTTTGGTAATCCCCCTTTACGAGAAAATAGAAAAATTGTACCAAATGGTCTCATTGCCCCCCCGCCCCCTGTCTCAACTCTTCACATTTCCTGTAAATTAAGAATAAACCTAACTGGGTCCTCATCATCACCCATTGTGCACTGCATTAAAGAATGTAAGTCAGGGGTATCTGGGTACATCCTTTGTAGGGAATCCCATACCCTTGCCCCAACCTCGTCAAAAGCTGCTCCATCATGTCCATTATCTGCAAGACTTACCCAGTCCTTGCCCATATGTCCCCAGCCTGGTCACAAACTATGGCGACCAGTAAACTTTTAAGGTCTCCAAGTGCTAAGGCTACCCCTGCTGTTTGTTTTTCAAATTCAAAGGTCCATTTACTAGCTCTGGCTATAAGCTGGGGGAGAGCTTTAATCAAATTATGTTTGTCCATTTGAGGCCATGGCACATACTGCGTTATCCCTACTCCTTTATGTACTAGAGGCATCTGCATGTCTATTTTGTACTCTACCCCTTTTTTCTTCTGATTTTGTACTACCATTAAATCTGTCTAGTTCTTGGTCTGTCCCTCCTCATTGCCTCTTGTGGCAGGGACGGGTTTCTCGCTGCCTCCTCTCCTTGATCTCTTTCTTTCCCTGACTCTTTATTATTTCTGCCACCTTGGTCTTCCCCTCCATTTCCCTTGCTTGTTCTACTTCTTGTCCCAGGACCGTCCATACCCCCTGCCCATTACCTTTTTCAACTCAGACATTTCTTATTGCCCCAGGGTTGAATCTAACCAAACAATCTCCTGACTTCCAATCCCCTATATTCTGCACTGGTACCCTTATTTCTGGTGATACTTCTTCCATTTCTTGTAACCTGACCTTTCCCGCAATGCTCTTAACTAGTTATATCTGCATGTGGACCCTCTGGGTACACCAATACTAGGGGCATATTAAAGCTTGTGGATGGGTTATATGGAGGTGCAAAAGCTTGAGTCCTCCCACCCCCCTAGATGCTAATCCTGTTGACCCTATCTACCTCTGGAGGCTTATAGACTGGGTTTATATACCCTACTGCAGGTTTAGGCGTTATGTGGTATATCCCCTTACATGGGATCTCTTTGTCATCTTCCTGATCTTTCATATCCTTGAATAATTGCCAGAGATCTAAAATCCTTTTTGGGAATTTTTCCCCCATCCCCTTATATTTTGCTGCTAAAAAGATGACATTTTTTCTAGCATTATTCTGTTATGGGACCCCTGCTCTGGCCAGCAGCAGGACACCCCCCTTCCTTTGTTTCTACTATCCATTGTTTATTATTCTTTCAGACAGACAACATGGACAGCGACTGCTCCTTGAACACAAACCAATTTAGATGTGATGAAGGATCGAGTAAAAAAAGTAAGGGCAAATTCAGAATCACGATCAATGACCATACTGCCTCAAAGATCACTTCCGGTGTACCATGCGGGGCCAGGGGTGATAGAGCTGGGGACAAATGGGACTGGCTGACCGGCTCAATGGCCAGAAGATTATAATGCCAGGGCCCAGGGGACAGTTATCCTCCGCCCTACATCCACTTGGGTTGTTGGAAAACGCATGGTTTTAAACATCTACTGGGTGGTGGTAGTATTCGACTGGAAGATTTTGAAGTCATTTGTTTGCAGGAGACGTGGCTGTATGTTCAACCTATCAAGGACTTTTTCATCCTCATGAACCCAGCAATAAAAGGCACGAAGGGTAGACCAATGGCAGGCCTATTGACCGCTCTCAATGAAAGCTGTGGCCTGCGGGTGGCCTGGTCAAAGAACATTTCACCATTTATTCACCATTTATTCAGATCACCCTACTGGTATATCAAATTGATGAAGAGGAGGCTATGAGGCGGATCCTTTTGTGTAACTTGTATTGGAACTGCAACAACCTTGCAGCCAAGAACTTCATGGACCAGTTACTGGAGGAGGTCGACGCTGCAATGGCTGACTACTCCAACTTGAATGTGATCTTATGTGGGGACCTAAACATTCACTGTTTCAATAACTGTGGGGCTCTCATACATTTTTATCCGAGCAATCTACAAGAAGCTGAAAAACGAGGCCTGTCATTTAGGAAGGAGTTCCAGCTGAGAAATATCTCATTACTAAATGGCATTACATTGGGGGACATCCCACCAACTCCAACCTGGAAGAGAGGGACCATTTCTCATATCTTAGACTACTTTCTTGCCTCCGACAGCCTTCATTGTAGAGTAGTGGCTTTGACGATCATGGAAACTCCACAGAGTGACCACAATATGTTGAAATTAACACTTGAACTGGGCAGGACATCAAAGTCTTCGCTAGATGGGGATGACTTGGAAGTACAGCCGGGAAGAAACATAGTAAGATTACTGAGGGAAAATGTATCAACATTATCTAAAAATCTAAGAGACAATGGCAGGCCGGAAGACATCGATTATATGCTGCCCTTCGCCATCTTTAGCGAAAAATCTGGCCCAGGAAGATCAAAGGGCTTTTGCCACAAATACACTTTCAACCATGAGGTTGCCACAAGAAAAAGGAAGATAAAAAAGTTGCAAAGAATGCTGAAGAAAAATCCTTCCCCGGCATCATTTGTGGCCGTCAAGAAAATGAGGACTGCATACAATAATTGGATAAGACAGCATAGGCAATCTCTCTTGCAATCGAATGCCGAACATATGCTGGAATTGGTTGCATCTAAAAACTCTAGTGAAATGTGGCAAATTTTTAACATGCTAGACGCACCTCAACAGAGTCTCATTTCCAACCCTATTCCAGCGAAGGGCTGGATGGCCCATTTCTCCAAGCTCTTCTCAAAGCCTACCCTGCAAGCCTCAAAGGCTGTAGAAAACTCTTGTTCGAACTGGGAGTTTGAAACTGAAAGGAAAGATATCCTCGCCCTAATTAAATCGTCCAACAATTGCAGAGCAGCGGGTCCTGTAGGCCTCACGAATCTGTCATTAAAACAATATCCTGAGGAATGGGCAACTTTCTTACACCAACTTTTTCTACTGGTGAAAATAAAACGCTGTATCCCGGCCACCTAGACGAAATCCATCATTGTACCGATCTTCAAGAAGGGTGATAGGTCTGTGGCCGCAAATTACAGACCTATCGCCCTCTTGGATGTTATCGGCAAACTTTTTGCGGCCCTGATCTTGAATCACCTCACGGCCTGGAGCTGTGCATCAAAACATCGGGATGGCTGGCAAGCAGGGTTTGAAAAGGGAATCGGAAGATCGCTAAACCTCTTTCTGATAAATTACCTGAAACTGAGAACGGTAAAAAAGAACAGTAAAAATGTATACCTCGCATAAGTGGACTTGTCTCAAGCCTTTGATTCAGTAAATCGAGAGAAACTTTGGCAGAAGCTAAAAGTCTGGGGGTGCCCCACTGACATATGCGAGGCTATGGAGGCCCTTCATAACAACACAAGCATTCAAATCAAGCTGAACCAAAAGGGAGACCTGTCGAACTCCATCAAAACAGGAGTGGGCCTCAAGCAATGGTGTCGACTAGCCCCGGCCATCTTTAAACTATACATCTCAGACATAGGTGACGCCTTTACGGAAATTAGATGCTTCCCCCCTTGTATTGCAGGCTCCCCAATGAATCGATTATTGTACGCAGATGATGTCATTCTTTTGGATGAAACTCCAATCGGGCTCCAGCGCCAATTGAATGCCCTAGCTCTCTTTTTATCTTCCAATGACCTAAGAGTAAACGCCACCAAATCAATGGTGCTTACCTTGGGGAAGACAAGACGCAACCTTATGAAGTTTGAGGGTTGGCACATAAATGGGGACCAGATCCGAGAGACATCAGAATTGCTTTATTTAGGCATCCCAATCAACGCAAGCTATAGTGAAGCTCCAAGAGAAATAGCGCTAAGGTGCAAATTGAGATGCCGACAGCCCAGGCAAGACTGATCAAACGCAGATATTGTAAATTTACATTGATACCTTTGCTCCGTTTTTACACCATGAAGGTAGTCCCCATTGTGACCTATGGGGCTGAGTGCTCTGTTCAGATGAGCTGGAAGATATGGCAAATCTTAGAGGGCCTATTCTGGAGAGCTGTACTTGACCTCCGTAACTGTATACCTGTGGCTGTAATAAGAAAAGAGTTTGGACTGACTTTTCTTATTACTTACGTCAGCTGGAAAACTCTATATTTCTAATCGCAAATGCTTACTGCCTCCACCAGATAGCGGGTTTGGACTGTTGGGCCAAGCACTGAAGTCAGAAAGAGAGCCTTTACTTGTTGAATGGAGCACCAAATGTTTGAGCCTGTTGGACTCAATATACTCTACTGCGAAACTACTTATTGAAAATCCAGATCTTGTAAAGAAACGGTTGTATGAATATGATTGGATAGAGTCCTCAGTGCTGGCACAGTCATCTAAACTCTATGGCAAATACTGCGTTGCTTTGAACAAGCGAGGCCAAACTCGGCTGTATCTGAGCAAGTTTCCTTTGGCCGAGTTGCGACAGCAATTTCTCAGACTTCGCTTCAATATCTTTCCAACCAAAGAAATTCTTGAAGCAAGAAAACAGAAAAGTACGAGAGACTATAAATGTCGACTCTGGTCATCCAATGGAAACACTTCGCCATCTCATCATGAGTTGTCAGGGCATCATGGACATTCGTCGCAACGTACTGGGGGGATTTTTCGCCAACAATCGAACTTTAACAAAGAAAGACGTTTGGTTACAGCTGCTACAGGGCTCAAGGTTATCTATAACTTTTGCCCTGCTGGAGATGGTATCAATCATCTTTAAAAAACTTGACAGAGAAAAGTGAGAAAGAGTTTATTTCTGCATAACAAGATTGATAGAAGCTGCCAACTGTGGCTGCTGATTCTTCCCCTCTTCTTCCTTTTACCTGTTTTTTTCTCCTTCCTTTTATTTTTCGCTCTTTTTCCTTTTCCTTTTCACAGCAATTGACTGAAATAATTGTATTATATGTTTTCAGAACTATGGAATGTTTTGCTTATATATTTTCTTTTTTTTTTCCTCATTTTTCTCATTTTTCTTTTTTTATGTTGAATTTGGACTGTAAATGGTAAAAAGCTTCTTTTGAAGTTAACACTAAGAAAAATAAAAAATAAAAATTATTCTTTCACAATACAGTGGCAGAACCCTATGTGTTTTATTGGGGTTTCTTCCCCCATAATGTTGCATGCGTCCCTAATGCTAAGCTGCACACGCTTCTGCTTTTTACACAAAAATACAGATCAACCCACATTTTCCCCACCCCCTTATACTTTTTCCACTTTGACTACACACACACACACACACACACACACACACACTTTTTCCTTATATCCTTTGTAATACCACCTTCCCAGCCTTTTTTTAAATATGCTGAGGGTTCCATTGCTTTTACCGTCATAAAGGAATAATGCATGATACTACCTTCTCAATGGGTTATGGCTGAGAATCCCTTACTTCCCAGTCTTTATACACTGGGGCTCCCTTTTTCAATTATAAAAAGCAGAGAAACAAAAATACACGACAATTTCAATACATAACCGACCAACCTCCTATCCAGTCTACTCCTTAAAACATCACCTAAAATCCTACCAAATCTATTCCTTAACACATCACCAAAAAGTTCTATTCCATCTATTTCACTGACCTCGTACATCATCCACATCACCATACTATCATACATACATGTTCCCATGTTGTTATCTCTTGCAAGAGTATGCTAACATGGGCGTGTTTCACTTGAGTTTTTATCTTCGTTACAAAGCTGGCCTGTCTTTCTGGAGACACGCTCTGCTTTAGTGAGCAGAGAGGATTTCCTTTAGAATGGCTCCTACAAAATCGCTCAGGTTACATGCGTTTTTTGATTTAGGGGACTGATCACTATAGATGGGCGTGGCTCTTTTCCCAGTGACTGGCCTAGGGTTTCGCAAAGTACGGGGGCAAAATACTAAGATCACGTTGGGAACGTCACCACTGTAAGGGTAGCCCAACTTCCAGGGGTACTCCTTAATTATACGGGTACCCCTAATCACGCTCACACCAGAATGAATGAACCCCACTAGGGAAGCAAGGCCAAGAGTCTTATCTTGCAAGGATAACAAATGTAATCTTTACAGAAATGAGGATGGGGCAAAGAACTCTGCTCCCTGAACGGCATCTTCTGCCCCTCTTCCGTTCCAAGCTCCTCCAGACTGGTGCCAGGCAGGAGTTATATACTCTTAAATTGGTCACGGGATATGGGTATGGCTCCATCCAAAAACTGTCCTTCTACCCTACAAGTGGTGCTGCAGTGTTTCTTCATGGTCGGATTTCCATTTAGGGCATACTAACATACTTAACATATTGCTAGCCTATGCAAGAATACACAGTAGAACCTGTTTTTAATCATTTTTCTACGTTATGAACATTTATATATAAAAACATGTTCCCGTCATGCTCTCCCTATTTCGTTAATTGTACTCTGTTTTTATCTGGTCCAGTAATTCGCCTTAAACCTGGTTTTTCATAATTCTGCATTGTGTGCATTGAGTCTTAGCCTGCATGGGCTTTTTGAAAGACAGCCAACAGCTGCTGAGCCACTTTGTGTGCTCTGCCAGAGCTATTCAGTGACGGAACACCGAATGAGCTCTGCAATCTATTTTTAGCGCAGGCCACATTCCTTTTGGCAGAGAGCCTGCTTCTGTCGTGCGTTGAGATTTTAAAACTAAATAGAATTTAACATTTACAAACGTATTCAGCTAATAGTAATTTAAACCTTATATTTAAATTATAACTGCCTTCTTTTTAGTGCTCCTCCTCCCCCTGCTCTCTTGTAGTGCCTAGAAACAGTTCAAAGACGTCTTGCCTAATTCTAAAGCGCTTGGGAATGAAGGAAGGCGCTAGCTCCTTCCCAACAGTTTTTTATTTTTAACTGGGTATCTACCACGACCCCTAGGTCCCCCAGCTCCTCACACAGGGAACTGATTTTGGCCAATGGGGATGGGGTTGTTGTGCACCAAAAACATTTTTTTAAATGAATTTGTTGCACAACCACTCTCCTAGCTCGGCACTAACACACACGCACACACCTTCACATGCAGCATGCACTTGCTCACTCACATGCAAACACATCATCATACACTCACTCATTACACACAACACAAGCATGCATACACATTTAAATAAATGCATCTTCTGCCCCGATCCTGATATTTCCTCCCAGTGCTCCAGTTCCTGCGTAGCACAAACAGGAACCCGGAAGCAAAGAGCGCTTTGTGCATATGCGCACAAGAGCCAGAGCGCTGATAAAGAAGTAGCCAGCTCTGCTTGAATGTGTGGGGAGGAGCCGGAGCGCCATCTTGCACATACAAACATGCAGTTCCCCAGCCAGCATTCCCAATTGGTCATGCAAGGCTGTAGAAGCAAATCGCCCCGGGCTTTGCATGGTCCATTGGATAGGCGCATCTGGAGAACAGAACTGTCAATGGAAGCGCGATTTCCTTTGACAGTTCAAGACAGCCCATAAGCTCTATCAGCTGCAAAGAGCATCTGAGGGAGCGTTCAGTATTTACACTGGGCTGGCTCCTCACGTCCTTCATAATGGGCGAGGGTGGTGGTGGGTCGGCGCCCCCTCACCCATTATGGATGAGCCCCCACTGGTACATCCTCAATTGATCTATGCACAGTGTCAGTGTGGCTAGAGATTAAATACTGTTGACTTTGAAGTCATGTACATGAACTGCACTGTAAGTAATACAGTGATTTTGAGCACATTAATGGATCCATAGACACGCGCTAGAGTAGAAGGCTGCCAGTGTAGCTCAGCAGGTTGAGTGGCTGTTGCCGAGATCAGCGCTGGCCAATGGGCCAACTCTCGCCGGATCCGAGATCCGGCATCAGATCTCTAGCCGGATCTCGGGATCCATTTTACCTCTGCCTCAACCTCGGCAAAGATACCATACAAACGACCCTGTCTGATTTTATCAGTGCGCTCTGTCCAGGTGGTGGGGGATTCCCATCAATGTTAATCTAGATCTAGGGGCAATTAATCCCATATGCTCTGAGGCAATTTGCACTCCAATTCCTCTGTCAATAACACAGAGTCCTCTGGGTGCAAGCCAAATCTCCTCCCCCGCATGTAAACCCACCCCTGCAGACTCTAGTGTGGCTCGATAAGGAGCTAGCACTCCAGGGGACATTTCCCAGTACATTAATGTTTCACATGCTCTGTTCTGCTTCATTAACATATGCATTAACGGACTCTCACCATTGGCGATCGGTCTGTTTTTCAATATTTGTATGGCATCCAAAACACACTCACGCTGTCCTTTCAGATGTCCCTCACCAGATTTTCCCAACTGTTCTTTCAACAACCCATTCATTCTCTCAATCAACCCTGAAACCTCGGGTGATACAGGACGTGAAAGATCCATTCCACAACCCTTTCCTGACAATAGTCTTGAATCCATTTTCCTTTAACATGCGACCCGGTGTCACTTTGAATCTGTACAGGTACTCCTTAATAAATTGCCACTTGATCTAACAATTTAATCGTATTCAATTGTGTGGCTCTCTTACATGGCATCACCGTCAAGTATCCGGAATACGTGTCCACAATTGTACACGCATATTGACATCCTCTTCTAATCGGCATCGGACCGATATAATCGATCTGTCCGAGTCATTTCCCTCGTTTCAAGGTAAGCTGAATTACATGTGAAATAGATCTCAGTTTCTGATGTTGCACACCGAACATTCACAATCTCTAAAGGAATGCCAATTCCTCGATCTTGTGCCCACCTGATAGTAGCCTTTTCTCCAAGATGCCAACAGATATGTTGGCATGTTCATCTGCAACAGAATTGAACCAATGTTACAATGAGTCTGTCGTGCAGTGTGCATCCACATGATACACGGTCACCTCACTATGCATCAACATTTTGGCAATATCTTGTCACAGCTCTTTCCCCCCACACCTCTGTGGAATGAATCTTCCATCCATTCTTCTCCCCCCCACCCCCAGGAATACGATATTGTTTCACAGATAAGGGAACCTACACGGGGGCATTTTCAATGTTCCCACAAGTACGGGGTACACGTCGATGCACTCACCCCAAATTGATAGGTTTTACCTCCCAATCCTAGCCGCAGCCCCTCCAGAATATCAAATAATGTATTCAGGTATGGGAACAATGAACACTTGGTATTTATTCCTTTTCAAATTACCAATTTTCATGTCAACTGTGGTTTGGACTGCAGTGCTCCCTTTCCCTTCCAATCCAGTAATGGTGAAATGTTTGCCATTAAATCTAAAAGGATTCCCATGAATCAATGAGGCCTCTGCCCCGGAATCAACTAAGGCGCGAACCTCTTGGGTATTTCCCAATTGCCAGAATAACTTCACATTCACATGCGCGCGTCTGTCCACCTTAAATTGGGCAGCCGCTACCGGAGTTTGACCACAATCCTATTCGTATTTTGAATGTGTGTATTTGGACTGTCTCCAACATCGCACTCACAACCCTCTGTAAATCAGCATGGGCGGGATGATATGATGAAGACATCCCCATGGACTCTTCTTCCGCCTCCTCCTCAGGGTGCGCGAAAGGGACCTTGCCCCATTTGGCTTATTCACATCTTGCCTTTTCACTTGTTTGTACCATTCTTTTCCTTCGAGCCCTCTCTTTATCTATCCGATACATTTCTCGGGGTCTCGAATTCAGCTACTGAACCTCTTCCCAGGGGCATGCATATATCGTAAAACACAGCAGAGGACAAAACCGCACTCCACACATGAGGCACTGCAATTCCCAGAGATGACAAACTTGGATCAAAGTGAAGAAACGAGTTTAATATTGGTAGAAAAGTGAGGCAAAACACACACAGCAAACAAAACAGGACGCCAAGGGGGGGGGGGGGGGGTCCTGAACAACGCGTTTCGTGCTTCCCTGATCGCTTGGTCACGTTAGGGGAACACAGAAAAAAATCACCATGTAGTCCCTCTACCATTTTGCCTGTCTCCATAGGTCTACCACTATGCCGCAAAACCAGGGCAGCCATGTTGGGCTGGAGTAAAACCTCATGTAGTCCAATGGTAGAATAAACTAAGCATAGTGGTTTAACAGATTGCACAATAAAACAATTTAAGAAACATGTTTAAAATTACAGCAGATAAAAAGTAGGCACAATGGAAAACATAGAATCCCATGATAAGAGTTATGGAGTGCAAGTGCAAATCCATACATATAGTTGCATTATACGTATATTACCAATGTTGACACTTAGAGAAAAATGCAGTAGTGTCAATAATGCAACCATAGAATTAAAGCATGTTTCGAAAAGACCATAAAGTGCAAATGCAGTAATGAAAGATCTCATACATTAGACGACCCATAGCAACATCATAAAGTGCAAGTGCATTTCAGTACAAACATATCGACATAGCAGCCGTATGCAATAAGAAAGGTCGGTAATCATAAAGTGCAAGTACATATGCAAACCGATATCTTCCTCTCACAAATACCATATTATAATACATATGGCTGCGGGCTAAAGTGCAATTAGATAAAATATACACCCTAAGATCTGCAAAATTGAATGCCCGCATGCTAAAGTGCAAATGCTTGAGAACAGAAAGACTTAGCAGAACTAGACCTGGAGAATAACAAAAATGGAGAGAGAGCAAAAATGGGGAGAGGGAAACAATATCTACAAAGAAATGAAAAAGACAGATTTAAAATAAAAATGTCATGTCATAATCATAAAATAGCGTTCCCCAAATGTATCAAAAAGACAAGGCAGCCTTAGAGCTGAAAGAAAAAGTATATATGGTTAAATAACACAAATAATAAAATTGAAATAAGTAAGGCATTGCCAGGCCAGGGAAGTGTACCAAATTGATATCTGGGAGAAACAATATTGGGTAGCCAGAATCAAAAAACAAACAGACAAGAAGGAGAGGAGATAGAGCAAGAAGTGCAAGACTGTCAGATACCCATAAAAGTGTGTAGCTCGGGACTGCGCATGCACGAGCAACGCATGTGGACCTAAACTCTCCGGCTCCCGGCAGCCGCTGCATTTATCCTGTAAAATATACCCTGTTTTCCTGCTATCAAGAACCCCATCTCCCCAAGACCGGTGGTGAACGCACCTGGGCAACGATCGGCGTACTGCTGAGATAAATCGGACCCTTGGGACCCCAACGCCCACTCGAAAACCATCGGCCGGCTGGCGGGTGCGCCGCGGCCGCGCAGCGTGAGTGGAGGCGGCTCCTCACCCCTCCCCCCCGGGGCACGCCAACGCTTCGCAGCCGTGATACATGCTGGAGGGGCGTCCACGAGACACCGAAACACTCCCCGGGGAGCTCCGCTGGGATCACCGGAGTGCTGCCGGAGGATTACGCGGGAAGAGCTCTGACGCCTCCTCGCCTGGACCTGCCACAAGCCTCTCATCGGCGGTCTCTCCCCCATCAGCGAGACTGCACCACCCAGGGTTGAGCTGCGGCACACCAGGGAGGATCCAGTGCCGCGCTCCCCATCCGGAAGACAACACGGCGGCGGGGACCTGAACAAGGCCAGGTGGGGGTATGAGTGAGCCCCAGGTGCCAACCCTGCTTTTTCCCCCCCTGCTCCCCACACGACCCCTCATAATCCTGGTCCGGCGACAGGGCCGAGGCAGCCTGCGACCAGAACTCTCGTGGACCGCAACAGCAGCGTGAGTGGAGGCGGCTCCTCACCCCTCACCCCGGGACACGCCAACGCTTCGCGGCCGTGATACGCGCTGGAGGGGCTCCGACGCCTCCTTGCCTGGACCTGCCACAAGCCTCTCATCGGCGGTCTCTCCCCTCCCCCCCCCCCCCATCAGCGAGACTGCACCACCCAGGGTTGAGCTGCGGCACACCGGGGAGGATCTAGTGCCGCGCTCCCCCTCCGGAAGACATCACGGCGGCGGGGACCTGAACACAGCCAGGTAGGGGTGTGAGTGAGCCCCGGGGGCCAACCCTGCTTCTTCCCCCCTCCCCCGGTTCTCCACACGACCCCTTATAATCCTGGTCTGGCGATGGGGCCCATGCGCCTGTGAACAGTACTCTCGTGGACCGCAACAGGCAATAACCGCCCTGGGAACTCTATAGGGGCACGACCCTGCTCTCCCTCCAAGACACCCTCCTTGGATTAGGGTCTTACCACACCTGATCTGCGGTGGGGGCACGGATGTGAGGGTTGATCTGCGAGACAGCTCCCTCGGGACACAGCAATTATGGGGTGAGCTCCCCCCCACCGGCCAGGCCCACCAGTCGGTACGAGAGACCCACACCCCAGAGACAGACACTCCGCGGTCCTTGTGGCCTGAATACACCAGGGTCCCCTCGTATCACTCCTGGCCCAACTTCGGATTATACTCGTGCCGGTTGCCATACTGGGTGAGCCACCTACGACATGGGGAAAGAAAAATCCAAACGCCAAACTCTCCAAAGTAAGATGGACTTTTACACAACAGGGCCCCGCCAGGGAGTGCAGACTCCGGAAGAGGATATTGCCAGCGAGGAGACTCAGGATCCCCCAATTTCTCTCTCCGATCTCATGAAGGCGATTGGGGACTCGAGAACGTCGCTGGAACTCAAAATTGGCGGCCTGTCCTCAGAGGTCTCCCTTATCCGGCAGGATCTACGCAACCTCTCAGCTAGGGTGGGCGAGGCGGAACAAAGGGTGTCTGCCACAGAAGATACCGTCCTTCGCCTGGAACAGCACCTCGCCGCAATTGCTCAGAAAGTCTCCCAACTGGAATACCGCGCTGAGGACAATGAGGGGAGAGCGCGGCGCAATAACCGGAGGATCCTCGGAATACCGGAGAAAGAGGAGGGCCCCTGTGCCGAACTGTTACTGGAGCCCCACCTAGAACAATGATCGCAAGGCTGCTCAATTACCGGGACCGCAATACGATCCTTGAAATGGCCAGGGCCTCCGGCCCAATCACCTACAATGGATACAAGGTTGGGTTCTATCCCGATTACACCAAGTAAGTGCAAAAGGCCCGTCAGTCATTCGACTCGGTTAAGAAGAAACTCCAGTCATTATCAGTCAAATACGCCCTGTTCTTCCCGGCGCTACTCAAAGTTTACTACGAGGGCACCACCTACCTCTTCCCCAACCCCAAGGAGGCATGGGACTCGCTTGAGACTCAAATCCTCTCGGGCCCTGGAGCGGGGCGCACACCACTGGGCCCGCCCATACAGAAGCCCTGGTCCGAGCGGCCCTCGCCCTCTCGATCCCCGACCAATGCAGGCGACGGCACGGCTGGGAACCCTACAGAGAAGGGATAAACTATACGCAATGTGGGGACGATTCTGCAACACATTAATATGGGAACGCTCACTTAGCGGCTGCCACACCTAGTGCGTTGTAAGCGCTATCGCAGTCCGGGCGACCCCGAGGAAGTTCAATAAGTTATAAGTTTGATGTTTGGGCGACAGGTGCTCCCAGTTGGGGGGGGGGGGGGGGAGAGTACAGGGAGGGGGGCGTTTTAGGTATATAAGGAATCCGAATTATGGATCGAGAATGCATGACACCGAAAGGCACTGGCGAGGGGGTCCGCATGGCCTCCGGGCGAAACGGCTAATAACACTACTGTTCTCCAAGCGTCTGGCGGGTCGTCACGGAGCGACCCACTGGCGTTTCCTCTGCGGGAGCACCCCGGCGCTCCCTTGAACACTATGCAACTACCATTGATCCGCCCAGATGACGAGCTACAGGACCCACGCAGATAGGATGACCTCCAACAAGATATCCTTCCTGTCCTGGAATGTTAATGGACTGGGCTCCAGCATAAAGCGAAGGCTGGTGCTCCAATACCTTAATCGCTACTCGCCGGACATAGCTCTTTTAAACGAAACACACCTGATCGGCACAAACTCCAATTTTTTCAAAAGGTCCAACTACCCACACACCTACCAGGCCGGATTCACGAAAGGCGCCAGGGGCACGATGATCCTAGTCCACAAACGCGTCCCCCTACAGGTTAGGAAGGTCAGAACTGACCCCCGGGGCCGATATGTGTTGCTGCTCGCCGATGTCTGGGGCGAAAAATGGGGCCTCGCAGCAATTTATGCCCCCCCCCACGCTCACGAAGGAACTATTGTCTGAACTGCGGCATGTCCTCCTGGAGGAAGAGGCCGATCTGTAGGTGATAGGAGGGGACTTTAACGAGGTCATGGACACGGATCTCGATAGATCTCATAGGAGATCCGGATGCCGCCCCGCCTCTACGCCACTCGCCATGTTCGCCAAAGCCCTGGGAATGACGGACACATGGCGTTCACTCCATGACGGCGAGGCCGGTTTTTCATTCTTCTCTGGCATGCACAAGTCGTTCTCCAGGATTGATTATGCCTTCAATCCCCAGTAGCATAAACCACAGACTCCTGGCTGCTGAGTTCCTCGCAAGGGGCATTTCGGACCACTCTCCACTCCTCTTAACCCTGAAGAGCACCTGCCCAGGTCCGGATCGCAACTGGTGTCTGAACACATACCATCTGCGGCTCCCCGAGATAGCGGGGGAACTGGAAAAAAAGACAACAGAGTTTTTCGAGCTCAATGAGGGCTCAGTGGACTGCCCGATCGCGATCTGGGAGGCATATAAGACAGTTCTTCGGGGAGAAGCTATCTCGGCGGTTTCTGCCCACCAGAGAAAACAAGCCCGGAAGATCGGAGAGGCAGAGGCATATGTCCTGGAGTGTGAAAGACAGACCCTGGAGCGCAGCGACCGGGAGACGAAAGATGCCCTGACCACGGCACAAGATGCCCTCAGTAACCTAGCTCTGGACACAGCACGAACTGCCCACCAGCTCGTCCGGATTCAAATTTATGAACACGGCGACAAAGCAAATAAGACACTGGCCTGGTTGGAGAGGCGGCAACAAAACAGGGGACATGTGCGTGCCATCAAGTCACCAGATGGCACACTACTCACGGACTCTGACATTGTCGAAGCATTTGCCACCTACTATGAGAAGCTCTATACCCCACCCGCCGAGGGCTCGCCGGCTGCACCCTCCCATTACCTCGACCGGATCGAGATCCCGAAACTCTCACGACGCCAGTCGGAACTCCTGAAAGCGGAACTCACAGAGACCGAGGTGCAAGAGGCGCTAACACAGCTCCAACCCGGGAAAACCCCGGGCCCCAACGGCTTCCCCACAGAAACATGGAAATAGCTCGGAGGTAGGCTATCGACCCATATGCACCGCATGTTCCTACATAGCAAAGAACTCGGGGCGCTCCCCCCCGGACCTCAGGAAGGCATGCATCATAGTCATACATAAACCTGGGAAACCTCCGGAGGAATGTGCCTCCTATCGCCCCATCTCATTAATTAATGGAGAAGCCAAGGTCCTCGCCAGAGCACTCGCTAACAGGCTTCTGAAAGTAATAGAGACCCTTATTCATCCGGACCAGTGTGGATTTATGCCCAACAAGTCCACTCGTATGAACCTACGCAGGGTCCAACTGGCGCTGAGCAGAGCCAAAGAGATACCGGCCCCACTAGCCCTCCTGGTGGTGGACTTTGAAAAGGCATTTGACTCTGTGGGATGGGACGCTCTGTGGGCAATCATGGACCGGATGAACCTGGGACAAGCATTCATATCATGGGTCAGGCTGCTCTATGCATTCCCGGAGGCCACGGTACAAGTAAACGGCAGATCCTCTAAACCATTCCCACTGGGTAGGGGTACGAGACAGGGGTGCCCGCTGTCTCCGCTTCTCTTCCTCCTGGCTATCGAACCACTTGCTATTGAGCTCAGAGCTAACACCAACTGGACCGGGTTCGCCGGGGCGGGGGGGTGAAGACCGCCTTTCACTATATGCGGACGACCTCCTTGTCTATCTCAGTAACCCATGCATCTCATCCCTATTGTTTCCCTCATCCTTAGGGAATATCAGAACTTTGCGGGTCTGAAAGTGAATGAAACCAAAACTATTTACTTCCCAATCCAGGGGGGTGATTCCGCGATTCCTGAGTCCTGCCCATACCACATCTCTATCAGGGAATTTACATACTTAGGCATACGACTCGACCCGACACTTGAAAGGTTCCCCCAACTGAACCTACAACCTGTGCTTGAGCGGTTCAACAGAGACACTTCCCACTGGCAATCACTCCCCCTGTCACTGTTGGGTAGAGCCGCACTATTTAAGATGATGACCCTCCCCAGACTCCTCCACGTCCTTCAAAACGCCCCATTCACCATCTCCAAGGAAATCTTCGCACTTATCGATAGGAATCTCCGCACACTATTATGGGGAGGGAAGCAATCCAGAATTGCCCTTGATACGCTCCAAAGATCGGTCTGGGAGGGGGGTATTGGCTTGCCCTGCATACGTACATATTACCTTGCAACACAGATCGGAGTGGTAAACGATTGGATGCATGCAGACCCCACACTACCGCACATCCGTATCGAGCTGGAGACCATGGCCCCGTTATCCCCACTCCAGACACTGTATGCCACCCACAACCATCTCCCGAGGCTTCCCAAGATGATTCACCATGTCCGCCGAGCTTGGCGGGAGGCACACAAACTGGTCGGCTGGAAAGGAATTCCAACACTGTCCCAACCTATATGGCACAACGCACTCCTCCCAGAAGTAGTGAAAATGGGTGCTTTCGCACACTGGCACGCAAAAGGGATACATACACTGGCACATGTGATACAGGGGGGGCGCCTCCTAGACTATGCAAGTACAGTTCGATCTGACACCCATGGACCGGTTTCGACATGCGCAGTTGACCCACGCCATCCACACCCAATTCCCAGACACGACAGTCATACCCCCATGCTCTCCCATTGAGACCAATATCCTCCCCCAAGGCATCCCCTCAAAGGTCACCTCCACTCTCTATCAGGCCCTCAATTCTTTTGGGACTACGCAGCTAGACGGGCTCAAAGCAAAGTGGGAAAGGGATGTGGGTCAACTGGAGCCGGAGGACTGGGTCGATGCGTTGATGTCCCCCAGGGAAATTGGGATAGAAAATAAACTCAGATTAATACAATTGAGAATTCTCCACCGCTCTTTTCACTCACGTGCTGCAATGGCCAGATGGGGGGGGACTAGATGATGGGACATGTATCAGATGCAAAACTGAGTCCGTCATCTTCTATCATATGATATGGGAATGCCCAGTGTTACAGCTCTTCTGGGGGGACTGTATTAATATGATTTCTGCCGCCATGGGAACACCAATCCCTAGGGACCCCAAAATGATACTCCTGGGCATCTGGGGGGAAGTAGACCTGACAAAACATGGGAAATTGTTCCCCTCTATAGCGTTAGGGGCTGGCAAGAGACTTATCGCGGCTAAATGGGGTTTCAGACCCACTGTGCCTGAACCGATGGAGGAATGACCTGAACAGGTGTGCGGCTTCGGAACGCCGGATCTACAACGCACGGGGTTGCCCCCACAAATTCAGGAAAATATGGGACAAATGGCTTGATGCGCAGTAAACCCCGCCGGTCGATACAGCTCAACATCTTGATTAACTTTATCTGCCTGCCTTGACCTGCAACTGTCCTTGGCCCTTGGCCCTGCGATGCCCCTCTTGCCTTTGATATTGTCTTTGATGCTGCTATGCTATGCCTTTCTCATTTGTTGTATGCCAATGATTCATGTTTCTTGTTATGTTGTTATGCTTTAAAACTCAATAAACAGAGTTATTAAAAAAAAAAGTGTGTAGCTCCTCATCCACGTTGTGACCGTTTGAGTATTTAGTAACAAAATCTAACATGAACCTGGTTTCCAATTGTCTCAATTTCAAGGTTCGGTCACCTCCTCTCAGGGGAGTCGGGACATGGGCCACGGCAAAAAACATGAGTAAATGAAAGTCACTGTCATGCTCCTGCCTGAAATGTTTGGCCGTCGGGTAAGTAGGGTCAAAATTCTTGATGGCTCTAAGATGCTGCAGAATTCTGAGCTTCAATATACATGTTGTGGACCCTACGTACCATTTCCGGCAGGGACATGTAAGGACATATACACAATTAATAAAAATGTTTTATCCTGAATTCAATGCCTGTAACAGGATGTATAAATGATTTACAAGCAGTAGCATGTGGACAAGCCTTACATTTTTGGCACTTAGTAAAACCTTTGGGTAAACCTGGTAGCCAATTGGTCATAGCAGAATTCTTTTTGAACAGGGGATAGATAACTAGAGAGCAGTATGTCCTTTATTGACGGTGCTTGTTTGTAAGTCAATATAGGGCATTTAGGCAGTACTGGAGCAAGATCTTTGCCAAGCATGAAAGTGCACCAACGTCTCATGATAATCTTCCAGACATCATATGATGCATTATTGAATGTGACAATAAGACGGGGGGTCATCATGGTCCTTGGTAGGACCATGCAATAGTTTTTCCCTTGAAAATGCACGTGCTTTAAGAAAGGCCGTTTCTATAATCTTTCTTCCATAGCCCTGTTGTAAGAAGCCAACGGCAGCCAGACTGCAACACCGGTCAAATTCAAGAATGTCTGTGCAGTTGCGCCGCAACCGAATACATTTGCCATAAGGGATACTTTTCTTACAGGATGTCGGATGACAGCTCGTGGCATGCAAAGGGAGGCCTGTGTTTGTGGGTTTTTTGTATAGGGATGTATGAATACCTAGATTGTCAAGCCTCACAATGACATCCAGATATACAATCACAGTGGGACTGTGACATTCAGTAAATCTCAGATTCACAGCATTGTTGTTAATACTGTCCACAAAAGATCCCCACTCGCTTTCACTTCCCTTCCAAATTATAAAAACATTGTGAATATAACGCCACACACCAATAATCTGTGTGGGAAAACTAAATGAAAGTCAATCAGATAGTAAAGTAGCCTCCCACCACCCCATGGTCAAATTTGCATAGGACGGAGCAAAGGTACTGCCCATAGCAGTACCTCTAACTTGATGATAAAAGGAGCCCTCAAACAAAAAAACATTGTTGGATTAAGCAATACAAAAAGTATATCCAAAATCATACCACTTTTTCTAATATTTGCAGGCTGTCAACCCAGTCGTGTGATCAATAGAAGTATAGAGAGAAACAACACCAGGGTTTGCCAAAATGAATCCCTCCTCCCAAGGTACATCAGTAATGTGACTTAATAAGTCCTTGATATCCCGTAGATATGAAGGTAAAATTGAAACCAGCAGAAACAGGGTCTCATCGATGAACTGTGCCGGATGTTCTAAAAGGGAACCACATAAAGTGACAATTGGCCTGCCTGGCGGATGAGTAAGGGACTTATGCGTCTTAGGCAGAAAGTATATGGTAGGGATAGTATGGCTGGCTGGAACAAGAAATGTCGCCACCTCGTCATCACCGGCCCACTTGGCACATAGAGAAGTGAGCTCCGACAATATTTGACCAAAAGGATTTTTCGAAAGCCTAGAATAGCAGCACTGATCCTGCAGTTGACAATTCGCTTCAGCCACATAACAGTCCCTGTCCTGAAGGACAATATTGGAGCCTTTGTCGGCCGGTTTTATCACAATAACGGGCAAATTCTGTAGTTAACTCAGGGCCGAACGTTGTGAGATGGTCAAATTCTGTTTATGATTGAATGGTTTCTTACGCAGTTTACGAAGATCACCGACACAGAGATTATATATATATATATATATATATATATCCTCTCCTCTCCCCCTCTACTGTTAGATAGCATCCACCACCTCATCCGTTACTTTACCGAGCATTCCTACCAGCAGAGTCATAATGACATTCTTGTATGCCGGAGGAGTGGTCCGAATGATTGTATTTCAGGCTGAGACTGATAACGCTACTACCCCCATATGTTCGGGATCCTCGACATGCATGGCTTCTTTCATGGCATGCTCCCGAAGCCTCTGAATTGCCTCTCTCGTTGTGTCCCATTTCTTCTCCTCGCCAGGCCAGTCCAATGTAATTGAGTACTTGCGATTACACCCATGGCAGCTAACCGTAATAATGACACTTGATGATGATGATGGTGGGAGAGAACAGCATCATCATGAGGTCCGTGCATGCAACACCTCCTGAATATGTGTTTCCTGTGACAATGGCGGAAATCTTGAGGCGTCGTTGTGTCCACAAGAAGATCCGCTGCACCTCTGTCGAATAATCTGACCATCCATGCTAACAGTGGCTCACCAGCCCTCCGTTTCCATCGGTTAATTATTTCCCCAACCTCCTTTTGAGAATAATCCTCTAACATGGTCAAATCCACTCACCCACCTCCAGGATTATTCGGATTTAGCCCAGCTTGTCTATGCATGACTGGTTTAACAGTCGCCTCTTTACAACCAGGTTCTGGTTTTGACGGCACTTCCCTCTCCGACCCGCTCTCTGATCCACCCTTAAACTGCAAAGCACAGTCATACCCAGCCTCCATGACTTGCTGGGGCTCCCTGATCTCTTCTAACCAAGCACTTCTCATTTCGAGAGGGGGCTCCTGTTCGACTGGAACCCACGCTGACGTGGTATGCTGTTCTCCATGGTCGTCGACTCCTCCCCATGGTTGCCGATTCCGTTGAGGGACAAACTGCTTCATGGAGCTTCCCCTATTCGTGTAGCCAAGTTGGCTCCTAATGCCGAGACCTTTGTCCCCTCCTGAGTTTGCCGTGACCTGTTGCATGGATATCTTGACATGTACTGCACGGCATGCGCTAGGCCCTTCATCATCGTGGATTCCCTGAAAGGGGGATCCTGAAGTCCTGGCCTTGCCACCTCCTGGGAAGGAACAGGTTTCTTAACCCTGCGCAACAATTCTTCATAGGGCTTGAGGACCTGTGTCGCAGGAACCCTCCCTTAACCTTTGAAGATGGAATCTGGGTTAGGAATTCTTCTGGGTGGCCCTCCCGATTCTCCAGCGGGGTGGCAGCCTCCATTGCCGCTGTAACCTATAGGTGAAAAATGACAACCAGTCGCAGCATAACCACAGCTGTAATAACGTCTTTTTACAGTTGCATCCTATTGGAGGAAGTTCCTGAACTCTTTCTGAGAACACCCTCCCCCCATGCCCCAGTCCCTTAAAATGGTACTTATCAGCGAACTGTTGTGATACAGTCCAAAGGGCACTCACTCTCGAATTTGTTGGAATGTGGGTTGAATTTAAACTTTACCTTATATTTTAAGGTTGGGATTTACTTTTCACACGCAGAGCTTCCACTTTAAAATCTGCAAGTGTGTAATATTGTGAATGCCACTTCATACACTGTTGCCGAAATTTTAAAGTGTCTGTTTTTGAGGCTGTAGGATTGTTAATAAAGTATTTTATATCAGCACATACAGCGCACACATGTCGAGGCACCTATGAGTGAAGCCTTACTGCTGAGTCTTTACTGGGGAGCGTTTGGACTACCTTAAAAGAATGCCCTGCACACAACTAACCATAAAAACCCTCCCAGCCGAAGGGCTTGAATTAATCAGAACCACTGTCATTGCTTTGGTCAAGGCACCATACCGTGCCATTACGGCTGGGGAGCAGCCATATGCAAAGCAGTCTTGATTCTGTCAATAATAGTATCAGTCCAACTCAGTACTTTTTGGGACGGTCGAGTGCCTTTTCGTGGTACTCCGCCTCTGGGATGTTTCTTGGCAATGCCAGAGACATTAACTGAAGGGCGCTGAATGCCTATTGCCAGAGCCAATACACCTAAGCGCCTGGGTGATGATTTGCAGGTCCTCCTGGGAGCAACAGCCATTTAGCCTCAGGAAACAAAGTTAGGTTGAAGCCCAGCAGAATGTGGGCTGTGAAGAGCTGGGGCAGGTGGAGTACAGTAGTGCCAGCAAGTCGGCCCCTGAACTGCCTTCCATTAAGTGAGGGGACCTTTAGTGTGTGCCGAGTAGACGGCACTGCTATTATTGTGAAGGCTGCAAGGACTTGGGCAGCACCCCCGATACCCTGGAAAGCATGAGTGCTCTGAATGCACTGTGTCAGGCAGGTTCGTGTAGAAGCATATCCTGCTGTGCAGCACAATGAAAAGCCTTCCTGCAGCACCACACTCTGCAATCCAGTCTCCAGTGCTGCCTGCCATTGGTACCAAGCAGAACGAATCCTTTGCGCGTATGATGGCCAGATCCCCTTCTGCCCCCCTTCGAACCAGACTTTCTGCATCTAGGTCTGGGTTATCATTAAATAAATGATTACTGTGCGTGTTATTCCAATTACATTCGGGTGGTGATGTCATGGGCCCTCTGAGCCAATCAGGGAGCTTGGAAGGCAGGCTTTATTTACCTCATGATATTGTCCAAGTTGCAAACTTCTTAAGAGGGAGGCTGCCATCTTCCTCTGGGCTAAAGCCCTCGCTCACCTGTGCTCCCTTACACCTACCCACCATCCCAACTGGGGCCCCAGATACAGGCAGCTGCCTCAACCTGTCGACGAGTCCCGTCACTCCCAATGTCCAACCTCTGCACCACCGAGGCAATGGCCATTATGGGAAAGGCGAAGAAAACACTTGCAGTTAGGAGCACCCCAGAAATCATGCAATATCCACCACCATGCAGGGGTCCATCGCAAATCTGGCACGAGGAGGACACAGCAAAGAGGCAATACACACCACCCCACGAGGGTCCATCACAAATAGGACCCTATGACGACACAGCGAAGAGGCAATACCTACCACCCCGCCGGGGGTCGATCGCAAATCTCATACTATAAAGACACAGAAAAGAGGCAATACCCACCACCCCACAGGTGTCCATCACAAATAGCACACTATGATGACACAGCGAAGAGGCAATACCCACCACCCCACCGGTGTCCATCACAAATAGCACACTATGATGACACAGCGAAGAGGCAATACCCACCACCCCACGGGGGTCCATCGTAAATCTCACACTATGACGACACAGCGAAGAGGCAATACCCACCACACCACAGGGGTCCAACACAAATCTCACACTATGACGACACAGAAAAGAGGCAATACCCAACACCCCACGGGGGGTCCATCACAAATATCACACTATGATAACACAGCAAAGAGGCAAACCCCACCACCACGCAGGGTCCATCGCAAATCTGGCACTAGGAGGACACAGCAAAGAGGCAATACCTACCACCCCCCGGGGGTCAATCGCAAATATCACACTAGGAGGACACAGAAAAGAAGCAATACCCACCACCCCCTGGGGGTCCATCGCAAACCTCACACTATAAAGACACAGCAAAGAGGCAATACCCACCACCCCACAGGGGTCCTTCACAAATCTCGCACTATGACGACACAGCGAATAGGCAATACAAACCACACCACCGGGGTCCATCAGAAATAGCACACTATGATGACACAGCGAAGAGGCAATACCCACACCCCACAGGGGTCCATCACAAATCTTGCACTATGACGACACAGCAAAGAGGCAATACCCACCACCCACCGGGGGTCCATCATAAACCTCACACTATAAAGACACAGCAAAGAGGCAATACCCACCACCCCACAGGGGTCCATCACAAACCTCACACTATAAAGACACAACAAAGAGGCAATACCCACCACCCCATGGGGGTCCATCACAAATATCACACTATGACGACACAGCAAAGAGGCAATACCCACCACCCCACGGGGGTCCATCACAAATATCACACTATGATGACACTGCAAAGAGGCAAAACCCACAACCGTGCATGGGTCCATCACAAATAGCACACTATGACGACACAGCGAAGAGGCAATACCCACCACACCACAGGGTCCAACACAAATCTCACACTATGACGACACAGCAAAGAGGCAATACCCACCACCCCACGGGGGTCCATCACAAATTTCACACTATGAGGACACAGCGAAGAGGCAATACCCACCCCCCCAAAGGGGTCCATCACAAATGTTGCACTATGACGACACAGCAAAGAGGCAATACCCACCACCCACCGGGGGTCCATCACAAATTTCACACTATGAGGATACAGCGAAGAGGCAATACCCACCACCCCACGGGGGTCCATCACAAATCTCACACTATGAAGACACAGCAAAGAGGCAATACCCACCACCCCACGGGGGTCCATCAGAAATAGCACACTATAAAGACACAGCAAAGAGGCAACACCCACCCCCCCAAAGGGGTCCATCACAAATGTTGCACTATGACGACACAGCAAAGAGGCAATACCCACCACCCACCGGGGGTCCATCACAAATTTCACACTATGAGGATACAGCGAAGAGGCAATACCCACCACCCCACGGGGGTCCATCACAAATCTCACACTATGAAGACACAGCAAAGAAGCAATACCTACCACCGCTAGCAGGAACATCACAATTCTCAACATGTATTCAGTGAGCAAGCCCTGCAGTAGAAGAAGTTTGAAGCATCCTTGATCTGTTCAGGGGGACATCTACATTTTGCCATTTGTTGTGCCTGATAGCCGAGGGAGCTCCTGGCTTATTATTGCTGATGTTCAGATTTATCTGCGCTTGTGATAATGAAGGACAGCTTCCGTGACTATTTACAATTCATTTATATGTGAACTGCTAAAATGAGAAGCGTGTATGTGTCTGAAATGATGCACTTCAAATTTAAAATGAAAACCTATATATTTTGAATGAATTACATTTGAGAAAAATTAGTATTATACAGTTAGAATGTAGCGGTTTCATAAATGTTGGTTGAATTCATCTTTCTAAACAGCAATTGCTTGATCTTGTGATTTCATTTGAAGGGAAATCATCTGGTTCCTTTGCTAAAGATGCTGGACTCCGCTCTGATCACTTGTTGAAAAGAGAGCTGTGCGTGAAAGAATGCAGATCTAGGGGTAGCGCGTGTAACTTCACACATGTAGCCGGCTATGAAAAACATGCTGGCTGGTACAATGTGCTGGTATATGCCAGCTTCAGCAATACATTAGTGAACTATACCTGCGTGCTGTAACAGCGGTCCTTTTGGTTCCAGGGAGTCTAAGTGCGACTATTCCCATGTCCCTCTTCTCTATCTGGGAGTGGTACAATTTTGTGACATGTTTTGCTTGTAAACAGCGGTCACACCAGTCTCTCCCCTCAGCAGCATTGTAGTAATCACCACCTGCGCCACAGTGAGCCGTCTCTGCATCACAGCAGTCCCTCTCCTCAGCAGCATTGTAGTGATCTCCACCAGCGCCACAGTAACCAGTCTCTGCATCACACCAGTCTCTCCCCTCAGCAGCATTGTAGTAATCTCCACCAGCGCCACAGTAAGCAGTCTCTGCATCACACCATTCTCTCTCCTCAGCAGTATTGTTATCTCAACCAGCGCCACAGTGAGCAGTCTCTGCATCACAGCAGTCCCTCTCCTCAGCAGCATTGTAGTGATCTCCACCAGCGCCACAGTAAGCAGTCTCTATATCACACCAGTCTCTCTCCTCACAGCATTGTAGTAATCTCCATCAGCGCCACAGTAAGCAGTCTCTGCATCACACCAGTCTCTCTCCTCACAGCATTGTAGTAATCTCCACCAGCGCCACAGTGAGCAGTCTCTCCATCACACCGGTCTCTCCCCTCAGCAGCATTGTAGTAATCTACACCACTGCCACAGTGAGCAGTCTCTGCCTCTCACCAGTCTCTCTCCTCAGCAGCATAGTAATCTCCACCAGCGCCACAGTGAGCAGCCTCTGCATCACACCAGTCTCTCTCCTCAGCAGCATTGTAGTGATCTCCACCAGCGCCACAGTAAGCAGTCTCTATATCACACCAGTCTCTCTCCTCACAGCATTGTAGTAATCTCCACCAGCGCCAGAGTGAGCAGTCTCTCCATCACACCAGTCTCTCCCCTCAGCAGCATTGTAGTAATCTCCACCAGCGCCACAGTGAGCAGTCTCTGCATCACACCAGTCTCTCTCCTCAGCAGCATTGTAGTAATCTCCACCAGTGCCACAGTGAGCAGTCTCTGCATCACACCAGTCTCTCTCCTCAGCAGCATTGTAGTAATCTTCACCAGCGCCACAGTGAGCAGTCTCTGCATCACACCAGCCTCTCTCCTCAGCAGCATTGTAGTAATCTCCAACAGCGCCACAGTGAGCAGTCTCTGCATCACACAAGTCTCTCTCCTCAGCAGCATTGTAGTAATCTCCACCAGCGCCACAGTGAGCAGTCTTTGCATCATACCAGTCTCTCTCCTCAGCAGCATTGTAGTAATCTCCACCAGCGCCACAGTGAACAGTCTATGCATCACACCAGTCTCTCTCCTCAGCAGCATTGTAGTAATCTCCACCAGCGTGACAGTGAGCAGTCTCTGCATCACACCAGTCTCTCTCCTCAGCAGCATTGCAGTAATCTCCACCAGCGCCACAGTGAGCAGTCTCTGCATCACACCAGTCTCTCTCCTCAGCAGCATTGCAGTAATCTCCACCAGCGCCACAGTGAGCAGTCTCTGCATCACACCAGTCTCTCTCCTCAGCAGCATTGTAGTAATCTCCACCAGCGGCACAGTGAGCAGTCTCTGCATCACACCAGTCTCTCTCCTCAGCAGCATTGTAGTAATCTGAGCAGTCTCTGCATCACGCCAGTCTCTCTCCTCAGAAGCATTGTAATAATCTCCACCAGCGCCACAGTGAGCAGTCTCTGCATCACACGGTCTCTCTCCTCAGCAGCATTGTAGTAATCTCCACCAGCGCCACAGTGAGCAGCCTCTCCATCACACCAGTCTCTCTCCTCAGCAGCATTTTATCTCCACCAGCACCACAGTGAGCAGTCTCTGCATCACACCAGTCTCTCTCCTCAGCAGCATTGTAGTAATCTCCACCAGCGCGACAGTGAGCAGTCTCTGCATCACACAAGTCTCTCCTCAGCAGCATTGTAGTAATCTCCACCAACGCCACAGTGAGCAGTCTCTGCATCACACCAGTCTCTCTCCTCAGCAGCATTGTAGTAATCTCCACCAGCGCCACAGTGAGCAGCCTCTCCATCACACCAGTCTCTCTCCTCAGCAGCATTTTATCTCCACCAGCGCCACAGTGAGCAGTCTCTGCAGCACACCAGTCTCTCTCCTCAGCAGCATTGTAGTAATCTCCACCAGCATCACAGTGAGCAGTCTCTCCATCACACCAGTCTTTCCTCAGCAGCATTTTATCTCCACCAGCGCCACAGTGAGCAGTCTCTGCATCACACCAGTCTCTCTCCTCAGCAGCATTGTAGTAATCTCCACGAGCGCCACAGTGAGCAGTCTCTGCATCACACCAGTCTCTCTCCTCAGCAGCATTGTAGTAATCTCCACCAGCGCCACAGTGAGCAGTCTCTGCATCACACAAGTCTCTCCTCAGCAGCATTGTAGCTCCACCAGCACCACAGTGAGCAGTCTCTGCATCACACCAGTGTCGCTCCTCAGCAGCAGTTATTTCTCCACCAGCGCCACAGTGAACAGTCTCTGCATCACACCAGTGTCTCTCCTCAGCAGCATTTTATCTCCACCAGCGCCCGAGTGAGCAGTCTCTGCATCACACCAGTGTCTCTCCTCAGCAGCATTTATTTCTCCACCAGCGCCACAGTGAGCAGTCTCTGCATCACACCAATCTCTCTCCTCAGCGGCATTGTAATCTCCACCACTGCCACAGTGAACAGTCTCTGCATCACACCACTCTCTCTCCTCAGCAGCATTGTAGTAATCTTCACCAGCGCCAGTGAACAATCTCTGCATCACACCAGTCTCTCTCCTCAGCAGCATTGTAGTAATCTCCACCAGCGCCACGGTGAGCAGTCTCTCCATCATACCAGTCTCTCTCCTCAGCAGCTTTGTAGTAATCTTCACCAGCGCCACAGTGAGCAGTCGCTGCATCTCATCTCACTGCGTGGTTCCCAAGTGCGATCACAGGAAGGGTAACCCTTCCAGTCCACCAAGTACTGAAGTACTCCCCGTCGTATGCGCGAATCACAGATCTCCTGTACTTCAAATTCGGGCACTCCACAGACATCAACAGAGGCAGGACGGGAAAAAGATCGCTGGAATGTGTCAACCACGTAAGGCTTCAAAAGGGAGACATGGAAGACAGGATGAACACGCCAGGACTGTGGCAACTGCAGGCGATATGCTACAGAGGATAAACGCTTAGTAACCTTGAATGGGCCAAAATAACGGGGAGCTAGTTTGGTAGGTAGATTACGCACTGGCAGATTCTTAGAGGACAACCAGACTAGATCTCCCACCTGGAAAACTGGTTCGGGAGTGCGCCCTTATCAGCCTGTTCTTTCATGCGCACCTGTGCCTCTGCAAGGGTACTGCGTGCCAACGAGTGTTGCTTCTGGATGGTGACGACCAGATGATCAGCAGATGGAACTGCACTGGGTGGTACAGGACGAAAAGGCACCAATCTAGGATGTTGACCAGAAGAACAGTAAAACGGACTGAGTACGGTAGCAGAATGTTCTGCATTGTTATAAGAGGCTTCAGCAAGAACCAGATGTGTTCTCCAATTGGTCTTAGTGGCATTAGCAAAGCACCGAAGGTAGTGTTCCAAAGTTTGATTAGTTCTCTCAGTCTGGCCGTTAGTGTGTGGATGATAACCCAAACGCAGGGCTCTGTGAATGCCGAGATGATTACACAACTGATGCCAGAAAGAGGACAGAAACTGGGATCCACGATCAGATATGATCTTTTCTGGTAATCCATGTAGCCTGTAAATTTCCTGGAAGAACGCCAAAGCCATCTGGGATGTCGTGGGTATCCTGGGAAATGAGACAAAATGGGCAGTCTTGGTGAAACAGTCTACAACCACCATGATGCAGGTACATCCTTCGGATGGAGGAAGGTCAACGATGAAATCTGCGGCAATGGTATGCCATGGGTAGGGAGGTATCTCTTTGGGATGAAGTAACCCCAATGGTCTTTTCCTCAGGGTCTTGGTCTGGGCACACACACAGGACAGCTCTTGACATACCGCTCAATTTCCTTGGCCCAACCTGGCCACCAGAATTGCCTGGATACTAGTTCTTGGGTGGCCTTTATGCCACGATGTCCACCAACTCGGGAATCATGGAACCCGTGAAGTACAAGAGTCCGAAGAGAGACTGTGGGAATATATAATCTGTTCCGATAAAAAAGCAACCCATTGCGTTCAGTGATCTGTGGTTGTTTCAAGAGGCTTGCCCGAGTTGGATCTGTTATGGTGTCCTGTACAATCGTCTGGAGATGAGGTGAGAGCGTAAGTAAAAAATGCTTTGGAGAGATCAGTGGCTTGTCACTACAGTCGCTCTTAACGTCTCCTTCCAAAGAATGGGATAAGGCATCAGCTTTCAAGTTCTGAGCACAGGGAATGTAAGTTATGTGGAAGTCGTAGTGAGAAAAAAAAGAAGGTCCATCCGGCTTGGCGAGAGGTACGGCACTGAAGAGAACGTAAATACTGTAAATTGCGATGGTCAGTACGAACTTCCACCGAATGCCGTCCCCCGAGGAGATGATGCCTCCATTCCTCAAATGCTGATTTTATGGCCAACAGCTCCTTCTCAATCACGGCATAGTTCTGTCCACTAGGAGTGAGTTTGCGGAAGAAATAAGCCACAGGATGTTCCATGCCGGATTCGGAGTGCTTCTGCAGGAGAACAGCACCAACAGCGAAGTCGGAAGCGTCTGCCTCTACAATGTATGGTATCTCGTCATTGGGGTGACGCAGAATGGGTGCTGTGCTGAAGGCTTTCTTCAAGGTGTCAAAGGCCATGGGGGCCTGCGAATCCCAAAGAAAAGGTACTTTGCTGCTGGTTAGTCGAGTTAAAGGAGTTGTTAGCTGTGAGAAATGGGGTATGAACTGCCAATAGAAATTGGCGAACCCTAAAAACCGTTGCAGGGACTTCAGATCGAGAGGTTGGTTCCAGTCCTGAATGGCTTGCACCTTAGCGGGATCCATGAAGATGCCTGATCCACTGATCACATAGCCCAAAAACTCCATGCTTTCCTTGTGAAAAGAGCACTTCTCTGCTTTTGCTTACAGTTGATTCTGGGACAACCGTCGAAGCACCTCTCGGACATGTCCCAGATGTTGTTCCTGGGTAACGGAGAAAATGAGGATATCATCCAGATACACCCAAACTGAGATGCCAATCAGGTCACTAAAAATGTAGTCCATAAAGCGCTGGAAGACAGCCGGGGCATTACACAAACCGAATGGCATTACCCGATATTCATAATGCCCGAATGGAGTCTTGAAGGCCGTCTTCCATTCATCGCCTTCCTTTATCCGGATAAGATGATAGGCTCCACGGAGATCTAACTTGGTGTAGATTTGAGCTGTTCGAAGTGATTCCATGACATTCCGGATCAAGGGCAGTGGCTACCTGTCTTTTCGCGTGATGTCGTTCAATTGGCGGTAATCTATACAAGGACGTAAAGTACCTTCCTTCTTCTTCACAAAGAATAGAGGAAAACCAGCAGGGGATTTCGAAGGTGCTATGTATCCCTTCTTGATGCAGTCAGCCAGATATTCCTGTAATACCGTTTTCTCGGTTAAGGACAAGGCGTACACCTTCCCATGAGGTATCACCGAACCTGGTATCAAATCAATAGAACAATCGAATGTTCTGTGAGGTGGTAGAGGTATATCCCCTGTCTTGGAAAACACCATCTGAAAATCGTCGTACACTTGAGGGATTGGCAACAATGAGCAAAGACCAGGTGGACTATTGCTTCTTGTAAGAAGTGTGGAAGTGATGATGTTCTGAGGCCTGCCAGGCAAGCAACAATTCCAGAGGCAATGAGCGGAAGCAAAAACCAAAGTGCATGATTCCCAATCGATAGTTGGATTGTGGCATAGAAGCCACGGTAAACCCAAAACCACTGAATATGAAGGTGATTTGATGACGTCCAGAGCGATTCTTTCACCATGTTCCTTGATCTGGATAAATAGACCCATGGTATGTTGACGTATTGGCCCCGAGGATAAAGGAGTCCCATCAATCACCTCCACGGGCAGAACATTCTTCCGGGAAAACAAAGGTATACCATGACTTGCTGCGAAGGTTTCATCGATGTAGTTACCAGAAGCTCCACAGTCCAATAAGCCAAGCACGTCCACCTCTTTGTCTAACCATGTCAGTTTGATCTCCAGAACTAACAAGACAGCAGGTTGCATGGGCTGAAGCAAGGAGCAGGAGCCGGAAAGGACTGAAAGTGAAGGGAGACCTGTCGTTGCCTTTCCTATAGACGACAGGTCCTCTAGTTTTCCAACTTCCTTTGGGGGCGTAAAGGACAGGTACCCAAGTAATGCCCGCGGCTCCACAGTACAAACATAATCTTAGACTTCTTCGGCGTTTCCGTTCAGCTTCTGATAACGGACCCCTCACTGCACCCAACTGCATGGGTTCTGGACCGGAGTCCGAAGACCCAGGAATCCCGGTAGAAGTGTTTGCTGGTCTAGGAAACAGCCTCTCAGCTCGACGTCTCTCCTCTTCATTCTGCCAGTCTGTGGTCAATCTGCAAAACTTGTTCCTCGAGTTGCTGGAGGGTGTCGGGCTCTGGAATGTGTAATAATTCATCCTTATATTCCTCTCTCAATCCCCGACGACAGAGTCTTTTGGGTTACTTCAGGCCACTGGGAATCGGTGGCCAATTCTCGGAAGCGACCAATGTAAGCTATTATGTCCATGGCTCCTTGCTTGAGGTCCATCAAATGATTTTGTGCCGCTGAAGCCAGATTGGGTGATTGAAAAACCTCTAGGAACGCTTTTTCAAAGGCTGCAAAGTCGTTGAGAATGGGACTATTGGCAGCCACCAAAGGGGCTGCCCAAGCAAGTGCGTTCCCAGTCAAGTTACCCAGAATATATCCAATCTTGGCTTTGTCCGAGTTGAAATAGGAGGACCTGAAGAGGAAGTGTATTCTACAATGGTTACAAAACTCGGCCACACGTCTCGAATCTCCATCGAATTTGATAGTTGCGGTATGAGCCATTGCACCTTCGACCTGAGGTGTAGCCCCGGTACCTTGTGCCACCATCTGTCTTAGACCAATGTTCTCTTGACGGAGCGCAGTCATCTCGGCTCGAAGGGCCCGCATCTCTTCCCGAAGTTCCTGGGCTTCATCCATCTCGGAATCAGAAGGCAGGCGTCTCAATCTGTTAAGAAAAGCATCTCGTGGGCGCTGAGTACCTGAACTTCCAGTTCATGGTCGTGGTGAAGTAGCCAGGCTGTCCGACTGATGGTTGCTGAATGTGTAACGCGAGGAACCAGCGCAACACCCACCCTGAAATCAAACAAGGTCAGTGGTGAACCGGCTCCCAACACCACGGATGCGCACTTCCCTGATTTGCGTGACGTCGGGACAGTGCAAGCACTGACAGGGAAGGCGGGTCTTGACTGGATGGAAAATCCACAGCAGGATACAACAGCAAAGATCCAGGAAGTAGCAGTAGACCGATGAAGAGAACTGAAGTTGGCAGGTTGTAGTGATACACAAAATTGCAAATTTGCCAATCAGGGCTTTAGATGACAGCATTAGCCGCTGAAAGCCAATAGTTTATTCAAAGTATGTGCCAAAAATGCTGACAGTAGTCTGTTGTAGCACTTCCATTATGCAGTAGTGAGCTACAAGGAATATGCAGGCCTAGTAGGGGTGGTAGGTCACATTATGCATTGTAGATAAACAGGCAGGGCGAAGGCCCCAGCTCTGTAGCTAATAGACATTATTGGAGTGTTTGGAACATTATGGCACCTATATAGCGCTTAGATAGCCAATCTTAAGCGCTATGAACACTAAGCTATGAGTGCATGCCTTTTAGAGCTTGCTCACATGGGGTTAATTCATCTCGGCTTCTTTTAGAATATTCTGCCTTTCTAACGGTAGCCCTGCATGGTTTCGTAAACAAATCCTCTTTCTCTGAGAAGGCACTGATAAGACATTCCTGAGCTTTCGCGCAGATGGGCTCCAAGTAGGGAGGGGCACAGAAAAGGAGCACAGTGGAAATTCACAGAGTTGGGTTTTTCCATGAGCAAGCCTATATTTTGCACAGGGAAAGTTCTGGAACTGTGCGTCATGGACTGACAGCACGAGATTATAAAAATGCATGCCCACATGACTCAGGTGGGAGATCGATCTGTGGACTTGGTTCGAGCAAGATCAAGTGTCCGGAATTTGTGGCTCTGTCGGCACCCTACAGCGCTGCCCTCTGAGCGGGGCTTGTTACAGATAGCTTATGAGGGCCAGGGTCTCCCAGTGCTGATTGAAGGGGCGTAAGACTGTGTTTCTCTATGTTTCTCCAAGTTCTATGTTTCTCTATATTTTTGCATTTCTCTAAGTTTTGTGCTTTGTAATCTTCTCTAACTTGAATCCCAAGATGTTGCTGAAATTCACTGTTTAGAATAAATACTAAAACTTTTTGAAGGTGTCATTTGTCACTAGCATGAGTTCACTGCTCGGCACAATAGAACCTGTATTTTGGGCTGAATTGGGTAATTTTTGCTCCCAAGGGCTGGTCCCGAGGAAGATTTGCCCAATATCAAGACATTTGGTGGCAGCTTGGGGATTTGTGCAGAGCAGTGCCTTGCTGTGAAATGACAAATTGTGTGAGAGAACATAGTGCAGAGTGATGAGCAGGCTGTCGCATTTCCTTGGTGGTCTCACTGCAGCTCTGAGACACAAAAGACAGCAACGTTGTGTCGGCTTTCCGTGGCCGATAGCTTATGTGGTTAAGAATCCCTTCAGTAAATCAGTCGTGGCTGACTTATTTCTTGGGAATGGTGCCAGGGAGCACATGGCGATAAACAAGCGGGAAATGGCTATGTTTAAAGCGCTCCGATGAATGGTCAAGAAAGATTTATGTTCAATTAGGAAAGAATTTTATCATGCGGTTTCCCCAGTTAAAAGTTGTAATTTGAAATGCAAAGTGAGACGGAGTTCTCAACTCTATTCTGTCATGAGGGCAGCAAAATAGTTGCGAGGATTTGACATGCAAATTGTGAATAGTAATTCAACCATTGATTCAGCCCCAGTGTGCTAGCGAGTGGGGGGCTGTAATGTATGGAGGCGAAGGTTCGCTTTTTTTAAATGTATGCTTTTAAAGTGTTGACATTCCTGAAGATAACGTGGGAATGAGCCGTGTTTAGGAGAAAGAGTAACATCTGTGCTGAGAGCCTAAAGGGTTTGTTTTTCTTTTGGCAACTGTAAATTCCATGTGCTGGTGGTGCATTCTGTTTAAGGAAACACACTAAAATGGCTACATTGCATTTTAGCTGTGCCATGTTTACAATGGGTGAGAGACTCACTTAAAAAAGAAAGTGAGTGAATAGTATTTGGATTTTCGATTTTTGTGTATCGATTTGAAATTGCAGAATCAGTTTGCAATGGTTTGGGGGGAAAAGACAATTTATATTTTTCTAAATTGCCCCTGGAGTATTTTTTGACTGTTCCCACGCTATGCCATGGATTTGTACTGTTGCGTTATAAGTGATGTATGTTTTGGAAATAGTGACCTGTTGATTGAGGTACATGGTGAAAAATGTTGTTGACACATTAACAGCCCACAAGCAATATAGAGTCTGGGTTGCTCTTGCAGAGAAAAAAAACGTGCAGGGAGCTGCACTACACATGGCATGTTTTAAATGCACTGAAATAAGTGGTTATATTCTGGCAATGGTACAACAGAATGAAAAATCTGTGTGTGATAAGACAGCACAAAGATTTAGTGGGTTGCGGGTTCTTTTTAAAGATCGAACATTGCATTGGAGTGAGTTTGTGAAGCCAAACTACAAGGTTACGAGGAAAAAGAAAAAAAAATGTATGCCTTTAAATGGAACATTGATCAGTTTAAAACAGGCTAAAAGACGCTTTGACATTTTGTAAAAATTACATGGAGTAGAATCTGATGACAAGAAAGTGCCTCTTTTGAAAATAAGAGTCTTGCTGTGTAGAGCTTGTGCCTTGAAGATAACTTGCACTGTCTTGGGCGAGGTGCGCGAAGAAAAAAAAACTGTTGGAGGAAGGCAGAAAAGCAGAATACTGCGCTCCTGTTCAGTGAAATGGTGTTTACAGAAGCTGGCAGATATGGGAGCTTTTCTGAGTTGCTGAAGCAGTGCAGGAAATAGTTAATCTGGATGAACTGTCTGAAACAAGTGCCTTTCATTGAAGCCGCCACAGTTTAAGAGTTATAGGCAAAGAGATAAGTGTGCTGCGTGCTCATGGCGCTGCCATGTGCACAGGAAAGACAAACAATGACATTCCTGCATTCCATCCCCTGTGAGAGACACCGTCAGTGTGAGAAAAAACTGAGGAGGGGGTGCACAGACAGAATGCTGAAACAGAACTGAAGGCAATAATTGCTGTGAGTGAGAAATTGAAAAAGAGCGCAATCTACCATACACATGCTGATGTACGCATGCTGACACTAGCATGCAATAACAGAGCTGATCAGAAGTAAAGAATTTGCCCAGTAACAACACTGGAAGGAAAACAAATGCTGCATGCAGAATGGCAGACGGGCACATCACATCTGAACATTTGGGGAACCTGTGCATCTGTGAATGGGCTAAGAAAAGACAGCTGCCCATTTAAAGAGACATTGCCGTGCAAGCTGCATCCCCATGCGCCATGTGATGTGAAGTGAAGAGACATTGCTGTGCAAGCTGCATCCCAGTGCTCCATGTGATGTGAACTGAAGTAAAGCGCTGTGCACTGAAGAAGAAACCTCTAGGCGCTTTGAGAAGTGAAAATACACAGCTGGCAAAAATGCAAGCTACATTGCCAGGGCTGGAGTAACTGACAAAGACATTATGGTGTTCCAGATGGAAGCAAAACTGACAAAGGTATCCGTTTTGCAAGAGACAACATGCAGAACTGAGTATAACATGAACACTGCACATTAGCCATGATCCAGAAGCCTCACGGCTTAGTGCAAGAATGAATGATTTGTTGAAGCAAATAAAAGGAACTGATTCAGACTATCGCTCTCAAAGGGGTGGGCCAAGAAATCAGCAGACACCCTTTGGGAAAATGACACGTGGAAAACCAGAGGCTTGAAAGACACTAGCTGTATGGAGAAAAATAAACAAAGCTGCTTGTGCAACTGCAGGCGGTATGGGACTGAAAGACTTTACCTTTGAACTATGGAGTGATGCCAGCAGGGCAACCTAAATCAAGATCAAGAGACACTGGAAGCAAGTTGGCGCCTTGCATTCGTGATCGCTCTGGTGACAAAGAAAAGCATTGATCCATTGAGAAGTGCGACCTGGGTACTTATTATATGGCTTTTGTAAAATCACAGATCAGTCTGAGGTACCATTGACCAACTATGATCGCATTGCACAAATGAGTTTATGATTAGGCAGTTACACCCCGTATGGTTGAGTGCAAATAAGCCCCCAGAAACATGCAGAAGGGTGACAAATAATTGCTGTAGTAATGATATAGTGTGTAGTTACCTGATGAGACTTCTGATGGTGGGGGTGGTGTTAAGGGAAGGGGTGGTTAACGCTGATATTGTAGTTCTGATGACATCCTAATGTGAAGAACAATGACATTGTACTTTTGATGAAATCCTAACATTTCTGTTTGTATTTTGGCTAGGCAAAAAACCAAGACAATTGCGTGCCATGATTGGGGTAGATGTGTGCAATTTGCCGGTGACACTGATCAGTCAAGCAGACGCATTCTCAGAGAAAGCGAGTCACTGCGAGATGATATGTGAACTTTGAACCTGTCCTGCACCGCACTCAATGCTGCTAACATGCATGACGTATGAGGACATTTGTTCTGCAACCTGTGAGAAGGTGTCCAACAGAGTAATAACTTTTGCTGAACTGGCACGGTGCAGACTTGGCTAGTTATCAAACATTTGATGCTGCACATTCAAATGATTTAGTTGCTGGAAATAACTTGGTTGATATGTTTTGCCTTTCTTGTTTAAAGGACTGTGGACAATGAGTTGTGGACTGTGACATCATGCACCACAAACAGCTGTGTGACACAGCACTTTAATGCTAACACATTGAAAAATGGTTTTTAAATGCATTTTTTGAGATGAATCTGAAAAAACGAAAAGTTTTGCCCTTCCAACTGAATTGCTTTAACCAGAGATGCTTTGAAGAAGAAAAAAAAAAAAAACTTCTACGTTGCACGTAGGCAGGAAAATGATTTATGAATTGTGTGGGCAGCAGGATTATGCAAGCAGGAGCGTAATTTATTTTGAGATAAAATGAGTGCGCACACCAAAGTCAGCTGTGCGTTGGTTAAGGTTCTTAATTTGTAGTAATGCTGCCAAGTGTGTGAGCTCTAATTTGAGATGGTAACCTTTGAAACACGGGATACTTTTACAGCTAGCCTTAAGGCGGGTAAATGAAACCATGACTGACTTGATGTTTGATTTTATGACACAGTGTGTGACACGGTTTTTGTTAAACCAACCAGTTTCATGTTTTTTGTGGGGACAGCTGTCTCCAGCACACTAATGCAAAGAGTCACCTTTTGATTGTAGACATGTAGAATAATTCTTTGGAAAAGCGCTACAAATGAGTATCCACATGGAATTGCTAGCGTACTGGCCTGGCACATTGTCAGGCATCTTTTGTCACTGACTCATATGACTGGCGTTTATGAAATCCTAAGCCCAAATGTTTCAGTGAATGGATCCAACGATTTGTTTTTCTGACCAAGAACTGCAGCGAGTGTTCTCGCCAAGATTTTATGGACTATAAATTGACTAAATGCATTTCACACAATGGTGTGATGAAACAGCCACTGCCGGATGGTAGTATGGTGTTTGTAGCTAAAACTAATATTGTATATGGTAGATATCCCAATTGGAGAAGTGTATTCTCCAAGTCACACAAGGTAGAAACTGTGAACATGTTAGATTTTCCAGTAGTAAGGCAACATTTAAATTGTAGGCTGGTAATGCACACCTCTATTATTACAGTGATACACTTAGACATAGATTTATCATGAGGCAATGTTTCCTTAGTACTACCAAGCTGCTACAAATGGAGTCCATTTCTATGGCCCATCACTAGAGTGCGCATAGCTAGGGAGCTAGATTCATTAATTGTGGGAGCAACGGGGAGTAACAGGAGCTTTAAATGATTTTGACATAGAAACTGTGCACAATAAGCTAGCCACTATGGGTTCTGATGCCAGCTCTGCTATAAAACTTCTGGCCTAGTGGGGCCCATTGATACGCCCAACACTGCTACAAGTATTGGCAACCACTGCAGATGGCAAAACCTTAGGTATGAAGACATTCTTTCTGCCATAGGGCAGGTCAACAAGACTGCTAAATACACAATGCATTTAATGGTAAACATTGTTTAATCAGCAGGTGTTGGCTTTTCGCTCCGAGTGGGGGCGACCATCCTCAACACACTGGCACACAGAGCTACAGTTACCAGCAAACATATGGATCAAATTGCTTGCTTTTGATTGCATGAATAACACATGCCATGCTTTAATGCAAATTAGTAGAATTGTTTTTATTTTGCTCATGAAATTAGATGGTTTTTGGTTGGGTTCCACATACATGGGGGAAGTGTCTAATCACACAGCCCATAGTCATGTTTGAATGCCCTGGGATCAGGGGGAGGGTAGGCCCTTAGAGTGAAAGGCTGCCAGGTTTAGAATTGGTAACCATACATAAATGCAATAGTGCATTGTAGATTAGACTACACCGGATTGCCTTGACATTCTAACTGCATGCTGCTTTTTAACTGACAATCAGTTATACAATAATTATTTAGGTATTTTTGTGTAGGTCAGGTTTTGGCTAGAGTAAATGTCCATGTTCACTTTGTGTAGGTCTTTTTTTTGTGTAGGCCAGGTTTTGGCAAGGGTATATGTCACTGTTCATTTTGTGTACATTTTTGTTTAGGTAGTGTTTTTACTAACCTTGCATGCCACGCTGACTAACCGCTAGAAGATAGTTTGCTTAAACCTCTTGCAAAGCCCCAGGGTCTCTATCACTGCACTACATACTATGTTGATGGGTATTAGTCAGCATTGTCGCACACACTTTGAATAGGGGTGGAGGGTAGTGATACACAAAATTGCAAATTTGCCAATCAGGGCTTTAGATGACAGCATTAGCCGCTGAAAGCCAATAGTTTATTCAAAGTATGTGCCAAAAATGCTGACAGTAGTCTGTTGTAGCACTTCCATTATGCAGTAGTGAGCTACAAGGAATATGCAGGCCTAGTAGGGGTGGTAGGTCACATTATGCATTGTAGATAAACAGGCAGGGCGAAGGCCCCAGCTCTGTAGCTAATAGACATTATTGGAGTGTTTGGAACATTATGGCACCTATATAGCGCTTAGATAGCCAATCTTAAGCGCTATGAACACTAAGGTATGAGTGCATGCCTTTTTGAGCTTTCTCACATGGGGTTAATTCATCTCGGCTTCTCTTAGAATATTCTGCCTTTCTAATGGTAGCCCTGCATGGCTTCGTAAACAAATCCTCTTTCTCTGAGAAGGCACTGATAAGACATTCCTGAGCTTTCGCGCAGATGGGCTCCAAGTAGGGAGGGGCACAGAAAAGGAGCACAGTGGAAATTCACAGAGTTGGGTCTTTCCATGAGCAAGCCTATATTTTGCACAGAGAAAGTTCTGGAACTGTGCGTCATGGACTGACAGCACGAGATTATAAAAATGCATGCCCACATGACTCAAGGTGGGAGATCGATCTGTGGACTTGGTTCGAGCAAGATCAAGTGTCCGGAATTTGTGGCTCTGTCGGCACCCTACAGCGCTGTCCTCTGAGCGGGGCTTGTTACAGCTAGCTTATGAGGGCCAGGGTCTCCCAGTGCTGATTGAAGGGGCGTAAGACTGTTTCTCTAAGTTCTATGTTTCTCTATATTTTGCATTTCTCTAAGTTTTGTGCTTTGTAATCTTCTCTAACTTGAATCCCAAGATGTTGCTGAAATTCACTGTTTAGAACAAATACTAAAACTTTTTGAAGGTGTCATTTGTCACTAGCATGAATTCACTGCTCGGCACAATAGAACCTGTATTTTGGGCTGAATTGGGTAATTTTTGCTCCCAAGGGCTGGTCCCGAGGAAGATTTGCCCAATATCAAGACACAGGTGCAGTTGAAAGGAAGAGTAGGCAGAGTAACCCCTGAGAAGGTAGGAGGCTAGGCACTGAACCAACAGGCTAAGGAGGCAGGGGGGACAAGGAACCCTGGGGGAGAACAAGGAGAAAAGAACTGGAAGGCAGGATGGGTGCTAGGAAGAAGGCGACCCAGGGAACCTACTGGCAAGGAAGGATTGAGGCAAGAATTCCCCCAAAGGCAGACAAGGGAAGGAAACACCAGCAAGGAAGGACAAGGAAAATAAGGCTGGAAAAGCTGACAAGGTGCTACTCAAGAGTAACACAGGCGAGGACGCGATCAGGAAACAAACCGCGTTGAGACGCGGTTTGTTCAAACAAACTGGCCCATAATATAGGGCAGGCAGCACCCGGGAGGCTTGGAACGCAAGCCGTGCTGTCCCCGGGTGCTGACGCGCCCAAAACGAGGCTTGGGAAGCAAGCTTGCGACTTCCCGAGGGCTCTGTGGACGGCGCATGCGCGGAGGGCGAAACACGGCCTTCCGCGCATGCGCGAACCACGCGAACGGGACAACCCGGAAGCGGCAAGCGCCGCAGATGACCGAGGTCCCCCTAACCTGTATCGGGGGTAGATGCGCCAGGACGGGGCACACCGGGACCTGCAGGCGCGCCCCGCACCCCAGGTAAGTGGCATGACACATTGTAGTAATCTCCACCAGCGCCAGTGAGCAGTCTCTGCATCACACCAGCCTCTTTCCTCAGCAGCATTGTAGTAATCTCCACCAGCGCCACAGTGAGCAGTCTCTGCATCACACCAGTCTCTCTCCTCAGCAGCATTGTAGTAATCTCCACCAGCGCCACAGTGAGCCGTTTCTACATCACACCAGTCTCTCTCCTCAGCAGCATTGTAGTAATCTCCACCAGCGCCACAGTGAGCAGTCTCTGCATCACACCAGTCTCTCTCCTCAGCAGCATTGTAGCAATCTCCACCAGCGCCACAGTGAGCAGTCTCCGCATCACACCAGTCTCTCTCCTCAGCAGCATTGTAGTAATCTGAGCAGTCTCTGCATCACACCAGTCTCTCTCCTCAGAAGCATTGTAATAATCTCCACCAGCGCCACAGTGAGCAGTCTCTGCATCACACGGTCTCTCTCCTCAGCAGCATTGTAGTAATCTCCACCAGCGCCACAGTGAGCAGTCTCTCCATCACACCAGTCTCTCTCCTCAGCAGCATTTTATCTCCACCAGCGCCACAGTGAGCAGTCTCTGCATCACACCAGTCTCTCTCCTCAGCAGTATTGTAGTAATCTCCACCAGCGCGACAGTAAGCAGTCTCTGCATCACACAAGTCTCTCTCCTCAGCAGCATTGTAGTAATCTCCACCAGCGCCACAGTGAGCAGTCTCTGCATCACACCAGTCTCTCTCCTCAGCAGCATTGTAGTAATCTCCACCAGCGTGACAGTGAGCAGTCTCTGCATCACACCAGTCTCGCTCCTCAGCAGCATTGCAGTAATCTCCACCAGCGCCACAGTGAGCAGTCTCTGCATCACACGGTCTCTCTCCTCAGCAGCATTGTAGTAATCTCCACCAGCGCCACAGTGAGCAGTCTCTCCATCACACCAGTCTCTTTCCTCAGCAGCATTTTATTTCCACCAGCGCCACAGTGAGCAGTCTCTGCATCACACCAGTCTCTTTCCTCAGCAGCATTGTAGTAATCTCCACCAGCGCCACAGTGAGCAGTCTCTGCATCACACCAGTCTCTCTCCTCAGCAGCATTGTAGTAATCTCCACCAGCGCCACAGTGAGCAGTCTCTGCATCACACCAGTCTCTCTCCTCAGCAGCATTGTAGTAATCTCCACCAGCGCCACAGTGAGCAGTCTCTCCATCACACCAGTCTCTCTCCTCAGCAGCATTTTATCTCCACCAGCGCCACAGTGAGCAGTCTCTGCATCACATCAGTCTCTCTCCTCAGCAGTATTGTAGTAATCTGAGCAGTCTCTGCATCACACCAGTCTCTCTCCTCAGAAGCATTGTAATAATCTCCACCAGCGCCACAGTGAGCAGTCTCTGCATCACACGGTCTCTCTCCTCAGCAGCATTGTAGTAATCTGAGCAGTCTCTGCATCACACCAGTCTCTCTCCTCAGCAGCATTTTATCTCCACCAGCACCACAGTGAGCAGTCTCTGCATCACACCAGTCTCTCTCCTCAGCAGCATTGTAGTAATCTCCACCAGCGCGACAGTGAGCAGTCTCTGCATCACACAAGTCTCTCTCCTCAGCAGCATTGTAGTAATCTCCACCAGCGCCACAGTGAGCAGTCTCTCCATCACACCAGTCTCTCTCCTCAGCAGCATTGTAGTAATCTCCACCAGCGTGACAGTGAGCAGTCTCTGCATCACACCAGTCTCTCTCCTCAGCAGCATTGCAGTAATCTCCACCAGCGCCACAGTGAGCAGTCTCTGCATCACACCAGTCTCTCTCCTCAGCAGCATTGTAGTAATATCCACCAACGCCACAGTGAGCAGCCTCTGCATTATGCTGTCAAGTAGTCGATGAGACTCCCATAGTTGGTGGCGAGCAATCCACTTCTCCAGTGACAGGTACACCTTAACCCACTCTGACCCCCGCAGTGGCATCAGCATCTTCCCCTCAGCCAGTAATGCCCAGGGAGCTAGAGTCTAAACCAGAGCAGGATCTTGCTGAGTAACCTCAGCAGGTGATCACCACTCTGATGTGCTTTGCTTTGTACATGACGCATGCGCCAGTCAAATGAGCCCCTGGAGTAGCTACACTTGCAAACACCACCTGCGGACACAACTGCGCCCGTCACATCTAATGGATTGGTAAATATTTAAAATACATAATGTTACCACTGTCTTCTTTGATTCATACCAATCTATATTTTCGAAATCAAAATGTTAATTCAGTCAAATGCTATTCCTCGGAGGCCCTGCAGATTCCTTGCCTGCACGTTTCATCCTCGGAGGGCTTCCTCGGGTCGAGCATATGTTGATCAGGGATTAATAGACTTCCTTTCCAGTGAGATTTGCTGTTCATCCTTTATTACGTATTTTTAGGATAGTTTTAGACCAAATACAACCTCTGCCTTGCCTAGAAAGTATTAATTTAGGATCAAATAAACCAACATAAATGATGACCACAGCTTAGAAAATGAACAGAATTATAACCTTTGGGTCATTAACATGTACGTCTATGTAACGTGAATTATCAGTGTCTATGTATGTGTTTGTATATACCAAGAACACGATTCATGTATGTGCTTCTACACTTGATTGTTGGTTCTATGTAATACACAAGTGGGGTCTATACCATTGTGTTTTTTTCACTGTCTTGTAAATAATGAAGTACATGATGATTGGTGGGAATATGCTTTTTTTGTTACCATGTCTGGAAACATGTGGAAGCAAGTAGCACATCTTTAAAAAAAATAAAACATTAAACAATAATGAAATAAAGATAATGGACGAGATGGGCAAATACATTCCCACTCCCATATCCAATTTTATAAAAGATAAAATGATTATTCTTTCGTTTGAATTGGAAACTATTGTGAACTCCCATCAGAAAATGAGTGCACAGTGAATGCATACAGAATTGAACGGTTAGGACACCCTTTTTTATAATATAGTTTTAATTGAGTTCAACTCATATGTTGCTACTTAGGTGCAGTAGGTAAAGAGATGCAGCTTCTTGTACCTCCTACTGCTTGAAGCCATAGCGAACCAGCTGCTATTTATTTATTAAATTTGTAAAGCGCATTAAGCCCTCAGTCATCAAGTGCTGTTGCATACATGTTACTCAGTGCTTAAAGTTAGACAGGCATAATACACAGCGCAAGGCTGGAAGTGTCAGATCAGGTGGGGACTGGTCAGATATGCAAGGTATGCCCAGGGGCGCGAAGTGGAGGGGCGCGGCGGAAGGTGCGGCGCAAGATGGGTCGGGCAAAACAGAAATGCTCACACACGAGCAACAAGCTCGACAGTGTGGGCAATGGAGGAGCCATGGAAGTAAAGGAAGTCGGTAGGGCATGTAGCATGGTGAGGCATACCTGAGAGCGCTGAGGTAACGGGTGGGACAGCCGATGGTGACTGCTAGCATCGCCGGCAGAGACACATGTTCCTGGCAGGCCTTGAGTACCTTTAGTGCGCATTTACAAAGAAGAGAAGTTGTATTACGCCAGTCTCTTGTACATAATGGCGGTAGTGTGCATTTAGATAAGGAGAAAAGACGTCTATTGTTACTTATGTTGCACTTTCTAACACACTTTTAAAAACGTTTATATTAAGGCATTTGGGAAATGGAAGCATTTTTGATCATTGCTTTTATTTATTTATTTTTTAAACGTGGATTCGTTGTGTGCGTGCATTACTGTGATGGGGCACACATGAAGCCATAAAGAAGTCAATAAGATTCTACATGCTTCATATTTTTGGCTATTCTCCTTTTTTTGGATACTACGGACCCTACTTATTAACACTAGTGTCTGCTTAAGATGGCCGGCTATTGATGTATTAACTTTGTACTTGATCTCGGTTTCTAGCACAGACCATTTCTTAAACACCTGTATAGGTTGTAATATGGACACAAAAGATTCCTGCCATTTTGGGGCCATTACTCGGAGAATATTCTCCACTGTCAAGCTCCCTAGAAAAGTATAACGTTTTACTTTTTATATGTTGAGGTGCATTCAAATATTAGCAGATGTGTTCTTTGGAAGACTATGGGGGCAAATCTGGTAAAAATGTCTCATTGCAAGGGGGAGCCAGCTATAAAAAGTCACTGGCCACCTCTGCATACATGTACTAACTTGCAGAGTCAATCATCACTAGCTAGTGGCAAGTGCAAATTGTGTGCCCTGCAACATTTTATCACTCAAGGGGCGTCACAAAATACTGGATTACTTCTTAAACACGTGCCTTGAGGGGCACAAAGCCAATGTGAGAAGGCGGCTCAGACACGCGGACAGTTGTGCTCTGCAAGGATTTGATCTCAAGGGCTGCTGCTGCTTTCACAGCTCCGAGCAAACGTTCCACATTTCTCTGGGAATCGCGTTGGGCTTCAGTCACTTCTTAACGTTTTGGGCAGGTTTTGTTGTTATCTGCATTTTCTAGCGGACTGCACAGACATTGTAAAGTCCTACTGCGCATTACTGCTGCATTAAATGCACCACAGCAACATCCAATGAAGACCACGGCTCTCCGGGGCACGTGCTGATCGTTTCCTCTACAGTCAGTTGTTACCATTTCTCTCTCATCCGTAAAACGACTTATTTAGAAGAACATTCTGAAAGCCTGCATGCAATTATAGACCAGTACTTGTCGTTTAGTCCCAACATGCAAAATGCTCCTGTCAACAGAGCCAGGATTCAATCAGGTTTAAAAAAAAGAGTGTGTGTGTGTGTGCAGAATGAGTTTAAAACAAGTAAAACCGTCCCCTACTTTCACACCATAAAAACAAAATCTCTATATACAATATTTACAACGATTCTAATCAATTTCATAATGCACTTCCAAAACTCTGAAACTGCGTTTATAATTGAGATTTCTTTACAGCTCATGAGTAGTCCAAAATTAATTGAAATAAACGTAATGGTGTTTTAATGTTTCAATTGTATCCGGTCTCAAACAAAAAAGGAAAGTGTGATCCAGGCCACCAGATTTGATTTTGTGATATTAGGTGGCAGATCCACCTGCATTAGAGTACAGATAGGGAGAAATGGCATACGAGGAAGGACACAAAGCGTGAAAGTGGTTGGTTATTTACCCATCCATTGACTGGACATGGCCATGCTAATCCCTATGGCCACCATTCCTCCCCCCACCCCCAGAGTTCCTACCTCTCCACGCCCAAACACATTTCCTCATGGGAACTCTTTAAGCTCACTTTAATCAAGCCGTACTACCATCAAACTTTGTACTCGAAGGGCCTGCCAGTGTTTTTTCGAAGCAGTCTTCTGAGAGTTAATGTCTTAATGAGAGCTGTAAACACGCTACTGGCGTAATAGAAATGTCCAAACTAGGTCTGCCTTCAGCCACTAAATTTATAAGCACTATGCTTGTCCTTTTACTGACATCCTGTCAAAAACAAGCATAACAAAGTCAAGGATTTTGGTTTGTGCATACGTATTAGGCATTTGCCAGGCACTGCTATTAGATTCTCAAGTACTCAAACCATGTTTGCAGCTGTTACCATCAATCGGCAGTTAATAGAACTACAGCAGTGCCGGACAAGTGCCTTTCCCGTGCCTACACAAAAGCCCAAACTGTTGACATTGCCAATGCTTGTAATTGTATGCCTCTACATTTTAGTTAAAACCAAATAAAGTTACATTAAAACATGCTACCATTCTACTGGGAAATGTAACTACGTATGGCTGAACCTCCCCCATTATGGGGAGGCCATTATATATTCTGTAGATGCTACTAATTTGGCCAGGGGGTCATGGTTGGTGTGCATGTCCCATTTCAGTCGGGACTTCTTAAATTCCCTTTGCAATAGATTGGGGAACAGATGTTCTATCATTAAATTCAACTTGCTGCATAAAGGTTTCACAATCTAGAATCAGATTAAAAGTTCTCCTACCACTTACTGGGGATTACGACAAGGATTTGGCCTTGGTGAATAGGGTGTATCCCATCATCCAGGCATGGATGGCCACCCATGGACTATGCCTGAATGATAAGAAAGATCATCATTCTGGGAACCTCCTTAACCCTTCGAAAACTGGGACCCAAATATTCTACTTTTAACATTGACAATTACCCTATTACTGTCGCCAACGAGGTGAAAACCTTGGGTTTCTACCTGGACTCTACCCTCTCTTTCAATAAGCAGGTCGATGCAATGGCCTTTGTCACAGCATATACCTGCAAATTGATCAGAGCAGGTAAACCATTCCTGTCCAACAACAGCTGCAATGCCCTTGCCAGAGTACTTGTGTTGGCGAAATTGGATTATTGTAATTCTCTGTATATTGGGGCCAACAAGGAAACTATCAAGAAAATCCAAATCCTCCAGAACAACGCACTTAGAGCAGCATTAGGAATTACTAGAAGAGATAACTCGGAAACAAGAAGATCAAATAACTGGCTCTCAACATACAATAAAATCCAATTAAAAGTAGCCTCACTTACAGACAAATGTCTTAATAACGCTGCACCATGTTATCTGACAGAAAGAAAGACCCACTAGACCAGAGGTCGCCAAACAGTCGATCGCGGGCGGCTAGTAGCTCGCCTGAGCCTTTTCAGTCGCCCGCCTGAAGTTACCGAAAAATAAACATTTATCCTAAATTATATTATTTACTGGTGCGTTTTGCAGCTATTTCCGTGTTCCGGATCCGAACCCTGGTCCTCCCAATTGCGGGCGGGGAGCTTGGCTGCTGTGCCACATGGAGCTGCTTGGAAATCCACTGACAAGTGTCAGTATCACGTTATGCTTCTGCAGTCCGCCTGTAGTACCACAGTTGGCCTTGTGCGCCCCCACGACAGTCTTGCTTAAGCAAGCTGCTCTTGTTTGCCAGAGATGTTGGAGGGGCTGGGGCAGGATCAGGATCATTGTGACCACGCAATGTAAATATCACAGTAGCACTGCCACTCGCCTGGGAAATGTTCAAAATAATATTTAAAAAATGGTGCAATTTCTTTTATGTGGCTTCTTTCCAAATTCCACATTGTACATTTCCACTTTAAATCACTTCCATGATACAGGTACACCCACTTTTAGTACATTAAGCGATCCATAGACACGCTGTACAGTAGAAGCCTACCAGGGTAGCTCAGCAGGTTGACAGACCGATGCTGAGATGTTATATATTCAAAACTACAGGTTGTTAATCGTATGACTTTTTGCAATGCCTTATAAAAAAAAAGTGCTATACAATGTGTTTGGCCAGGGTATGGGTTGGGCTGGTTGCTTGCTTATATTCAGGGCTGAGGTGGGGATATTTCTGCCCCTGCAGTGAAAATCAAAAGTTGGCACCCATGAACCCACAGTTTAATTTTCTAAAAACTGCTGTCAGCATAACAGAAGCATTTATTTGTGATCAACCAGTTTGACAAGCATTTAAAATCTTTATAAATATAACTTGTGCTAAAACACAGAGGGGCACACAAATAATGATAATGATGTGTTATTTATATAGCGCCTTAATCCAAAGTGCTTTACAGAGCACATATTTACATGCAATATCACCCAACTGAAATTGGTACTCATTTATCGACCTCAGAAGGATGAAAGGATGAGTTGGCCTTGCCGGGACTTTAACCTGCGACCTGCAGATCACGCTCAGATCGCAGCAGCGAGCGCTCAACCCGCTGAGCTATCATACCAGCAAATAACGGAGTATGTGTGGTGTCTGACAAAAAAAACATTTCAAAGAAAACTCGTGAACGCAAGCAGCATTTTTCAATTTGGAAATTGCTTTTTTTTTATGGAAGTGTGAAATGCACATTTGGAAAACAATAGTGTGCCTAGCATGTAGAAAGCCTGCATAAAACGCAAAAGAGGGGGCACAAAAATTACAGGATATTTGTGTGGAAGTCCAACAAATATCTGTCTTTTTGAGGCAGCTACTAATAAATAATAATTCAACAAAGAGGTTTTTGAAGTTCTTATGATATGATATGGCATTTGTAACGCGCCTATACACAGGTGTTTCAAGGCGCGACGAGGCAGGGAGGGGAGGAAACAAGGGGAAACAGACAACGATCCTACTAGGCCAGGTGTCATTCAGATCGCGCAAGTGCAAGGGTGGGGGAGGGGGAAAAGTGCAAGGGGATATATTTAATATATTTGTGAAGGGATTTGTTATTCCATCTGTTTAAAGAGGGGAAATAATGGAGCCAAAATAATATTGGTAAAAATTCCGAGGTTTATAAATATCCCCACCCTGATATTGCCCGCTAGTAGCTCTCCACTGTTGGCCTCCACTACAAGTAGCTCTAGCTAACGTAAAGGTTGGAGACCCCTGCACTAGACTATCTAGTACTGATTGTCTTTCAGTCCCAAGATTTAAACTCTCCAGAGTCGGGGGACGTAGCTATCCCGGTCAAAGCTGCTCAACTTTGGAACTCCCTACCCCCTCCTCTGCGAGTAGATCAATCTTACCCAAAATTCCGCCAGAACCTCATAAGATGGTTCAAAGACTCTGACAAGTAATGCCCAAACGATCACCCACTTTACATTTTAGAATGACTTTCCTTACTCATGCCCGGCCCATCCTTCCAGCCATTTTCTTTTGGCCTTCTCCGACTATATATCTTCTCTCTCTCATATTTGTATAAACTATCCCGTCCCGCATTGTTTTATCTGCATCTCCACAAACCTGAATCCCTCTTATGTACCCGATTTGTTTAGACGTGTAATTATGCTGTACATTTTGTATGTGATTATGTTGATATGTAACCAAGCTGTAAGTTATCTTAGGCAATGCGCAGTGATACCCACGGGTCTGGTGTGCAATACAAGTAATAAAACATTGCACTGCCTTCTCTCAGCATTGCACTGCCTTCTCCCAGCACTGCACTGTCTTCTCCCAGCATTGCACTGCCTTCTCCCACAATTGCCTTATCTCAGCATTGCCCTGCCCGATCCCAACATTGCCCTGACCTCTCCCAGCATTGCCCTGCCCTCTCCCAGCATTGCCTTATCTCAGCATTGCCCTGCCTTCTCCCAGCACGGCTCTGCCTTCTCCCAGCATGCTGCTGTCACCATTGCCCTATCATCTCAGCATTGCCCTGCCTTGTCCCAGCACTGCCTTGCCTTCTCCCAGCATTGCACTGCCATCTACCATCATTGCACTACCTTCTCTCACCATTGCAATGCCTTCTCCCAGCGTTGTACTGCCTTCTCTCAGCATGCTGCTGTCAGCATTGCCTTCACATCTTCCAGCATTGCTTTGCCATCCCCCAGCATTGCCTTCTCTCAGCATTACCCTGCCATCTTCCAGCATTGCACTGCCTTCACCCAGCATTGCCATCTGCCAGCATTGCCATCTGCCAGCATTGCCTTCTCTCAGCATTGCACTGCCTTCCCCCAGCATTGCCATCTGCAAGCATTGCCTTCTCTCAGCATTGCCTTCTCTCAGAATTGCACTGCCTTCTCCCACCATTGCCATCTGCCAGCATTGCCATCTCCCAGCATTGCCTTCTCTCAGCATTGCACTGCCTTCCCCCAGCATTGCCATCGGCCAGCATTGCCTTCTCCCACCATTGCCATCTTCCAGCATTGCACTGCCTTCTCTCAGCATTGCCCTGCCATCTCTCAGCATTGCCCTGCCATCTCCCACCATTGCCTTATCTCAGCATTGCCCTGCCCTCTCCCAGCATTGCCCTGCCCTCTCCCAGCATTGCCATCTGCCAGCATTGCACTGCCTTCTCTCAGCATTGCACTGCCTTCTCCCAGCATTGCACTGCCTTCTCCCAGCATTGCACTGCCTTCTCCCAGCATTGCACTGCATTTTCCCAGCATTGCCCTGCCCTCTCCCAGCATTGCCTTATCTCAGCATTTCCCTGCCTTCTCCCAGCATTGCCCTGCCCAGCATTGCACTGCCATTTTACATCATTGCCTTCTCTCAGCATTACCCTGCCATTTTCCAGCATTGCACTGCCTTCTCGCACCATTGCCATCGGCCAGCATTGCCTTCTCCCAGCATTGCCTTCTCTCAGCATTGCACTGCCTTCCCCCAGCATTGCCTTCTCTCAGCATTGCACTGCCTTCCCCCAGCATTGTCCTGCCTTCTCCCAGCATTGCGCCGCCTTCTCCCAGCATTGCGCCGCCTTCTCCCAGCATTGCCATCTGCCAACATTGCACTGCCTTCTCCCACCATTGCACTGCCTTCTCACTGCACTGCCTTCTCCCAGCACTGCCCTGCCTTCTCTCAGCATTGCCTTCTCCCAGCACTGCCATCTTCCAGCATTGGACGGCCTTCTCCCAGCACTGCCTTCTCTCAGCATTGCACTGCCTTCTCCCAGAACTGCACTGCCTTCTCCCAGCATTGCACTGTTGTCTCCCAGCACTGCCTTCTCCCAGCACTGCACTGCCTTCTCCCAGCATTGCCTTCTCCCAGCATTGCACTTCCTTCTCCCAGCAATGCCTTCTCTCTGCATTGCACTTCCTTCTCCCAGCAATGCCTTCTCTCTGCATTGTCCTGCCTTCTCCCAGCATTGCCCTGCCATCTTCCAGCTTTGCACTGCCTTCTCTGAACATTGCACTGCCACCTTCCAGCATTGCACTGCCTTCTCGCAGTATTGCCCTGCCTTCTCCCAGCATTGCACTGCCTTCTCCCATCATTGCACTGCCTTCTCCCAGCATTGCCTTCTCCCAGCATTGCCTTCGCTCAGCATTGCCTTCGCTCAGCATGGTCTTCGCCTACCATTGCCTTCTCCCAGCATTGCCTTCTCCCAGCATTGCCTTCTCCCAGCATTGCACTACCTTCTCCCAGCAATGCCTTTTCTCAGCATTGCACCACTTTCTCCCAGCATTGCCCTGCCTTCTCCCAGCACTGCCTTTTCTCAGCATTGCACTGCCTTCTCCCAGCACTGCCTTCTCTCAGCATTGCACCGCCTTCTCCCAGCATTGCACTGCCTTCTCCCAGCATTGCACCGCCTTCAGCATTGCCCTGCGTTCTTTCAGCATTGCCCTGCCTTCTCCCAACATTGCCCTGCCTTCTCCCAGCATTGCCCTGCCTTCTCCCAGCACCGCCTTCTCCCAGCATTGCCCTGCGTTCTTTCAGCATTGCACCGCCTTCTCCCAGCATTGCCCTGCGTTCTTTCAGCATTGCACTGCCTTCTCCCAGCACTCCCTTCTCTCAGCATTGCCCTGCCTTCTCCCGGTTTTTCCCTCTCTCAGCATTGCCCTGCCTTCTCCCAGCACTGCCTTTTCTCAGCATTGCACTGCCTTCTCTCAGCATTGCCCTGCCTTCTCCCAGTTTTGCCCTCTCTCAGCATTGCCCTGCCTTCTCCCAGTTTTGCCCTGCCTTCTCCCAGCACTGCCTTTTCTCAGCATTGCACTGCCTTCTCCCAGCACTGCCTTCTCCCAGCATTGCCCTGCGTTCTTTCAGCATTGCACCGCCTTCTCCCAGCATTGCACTGCCTTCTCCCAGCATTGCACTGCCTTCTCCCAGCACTGCACTGCCTTCTCCCAGCACTGCCTTTTCTCAGCATTGCCCTGCCTTCTCCCAGCACTGCCTTTTCTCAGCATTGCCCTGCCTTCTCCCAGCATTGCCCTGCCTTCTCCCAGCACTGCCTTTTCTCAGCATTGCACTGCCTTCTCTCAGCATTGCCCTGCCTTCCCCAGCATTGCACCGCCTTCTCCCAGCATTGCACCGCCTTCGCCCAGCATTGCACCGCCTTCGCCCAGCATTGCACCGCCTTCGCCCAGCATTGCACTGCATTCGCCCAGCACTGCCTTCTCTCAGCATTGCCCTGCCTTCTCCCAGCATTGCACTGCCTTCTCTCAGCATTGCCCTGCCATCTCTCAGCACTGCCCTGCCTTCTCCCAGCACTGCCTTCTCCCTGCATTGCACTGCCTTCTCTCAGCATTGCCCTGCCTTTTTCCAGCATTGCACCGCGCATTGCACTGCCTTCTCCCAGCATTGCCCTGCGTTCTTTCAGCATTGCACCGCCTTCTCCCAGCATTGCACCGCCTTCTCCCAGCACTGCCTTCTCTCAGCATTGTCCTGCGTTCTTTCAGCATTGCACTGCCTTCTCCCAGCACTGCCTTCTCTCAGCATTGCCCTGCCTTCTCCCAGCACTGCCTTCTCCCAGCATTGCACCGCCTTCTCCCAGCATTGCACCGCCTTCTCCCAGCATTGCACCGCCTTCTCCCGGCATTGCACCGCCTTCTCCCAGCATTGCACCGCCTTCTCCCAGCATTGCACCGCGTTCGCCCAGCATTGCCCTGCGTTCGCCCAGCACTGCCCTGCGTTCGCCCAGCACTGCCCTGCGTTCGCCCAGCACTGCCTTCTCTCAGCATTGCCCTGCCTTCTCCCAGCACTGCCTTCTCCCTGCATTGCACTGCCTTCTCCAGCCTAGCACTGCGTTCTTTCAGCATTGCACTGCCTTCTCTCAGCATTGCCCTGCCTTCTCTCAGCATTGCCCTGCCTTCTCTCAGCATTGCCCTGCCTTCTCTCAGCATTGCCCTGCCTTCTCTCAGCATTGCCCTGCCTTCTCCCAGCACTGCCTTCTCCCTGCATTGCACTGCCTTCTCCCAGCATTGCACTGCCTTCTCTCAGCATTGCCCTGCCTTCTCTCAGCATTGCCCTGCCTTCTCCCAGCACTGCCTTCTCCCTGCATTGCACTGCCTTCTCCAGCCTAGCACTGCGTTCTTTCAGCATTGCACTGCCTTCTCCCAGCACTGCCTTCTCTCAGCATTGCCCTGCCTTCTCCCAGCACTGCCTTCTCCCTGCATTGCACTGCCTTCTCCAGCCTAGCACTGCGTTCTTTCAGCATTGCCCTGCCTTCTCTCAGCATTGCCCTGCCTTCTCCCAGCACTGCCTTCTCCCTGCATTGCACTGCCTTCTCCAGCCTAGCACTGCGTTCTTTCAGCATTGCACTGCCTTCTCCCAGCACTGCCTTCTCTCAGCATTGCCCTGCCTTCTCCCAGCACTGCCTTCTCCCTGCATTGCACTGCCTTCTCCAGCCTAGCACTGCGTTCTTTCAGCATTGCACTGCCTTCTCCAGCCTAGCACTGCGTTCTTTCAGCATTGCACTGCCTTCTTTCAGCATTGCCCTGCCTTCTCCCAGCATTGCCTTCTCTCAGCATTGCCCTGCCTTCTCCCAGCACTGCCTTCTCCCTGCATTGCACTGCCTTCTCCATTCTAGCACTGCGTTCTTTCAGCATTGCACTGCCTTCTCCCAGCACTGCCTTCTCCCAGCACTGCCTTCTCCCAGCACTGCCTTCTCCCAGCACTGCCCTATCGTCTCAGCAGTGCCCCGACTTGTCACGGCACACCCCTGCACATCCTCGGCCGGCATTCGGGCTCCGCTCTGCAGAACCTTAGCCCTCCCCTGCATTACCGACGAGCTCTGCACTCACCGACATACAGCACTCTCTTAGTCGCCGCCATCTTGAGGCTAGTGTCGAGAAACGGACCCTAGCGAGGCTCCGCCGCGTCCGCTTCATCACATGGGTCGCACGTTCTGACGTCTCTGCAAGTCATGTGGCACAGGTTGCCCACGTCTCGAACGCTTCGTCTTTGCTAAGCGTGGCACGAGAGTAGTGTCTCGTTCACATCCGAGGAACGGACCTTAGCAACGCTCCGCCTCCTTTTCATGGCGTGTTTCGGTCCTGAATCGGGAAGGCACGTGGCTCTGAATGCGCGCGCACTTCATCGACACGTGAACGCAGCGCCACCTCGTGGGGTTCGTTCTTTTGCGCTGGTAAGGCTGCGCATGCGCAGTCCTCGCCAATGCTCCCCGTGCGGCCAGTTTACAGTATTGCACTTAGTTCGTTTCTATGATGTCTTGTGGAAATGGGTATTTTGGGGATTTGTTATGTGCAACAGAGAGGCATAGCTCTCAACTCACACGCTTTTGGCGGGTGTCACCCGCCTTCTAAACAGCTGACTCACCCGCCAAGCCTCCTGCATGCCCATTCATTTCAATGGGCCTCTCACCCGCCAAAAATAAAATCGGGTGTTTTCACCCGCCTTTGTGACACAAATGGTTGAGAGCTATGGAGAGGAGAGGGTTGTAAAGCCTTATGCTAGACATTCAGAGTGCATCACTGAAGTACAGACCAGCTGTAGTCTAGGTTTGGTCCCAGGTAGGCTTTATTTCACATATGCACAATCTGTACAATACTCCAGTTACTCTTCATGTATTTACAGCACGTGTAGACATGGACAGGAACATGGGAAGGTATAAACATCACTAACAAAGGAGCTGACCCCCCCCCCCCCCACCACCCCCCCGGCCATCCATTCAACCCAGCTCAGGCCCCCAACGGACGCTCGCAGAACACTCTCCTGAGCTGCATTCATGCACCAACATTCTACAGCAAGCATCCAGGCCAGTGGCAAGACAAGACTACATTACAACAGAGAGATAACTGTCATATGCAGATGGGTGCATTGGATGCAAATGTCCAGCATAACAGTTTGCAGTATGGCGGATAGTTAATTTTTGGATTGTTTTCTTGTGCAGAGAGTGACCAGATTTTCAAGACAAAACACTGGGCCTGCCATGAACATAAAAGGACTGCGAAAGTGGGCACTCAAAACATCCCAATGCACAGTATTGCAAGGACTGGACTGCTGTCCTGAATATCAAATGTGCAGTGTTGGTTTATAATGCAAGCATGCCATTAATAAAGGAGCTTTTGCTCTTATTGCGCCAATTAATATTACAAGCTTATCTAGGTATTCATGTTATAACCAGGCTCAGTGGCACAATCAGGTAATGCGTGTGATATGTACCTGAAAAGTTTGGGGTGTGACCCCACCCATCGATGTCAGAGATCTGGTTAATGTGACACTGCAAAATACGTAAAGTATTCTGATGCTTGTCTGATTTATAAGTGTTGGCCACTTTCAATAGTCAATCATTTCATGATGGAACGGTCAGTGGTCCCCTTCCCTTCCCTAAAACCAGGACAGTGTTTTTAATTCTCAGGACGGGTGGAGGGAGAGAGATAACAATTCTGGGACAGGCCTGGGAAAATCAGTGATTGAGCCTGCCCCAGGGAGGGGGTTAGTTTGTGGATCTCTTACAAGCAGCAGAGCTGGGTGTTTTGTGCAGTGTGGTATACTTGTGCATTGCATCAAGCTTCACTTTAGCACCATGGCATCATTGCACAGGCGAGACGAAAGGACCTTGAGACATCCTTGTGGTTGAGAGCTGATCAACTCAGGTGTACTTCAACATTAATCCTGTGCCCTATACAGAGGGGCACATTTGGACAGTGAAGAATGGCGGACTACTTGTGCTCCAGTATAAAGGAGAAGATTGTTCAGTGCAGAGGGTGTATCTGAGGTGCAAACTTCGGAGATTTGTCCTGTGCAACAGAAGTGTGTGATGGTTGTTATTTATCTTGTGCAAACCGAGGGACATGTTTCGTCATAGGTATTTTTTGTCCCTGTGGAGAGTGGTTATTTTCCTTATACTGAGGGGCAGATTTCCTATGGTTTTGTGCAGAGAGACATATTTCAATAAACCATGTTACATTTTGGGTTTGGGTTCTGTGAAGAGCAGTCTCAACAGGACTAGGAGCAGGTTTGAAAGTTGGAATGTGAAATTGTAGCATTTGTGGAGAGCTTTGTAAAGGGCCACATTGTATTTATAGAGGATGGTCCTTGTAGAGGAGAATTTTAAGTACCTCCAAAAAGGTGCATGCGGCTGTCTAGAGGTGGTTTTGGGTGGTGGCAGAGGTCTGATTTGAAGAAGGATAGCTGGATAGAGCTATGTAGTAGAGGGGTCTACTTGACCCCTTGTTAGAGATGTTGGAGAAGGTGCAATGCAGGGGGGGGGCAGAATTGGTTCTTGTTATTGCTTACTAGTGGTGCTTTGCAGAGAATATATCAGAATTGTACTTTGCTAGAGGTGATTTGGGAGGAACTTATAGAGAAGGCATCACTTCCGTATTTTTGCAGAACAGTTTCAGGTGGTGCTTTGTAGTGAGGGCATTTGTATTGGACCACGTCATAGTGCTTTTGAATGGGGCTTTGCATAGTGGGGGCAGGATTGGACACATGTGTAGTTGATCTGGGTGGGGCTTTGTAGAAGACACCAGAATTGGACCTTTTCAGAGGATTTTCGTTTGGGATTTTGTGGAGAAGCCCCAGCAGGACTATGCTTGATATTTTGGGATTGGGTTTTATATGTTCACCCTTGACAGAGGGGCTTTGGATGCCACTTTGGAGAGGGGGTAATGAGACCTTGCAAAGCAAATGATTTGGGCTTTTTATAATCAGTCCCAGTCTGGATTAGGGTTTGCAAAAAGGGCACGCATCAGGCCTTCTAGAGCGTTCAGGACTTTTGTTGCGGTGGCATGGTCGGGTCTATTTTATAGTGGCCTCTTCATGTACCTTTTTAAGAGTGTGTTTGGAAAGTGAATTTTGTTTTGATGGATGCGTGGATGGGGTTATAGAGAAAGGAAAGATAGGGTAGGAAAAACACGTATATGGACTGGGTCTGCGCAGAGAGGAGTCTAGACGGGATTTGTGGAAAGATGTGTCTGGATCTGGCTGTAAACAAGGAGTCCGGGTTAGGCTGTGCAGAGGCATCATCTATATGTGTTTGTGTATACCTCTAGATAGGACTTTGGCTGGTGTTAAGGTGCAGCATTGCACAGTGGTCAGGAATAGGAAGAGTGATTATTTGTTATTGGGAAGAATCACACTGACCCCTCACTGAAACCCTGTCTAAAGGCTCCTCCAAGGTGGCCAGGGAAAGGCAATGCTTCCTGATCCTGACCTTAGGGGTGGTGTACTGCGGGAGGATCATCATGGAGACAAGGCCCAGGGTGGTGCATAGATTTGGTGGGGTGAGACACGGTATGTGTCCTTTGAAAAGGAACATCTTTCTAAATTGCCAAAAAAGGTAATGGCTTGTTGCCATTATAATATAGCAGAACCACACATACAATTTGTGGCTTTGGGCACAATTACTTTAAAACCTGAACTAACTTTACCCACAACCTTACTCACAGAAAGACCCTGCAAAGTATTTCAGGATAAACCCCCTCCTTCCAAAGGTATAAAGGAAAGGAATCTAAAAGTATTGTTTTAAATAGACTGTCTTCCTATGTAATTACAAGTTCTAAGGACTCATCTTTAAATAACTGTAAGGGGACTAAATCTACCCTTAAAAATCTTAAGTTAATTAAACAAACTAACTTTGTTGTTGGGGACTGCAAATCCCCTAATCTCACAAGTACTGGGATGAGGAAGAGGGCTGAAGAGGTATGCTGTAGCAGTAGCCAGGCAAATAAGCCTAACAGCCCACACCTGAAGGCACCTGTGAAGCATAAAATTCCCCCTCAAGTCCAGGAAATCAGAAGGAGCTGGAACTGTGACTGGAGTGCATGCTGTAGCAGTAGAAGCAGAAAAAAGAAGGCACAAAGCTGGCAAACCAAGCAGAAGTCGGAGAACCAGTGGGACGCCGGAACATGGATGCAGCAGATTTCACCTGCTTTTTCTGAGAGGGTCCTGTTCCCCCAAACCCTAAAGTGCAGAGGCTGTGCAGCTGAAGACGTGCAGGAAGGCTGTATTTCCCCATGTGAGCCTGATTGCTGTGGTTGCTGTGCAGCGAACGTGTCGGAGACCAAGGCAAGGAGCTGTTGTCAAGCTGTGGGTCTCAGTAGCGAGAGGGGCTCCTTAAACGAGTGGCCGGACCAGAGACACTTTCAGCGAGGTAGGGTTTGGGTCCCTGTGAAGCCAGAAGCAGTAGAAGGTGTGACAGAAGTTGTAGCAGTTGTGAAACCCACGGAACACGATTCACAGAAGCTGGTGAATGAAACCTGGCATTCTGATACCTTGCGTCAGCACTGCTGGCAGCAGTATCCAGTTTCCTATTCACTTGTGTATAGTCAGGAGCAAGCTGAAGTTATTTGTTGAAGCTTTAATAAGGGAACAATGTAAAAGTGGCACTTACGTGTATTGGGTAATTCCTTTTACTCGCCTGTAGAGCAAACGCTGCAAAAAAAACATTGTTAAACCCTTAAAGACTGTAAACCTTATGAAGAAGTTGTTGCGCCTCTCTTGTTTAGGAGATTGAATGTTGCGAAGGCCAGGGCTGAATAGCTAACGTTGACTAGACTATTGTTAAAACCTTTAACCTTAGTGTCAGGAATTAGGTTTGGGGCAGGAAAAGGTGCACTGTTTGCAGAAAATGACTGTAAAACGTCATTACCCAGCAGCCTGGGTGCTAGTGGGTAGTTCTGGGGTTTTGCACGTCAGCCCAGCTGACATTAATTGGGAGCCTTCTTAACGCGCCGGCCACCCGTGCTCAGGTGTGGATTATTAATGGTATGCAGCACAGGCGGACACAGCGGTTTGCAGGAGGAAAGCTGGAGAACTGAGGGATGCCGAAGGAATGATGAAATAAGAACCAGGCCACAGCGGTGAACAGAAGCAGCCCAGTAATACTGTGCTTCATTCTACAGAGTCCGGGTTACCTCGCAAGGCTCACGGATGCTCAGATAAGTGTGGAAATGTTGTCTGTGATGTAGGGGAGGGTGCAGGGACTACTGCATACGCGTTACGTGCACGAGCTACCAGAGAGTCCTATAACGCGTGGCTCTGCCATCGCATACTGACACGTTATGGAACTGTTGTGGAACTTTAATTAGCATACTGATCCTTGCCACTACGAAGCCCGCACAAAGAGATAGGAAAGCACACATTGTGCTTGCTGAAAGGTTAAGGGGCACAATATACGAGTATTACATGATGAGAGAGGGGTTGCTCCTCAGGCAATAAGGAAGGGGTGCTCCTCAATGTAATATGTGTTTGTTTGCTCTACTGTTGCTCGCCCTATGGGCCATGTGTCTTGTTTTCATGGAATGGGAATTCCCTTGTCTGTGCCATACTGCTTGCTCTCAGACTCATGTCTTGCCTCATGTTGCATAAGGTTCTATGTTCTTGTGCTATGCTGCACTAACCTCCATGATATGTGCTTTCATGTATGTTCAATTCTGCTGATATAAGGTCCATGTTATATGTGTTCAACAAACTAAGAAGGGTAATAGAATTCAGGTGTAGGTAGGAATGTCAGATTTTGAGATCTAGGGTTAAGGTGTACAGGGTTGTGGTAATTGACTACACTGTTGATTCATGATTGTGATGTCTTCCCTAATATCCCCCAACCCATCCAATGCATGTGTTCCTTACCCTCTTTCCGGTTTTCCGAACTTTCCCTTACCTATCCACAACCTCTCCCTAATCCCTCCTTCCCCCATTGGCTGCCACGTGGTGTCCTGTTTTATTAATATCCAGGCACCCGTGCCAACCACAGTGGGAGAGTCGACCTATTTGGCTTCTGTGGTTCGGGAAGGGGGTCGATACCCTCTCCTCTCTTGATTTGTGACAATTAGAAATGGTCGCCTGTGCCTAATTGTGCTTTCGAAAGGAAGACTGAACTCTATCCTTTACTTTCACACAGGCATACATATTCTATACAAACCTTTGACTTTGGAAAACTAACTAAAGAAATGGTTGTGTGTGCCTTATTGTGCATTTGAAAGGAAAACCGAACTCTATCTTTTACTTTGAGGTGGGCATACATTTCCTATACAAGAATGTAAGCAGATAAACAGTGTATCTACAATTGAAGAGAAGAGCAAGCATTGCCCAAGCCAAGCGTCTCCCCATATTTAGATTGAAAGTAGCCTTAGAGCCTAAAAGTAATATATTACTGTGAACCCAATAACAGTTCAACATTGCCTAAGATACAAGTGTGCAATCATTACCTAAAGCTAAGAGAGTCGCACAAGGGCTTTTGGATAATTACTTGGGCTAACAGTTGGCAGAGAGGTGAAGGCAGGCAAAGTTGGGGAAGGGAAACTTGCTGTTGATGAACATTATATGAAGTTGTGGTAAACAGACAAGAGAGGCAAATAGACTGTCCCCATTTTGAAGAGATATTCAGAGGAAGATTGCCTTTGCTACTTGAAGGTGTTGAAGTACTTGAAAGTGAATCTTGTCAAAAAAACAGTCTTGAAGTCCAAAATACTGAAGCTGTGGTAGTAGTTAGTGGCTTAACCAAGTGGAGTACTATGAGGCAACAGAGTTTGTTCTCATGGTAAATTTGATTAGAAGTGAGTTGTTGAAGTAGAAACAACAGAACTGTAGTCATCCTGACAAATATACCTACTGCAGGGTTCGAAATGGCCAGGAGCTGGGATTTATTTAGCTCCTGGTTATATTCAAGGGAAGCCTGGTTAGCTTGAAGCCAACAGCTGCCTGGGGCAACGTTTGACTCTTGGGGCAAGTGGTGCCATACAAACCTAGGTATGTTATATTAAGTGTGTATGTTTGGGAATGTGTATCAAGGAGAATAAAGCACACAGCTAAGGGTTATGTAGCATATATTAGATAATATAAAATGGACAAGTTAGAGTATGCATTTAGTGCAAAGTTAGCTTTCTGTGCACTATGTACTAGAACATTGGTGCAAAATTCATTTTGAACCCTGGGGAAGGGAATTCACCCAGGCTACTGAGAGTTTATCAAGAAACTGTGAATGTTGTTGATGTAATTTGAATTGCCATATATGTTCCTTGTGTATTTGTTGTTTTGTGTGAGGGCCAGACATCCTGTGTTAGAGTGTTTTCCTTTAGCTTTGGTTAGGCAGGGAAATCCTCAGCAGAGTAGGGACAGTGAGGCATTTTTTCTTTATTTTTTCTTTAATAAAATGGCACATGTTAATCCATCATCAAACAGTTGTCCAACTCATATTGCTGACCCCTCACATTATGTTATTTGAACATATATTATTATATTTATATAGTGCAGACTTAGCCCAGAAGCAGTGAAGTGTTGTACATCTG